>NC_090269.1:119957011-120274511 GCF_040414725.1 Anabrus simplex
ATGTAAAAGACACTTGGTATACATTCCGTCTCTTTAACTACAAATCGGGATAGAGAGTGCCTATCCCTCTCGAGCTCCCTCTCATATTGTTTTTGAGGTGACTACGTTTTCATATCTGTTTTTCTTCGCTTCATAATGTAATTAATTTTCCTATCGTGTCACTTCCGTAGTATGGGATTAGCCCTTGCATAAGCGGCCTAAGAGCCAAATAGGTTTTAAAAAGGCGTATTAGGAGTGCAAGTTACGCCTCCTCTCAAGTTGGTATTTTGGGGCCATGTTATTGTCCTGTTTCTTTAGTGAATAGGCCTCAGTAGGTTGGGTAATTTTACCCCTGTTCTTGTGTTCCTGGAGGGCAGCTTGAAGGTGGAGTTTGGTGTGGCCTTTGATGGGCTTGAACTTTGAGAGCGGGTTTGCTCTTTCTTAAAAGTAGATTTTCTGTGTGCCTCGAGGAGGCTTTACTGGGTAATTGGGAGCAAGTGCTCCTGGGCATGATTGAGGTTTTCTGCCCCTTTGTCCAACCTTGTGTATAAGTAAAGTTGGGCTCATTGCTCAGGGATTGTGAATCTGGGGCTCAAAGCCCAAAATCCATTAAAAACTGTAATTGTACTTTCTTAACTTGTTGATATACAACTGAGTTTCTGTTATACTTGTTATTTCTTGACCTTGAAAAGAAAATATAACCTTTGTTAAATTTTAAATTAACTTTAATTTCGTAAGTTGAGACCTGTTCATCCCAGCACCTTCTTTCACCTCTAATTACCACGGATAACTCCGTAACAGTTTTATATATATTAAACAAGAAAATAAAAAGAAAGAATAAAAAAAAGAACAAGAAAGGAAAAATAACACAATTTAAAAATAAAAAAATAAATAAAAGGTAATCTAATCCACATTTATCAAGTTATTATGAAGTTAGCTAGTTACAATTTTGTTTTCCAGTTTTTCATATAATGCTATCAGGAGACACATTTCTGTTTGTACTTATCGAGCATGTCTAATTATGTATATACTACCCAAGAAACAAATTAAAATGCTTACCAGGAACCCGATCATCTCAACCACCAATCCCACCACATCCGTTAACCACCTCCCATATCCCTCACCTCTCTGCAAACTCCGCAACTCTTCTGGCCAGAGAGTAGGCGCAACCTACTAGGTGGCCTGCCTCTCCCCTTCAGGCAGGGGAATGAAAGATTATAAGTAGTAGTATTTTGCACCATCCTTCATCGACTACAGCGACAGTTTATACGACTGCATCTTTACGTCCGTCGACACCCGCACACTAGGGGTGTCTTACCCCCACGCGGTTTGTCTCCTGATACTAATTGATAAGTGTACCAAGTTTGGTGAATTTGCTCCAGTGGTTTAGGAGGAGAAGTGTCATTTACACACCCACACACACCCACGCACACACATACATTCATGTTTATGTATAATAATAATAATAATAATAATAATAATAATAAGAAGATAATGTTTTTATATATAGTTTTTCGATTATTTTTATATCTCATCCCCTCCACCCCGTACTTGGACTTGTAAAACATCCGGAGTATTACTATTCATCCCAGAGACGCTGAAATCTATGGATTCGAAACTGTTTTTAATTATTTCTATATCTCACCCCCTTCGCTCCCCAACTAAAAGGGGGCTGAACTTGGACTTTAAAAACTTCTGAAATATTACTTTTCAACTCAACGACCACGAAAAATATGAATTCGACACTAATCTCGATTATTTTTATAACTAACCCCCCTGAACCCCTCTCTTAAGGGCGCTAGGGATGGCTTACCCCCATAGTGCTCGTCTCCCGATAGTAAGTAATACGTATACCAAGTTTGGTTGAAATTGCTCCAGTGGTTTAGGAGGAGATGTGTCATTTACACACACACGTATGTCCATTTTGATATAGTAAGATTTTTATACCTCACCCCCTTTCCATCCCCGCCCAAAGGAGTCCTATGAGTGCCTTACACAACAGTATATTTTTTTAAAAATAGTAAGTCTTATGTGTACCAATTTTGGTTGGTAGCTATGCCCAAACGTACATGCATAATCTCGCTGCTCTAGAATCCTGGAGCTGACGTTGCTATGGTTACGGCAGTTAATTTCTTTTATCCGATTCCTAGAGCAGGGGTAGTGTGGTGCCAATATCTCCGCAACGGTTGGTTTTAGGGTCTTAAAACATGGTTTTCGGGCCCGTAGGGCTTACCGAGTTTTGTTCTTTGCGTCAAGAGGATTAAATTGAGCTTTGTCTCGTCCTTATACGACAAATTCGATATTTTGCACATATTAACCTATTATTTTTGTATGTCCCCCCCGTGCCCTTCACCTCGAATTGTTTTGAAAATAAAATACAGCCCATGTTACTCATTGGCAATGTAGCTTTCTATAGGTGAAGTAATTTTTAAAATCGGTTCAGTAGTTTTTGAGTCTATTCGTTACAAACAAACAAATTTTTCCTCTTTATAATATTAGTATAGATGAAGTCTTTGGGCTGAAGATGGACCTATTCACAGAGGCCATCTGCGGTGCATAATTTATTTCCGTTAGTGCTGAACACACTGCAGATGATACTGATGTTGCCGGTTTTCCCGTTATGTTCGTAGGACGGTTCACTCCTACCACTGCCGCGAGTACTCGGGGTCCTCTGCAGTAAATTCTAATATGCGGTCCTCTGTACGAAGATCAGGCCTAGGCCCACCAGCTTCATGCATGGCAGTGGCGTGCATTGTGGGTATGCAGGCTAAGCCGGGCTTACCCGTTGGACTTGAGAAGCAAAGTAAGCAATAATGCAACTGTAAGTGCAACAAATAATTTTATCTTGTCAGTTGGCAATACTATTTTTTTTTAACTAAGAGCATTTGCTGCAGTATGGTTTTCTGCAGTATGCAGGAAGGTTATTCTGCAGTACGAATTTCTGCATTAGCGAGGGTACGCGACACACCTACCGCTTGGCTCGCCCAGCGTTGAGTTCAAAGTGACGCATGCGTAGTAACCGCGCCAGTAAGCGAGCTTGGTAAGCCGACAGCTCAACGCTGCCCGGCCTGATCGCATAGTGTAGCAGTGTGAAGCAACTTTGTGCTGGTTTATGATACGTTTATTTATTGTAATTTGGCCTATTGCTGAAACAGCTCTTGCGAGTGATAACTGACAGCAGTGAAGAACGTTTTAAAAGTACGAATACCCAGTTCATTTTAGAATTGAAAATTATTTTTTCTTAAATGTAACAGTGTGAGAAAAACTTGCCTACTACTGTATATAGTAGGTACCAGCGTTGCTGTGGACCATGTGGCATGTTTGTAGGGGCTACGTTCTAATAATTTTCATAATAATAACATGAAACGTGGACAGTGCTGTGTCGTGAGTGCATAATTGTGTATTTACGTAGAAGTATTAGTGAAATATACGGTACGGTAATTTCTTATTAGTTTCAACTATCGTAATATTTGCCATGTGAGAAACTAGAAATTGTTCAATCTGGAAAATCTTCTCCAGATATGCCCAACATTAAAGGGACGCATAAAAACAAAAGTCAAGAGTACCTTGGTCATTTCCAAACTTCACAGTACAGTAAAATAGAATGGATTGCTGGAAGTTCCAAATTTAATAAACTGTTTGCTGGCCATGTTTACTCTTTGCAAGAGACCGGACTGTTTGGTCTGACACTGGTTATGATAATCTGAGTAACTTGCACAATGCCATTCAAAAGCATGAAAAATCGCAGTCACACATTTCTGCACTATTACGTTTGGAAAATCTAGAATTGATGTTCAGCTTGATGCTCAATTGCGTGCAAGCACTGTGCAATATAATGAGACCGTTCGGAAAAACAGGAAGGTGCTCAAGCGATTGATTGATGTTGTGTGTTTTTTAGCTACTCACGAATCACCATTCCATGGACATTCTGAGGGTGAAGATTCTTTGAACAGGGGTGCTTATTTGGGTGCATTGAACTTACTCGCCACTTACGATGCGACGTTAAGTACACACCTAGAAACATTGACCGTGTTCCGCGGGAATTCAAACAGGATACAAAATGACTTAATAAGAGCAGTCAGTGATGTAGTTTTGGAAAAGTGAAGTCAGAAATAAAACACGTTATTTTTGTTGCCCTTCTTCTTGACGAGACTTCAGACATTATGAATTTGTCTCAACTATCAACCACTCTGAGATACGTTGATTCTGAAAGTGGTAAAGTTCACGAAAGGTTCATTTCTCTCACTGATGTCAGCGCAGATCGAACAGCCAGTGGTTTGTTTGTACATGTGAAAAACATTGTTACTGAGTTTGACTTAAACTACATGTTGGTTGCACAAACGTTCGACGGAGCAGCTGTGATGGCCGGCCACACAAGTACAAGAATTCTTTCCGAAGGCCATATTTATACATATTTATTTATTCACAAGCTTAATCTGTTTTTGTCACAGTCATTTTCCTGTATCAAGGAATGTAGAATATTTTTTCAGACCTTAACGGAATTAGGATCATTTTTTCACAAGTCCTCTAAACGATTTCATCAACTGAAAGAATTTACCGCAAAGAGGATGCCTAGAAATGCTTCAACACGGTGGAATTTTTCATCTCGTCTTGTTCACACAGTGAAAGAACATCGCACTTCATTCCTTGAATTCTTTCGGAATGTTTTAGATGAAAGCTCAAACTGGGACAGTGAAACAGTTGTAGCGGCATAAGGTTTCATGAAATTTCTAACCAGCACTGAAACTTCCTTTTTGTTACTGATTTTTAGCAACATTTTCACCTTCACTGATATCCTTTTCAATATCCTTCAATCCAAGCATTTAGACGTCCTATATTGCTCTCAAAAAGTTCAGGAAATCAAAAGAGAGATACTAAACCTCAGGAAAAAGTGCGACGTAATTTGGGCCGAGTCTCTGGTCTATCATGGTGTCGAAGACTCTCTACCAACTAAACGACAATGTCGGGAAGAAGATCTAATAATGTCAAGGAAATTCCTTCACCGCTCTATTTTTGACAACATTATTGTACAATTAGACGAACGATTTGGGTCATTAAACGAATTACAGTTTACTTCCTTGTTGGATCCTCTGAAATATGAAGCGTACAAAGCTACTTTTCCTCATTCTGCTTTTGAAAGGTCTTAAACTGTCCTATAAAGACTTGTTTGATTTTATCCGATTGAAGAATGAACTTACCGTGCTGTATTCGTTTGATGAATTTTATGGTCAGCACCCTCATCAGTTAGTGTGTTCTCTGAAAAGCAAACAATTAGATACAGCCCTGCCTGAAGTGTACAAATTGGGTGTACTTATAGTAACTGTTCCAAGCACCAACAGCGTCAGTTGAAAGATCGTATTCAGCCCTCAGGAGGATTAAGACTTATCAGAGGTCAACACAGAGTCAAGAGCGGCTATCAGGCTTGGCAGTTCTGTCCATAGAAAAGGAAGTTCTGCACCAACTCAAAAGCACAGACACATTTTATGATAATGTCATCACAACATTCACAAAACAAGAGAGACGACTAGATTTCACCTTCAAGTAGACTCAAAGCAACCAAAAATCTTGTGGAGGGACTTAATGCACAGTTTTGTTAGTAGTAGAGCATACAGTGGACAATAGAAGAACGTCTCACAAACACGTAGCAAATAAGTTACTATCAATTTTTGATAGGCCTGTATGTACAATGCAATATGCATGATGCTGCAGCATTAGTGTCAGAGTTATTTCAAGTTGGCTTCTATGCTGAAGGGTGAAAAGTGTAACATGACAGAGAGTTTTCTGATACATACATAAGAGATCAAAGAGTTTTTTAAACTGAATAGTGAGGGGTGATACATGAAATAGATGTGATTTCTACTAATCTATGTACTTTGATGTAGGAAACTGAATAAAATAACAATTTTTATACAAAAATGCAAGAATGACACGTTTGTCTTCCTATTTTTTAAACGGATTATGCAATGTCATTGCGCATAAATAAACTATTTCTATACATCTCAATAAGTTAATTGCAGCTTTAAAAATTATATTGATTTTTTAAATCTATAGATGTGATGTCACTAGTTATTTTGTGTTTCCTGAAGAGCCAAGGATTTGACATGATACCGTACGCTCTGGTTAGAAGTTCTTCAATTTTCATGAGATTACACATAGGTACCCGTAAGTCTATATGGTTATAGCTTGGTTACATTCGTTTATATAATGATGCTCTTTAAATTATACTTCCTACGTCCGGTAATTAGTACGTCCTACCTTGGACAGCATACCCACTTTTCAAAACCTCCGCACGCCACTGATGCATGGGTATGACGTGTCCAATGTCAGTTATTCTCTGTAGGGCCTATAAGTTACCTGCTACAACACATCTCACTAGAAGACACAACAAATCATTGATTGTTTGATTAACATTTTATTTTTGAGCATCTGGCTTTTAGTGCCAGGAGTGTCCGAGGATGTACGCTGTGTGAGGGTGTTGCTTTGAGTGTAATTCCACGGGCTAGAAATTGTAAGGAAGAGCACTGGCCTTGAGGAAGGTACCATCAAGGCATTTTCCTGAAGATGAAAATGGGAAACCACGAGAAACCATTTTCGAGGATGGCCGACGGGTTATTCGAACCCAGTAGCCTACCGAAGTAGCTGTAACTAGTCGTGCCGCAACGCACTGACCGAACCTGCTTGGTGTATTCTCCCAGACATGGACACGCAGCTCCATACATAGACATATTTTTGGAAAAGACGTAAACGCATCACCAAACTTCGTGTTGTAAAACAACGAGTTTCACCCAGAAGTGTTACGGAAATCAGCAGTAGCAGCTTGTAGACATGTTGAAATGACATTGCACTTCATACTGGTACTTCACAGTGAAGTTCTTGAAGCAACTGAGGAAAATGCTGCTCTGTCATATCTGTTTCCCGAAAATCCAGGAACTGATCCTGCTGATCAGAGCTGAACTTACAGATCAGTTCACTGTGAAACAAATAATCTTTGTTGAAATGTAACCGAACTTGTGTTATTCTAGTATTCAGAAGAAAATCGCTTGATTGTACATTTCCCCCATTTGTTTGAATTTTGTCCTTAAAATGTCTCTTGCGTTATGCCTATTTATGACCCATCTATGTTTTATTTGGGGAAGGAATACCACAGTTTATGGCATTCCAAATTATACATTACACTGACATATTTCAACAACGAGTTCTTGAATTGGGTTTAGATATTACGTGTGTGAAATACTGTATGTTTTATTTAAACTTTTGTAAAGGAATGTACTCATTCATTATTATTTGTGAGCCGTTCATGCGATAGTTCGAACTGTTCTCCGTAAAGAGCTGTATAGGTTGTATTTCCCGATGACTAATTCAGTGTACATTAATGTTGTGCACAGTTTGCGGTTTAGTAGTTGAACAGAACAAAGACAGTTTCATTCCCTACTCCGTAAGCAGTGTTCTCAATTTTTGGCCACTTTCTAACTTTTTCTGGTTCTGATTTAGCATACGTTATCTTGGGTGATGACACAGCGTATAAAATGACAATTTGATTGTCAACGCCTGTCGCACCCGGTACGGTTACAGATTATGCGGTCGCTAGTGGCACGGGTCGCATGCGGCACGACACTAATTAACCAGACACGATTAAAATCCCAACCTGTCTAGGAGCGAAACCGGGGCCCCTCTGAACCAAAGGTTTCAACAGTGTCCATTGAGCCAAGTAGCTGGACAAGTTGCTATTATTTTGAGATTATTGCTAAGCCTGCCTATGTTATTATTATTAGTTTTTAACGTTTTCATTCACCTCCCTGAAGGGGAGGGGCGGCCACCTAGAGGGTAACTCTCTCTCTCTGGCCAGGAGAGATGGGGGTGTTAAGGACTGTGTACGGGAGAAAGGTGGTTCGTAAAGTGGAATTGAGGAGTTGGAGCTGAATGCGGGAGGCTAACGACCTCTTGGTTAAGGTTGCCTTTATTAGTGAATTGGTTTGAACATGAATTGGTGAGAACATTTAGGATATTTTACATCGAAGTTACATTTTGATGTGATTTTTACAATTGAAAATTGGTGTTTATTATTATTATTATTATTATTATTATTATTATTATTATTATTATTATTATTATATTAGCTTTTACCCGCGGCTTCGCACGGGGGGATTTCGTAATTTGATAATAGTAATCGTTCCTCGTACTGCACTAAGAAATTATCTGAAAATCCCTAAACTATAAAAAACTGACCGAAAATTGAGTTTCGTTTACCCCAGAACCCCTTAATAAACCACGTTTGTAGCATTGCCTTTTGGGGCTAAGATAACAAGGCTACTGGCAAAGATAACTTTGGAAAATGCGACAAGTGAGAAACAGTTTTCTCTCAAGTCGAACAAATAAATAAATATATATATGTCACTGTTTAACTTCTCTCTACTCCTACTGTCTCCTAATGCTTGGGCCTTTGGTCCACAGAATTTGGCCAGGTGTTGCAAGTCATCGCGCTTGGCCTTAGATATTGAGATTTAACCTGAAACAAAAAGTAATTCGACCATAACTCACTTTGCTCATCATGTGCAACTTTATTTTCCATTGGTGGATACAGGTTACAAAGTAATGTAAATTTAACTTACCAGTAGAGTAGCTATGTCCTGGCAAGAAGAACTGTCCTTTGGGAAGCTGCTTCTGGGTTCTGGAAATCAATTCCTGATCAGTCCATTCCCCCTTGTATGTGCAGCGGAACTTTATTCCTCTGTCATTGTTGTCCAGAACAATTTCGCAAATAGGTCGACTGGGGAATTTCTTCTTGTAGAACTGAGAGAGGTGCACGTCCAATTCGCAAAAATGAAATCACTTATGGCAGACGATGTGGAAAACGGTTCTTCCGATGTATGAAGGAGCCGAACTTGAAAAGGTGAGGGTTTTTTCTCTGGCTGTGCTGAAGACGTATGCCCAGTCTTCCGGGGTTTCAATACGTGTCTTTTGGTTAACTAGGCCCATGTTGCGGTCACACTCCATGTAAATGTGACCTCGAATAAGGAATGTTACTTTGATTGAATCAAATCTCTTCTCAAAATGAACAAGATAGTGAAGAAATCGAAAAACAGTGTGATTATTATTTTGTCCTGCGCAAGAGTCACAGAATATTCGAATGGCTCTAATTTTCATGGGCAGATGATTATAAAAATAAGCATGCAATAACGAACAAACGTCATCGCTGCCTTTCCTTCCTTCAACTTCTGTATAGAGATAAAACTGACATTCCCCACAGGATAGTCTATGAATATTGAATACATAAAGAGACAGCTGTCTCTTGTAATAAGCGTCATTAGTTGGTATGTTAGGGAAAGGCAGATCTACCATAATCAATACAAATTGCTTCTTTTACGCTTGAACGTTTACAACGTAAGCACGCTTTCCGTTTTCTGACATAGAACGTGTCAGCCCGTGTAAGCCATTTCCAACTGAAAGTCTTCTTATTTCATCAGAAATTCGTGCAGCTCTAGCAAAGTCCCCACAGTTTGCTTTTTCTTTCTCTAAAACGATGACTTTTGCTTTGTATTCATTGCAGGTAGAACAAGTGTTCGTTCGTGGGTATCCAAAACTGATATTGAATTCATTGTTGAATACTGAACGGTAAATGGTACGCCATCTGGTGGCGAATGAACGTACCATTTCCACTTCTATTATAACGTCGAAATTCAAAGTGTCATTGTTTTACAAGCCTTTCTCGTGGACAGTCGAGATTTCTTCAGAGGATGCAGAGCACAGTTCTCTGCGAAACGTTAAGAATACCACCTTATTTTCTTGACATGGCATAAGCCCAAAAGCCTATACAGTATCATGTCTATAATAATTAATATGACAGGGGTGGGAAACTTAAAGGTTCAAAACTGCTGTTTAAGAGCCCGTTTATTCCCTGACTCACTGGACATGACCCCTTCTTTCCCAGTGCACTGTTTCTTGTTTTTGCTGTATTTGTGAACCTAGCTCCTTCTTTCCAAATCCACCTGAAATATTGTTTAGGACCGGGAATAAACATCTCATTCACATTTAAAAATGAAAAAAAAAATGGACTTAGCCCTTTCTTTCCCTGCACCCTTTATATATATATATATATATATATATGTGTGTGTGTGTGTGTGTTCTTTTAATTTTTAAAGGTTGTTGCAAATACCTATTTCCACGTCTGTAACATCTTTAGCTTTTGGGATATAAGTATCTTCATAAAAATAAATCAGTCCTTCCCCCCCCCCACTCAACCTAAGTGGATTTTCTGAAAACAAAAAAATACATGTTTCTCTATTTTTAAAAGAGATTCCAGATACCAATTTTCACGTCCGACTCGTTGGCTGAATGGTCAGCGTACTGGCCTTCGGTTCAGAGGGTACCGTGTTCGATTCCCGGCTGGGTTGGGGATGTTAAACTTCTAATTCATTCTTCTGGCTCGAGAACTGGGTGTATGTGTCCGTCCCAACACTCTCCCCATCATATTCAGAAAACATACCACACTACCAACCACCACAGAAACACGCAATCGTGATTACATCCCTCCATATAGGGTTGGCGTCAGGAAGGGCATCCGGCCGTAAAACAGGGCCAGATCCCCATGTGCGACGCAGTTCGCGACCGCGACCCCACTGGTGTGGGGAAAAGCTGTATCAGAAGAAGAAGAAGATTCCAGATACCAATTTTCACGCCTGTAACATCTTCAATTTTTTAAGTATAAGTATCCCCATAAGAATACTTTAACCCCTATTTCGCTCTTTTTGACCCCCCCCTTAAATGGATTTTTCCGAAAACAAAGAAATACGCATTTCTTTACTGTTAGAGGAGATCCAAAGTATCAATTTTCACGTTTGTAACATATTCAGTTTTGAGCTTTAAGCATCCCAGTTAAAGGATTCAACCCCTTTTGCAGTCCTTTTCAACCCAGTATGTAACCTCATAAAAATAATTCAACTTCTTCACTTCTTTTCACCACCCTCCCCCATTAATTGGACTTTCCCGAAAACAGAAATACGTGTTTCTTTACTTTCAAAGGAGATTCCAGATACCAGCTCATGTATTTCTTTATTTTTAATTCAGATTTTAAATACCAATTTTCACCTCTGTAACATGTTCACTTTTTAAATGTAAGTATCCTCATACAAAGAATTCAAACCCTTTTTTGGTCATTTTCACCCCCCTCCCCCCTCTACATTGGTATTCTGAAAAGAATACATCTTTCTTTATTTTCAAAGGAGATTCCAAATACCAACTTTTACGTCTCTAACATGTTAAATTTTTGAGATGTACTCATTTTTAAAATTCACCCCCTTAAATGGATTATCCGAAAAGAAAAAGTTCGTATTTCTTTTTTTAAAGAAGAAGCCATATACCACTTTTCGAGTTTGTAACATCTTCAGTTTTTAAGATATAAGTATCCTCATAAAAAGGACTCAACCCATTTTTCGCTTAGTTTTGCCTCCCCCCCACCAAAGTGGATTTTCCGAACACGAAAAATACTTGCTTCTTTATATTTAAAGGGGATTCCAAATATCATTTTTCAAGTCTTTAACAAACTGTTAAGTTTCCGAGATATAGATATACTCACTTTAAAAAATTCAGCCCCCTTTTCACCCCCCCACCTAGCGACGCAATATCCAAAATCCTTTCTTAGTGAGCGCCTACACTGAAATATAAATGTATTCCCAAAATTTAATTTCTGTATGTCCAGTAACTCTGGCTCGGCGATGATGTATTTGTCAGTCAGTCAGTCAGTCAGTCAGTCAGTCAGTCAGGACATGTTATTTTATATACTGTATATAGATGATTATTATTATTATTATTATTATTATTATTATTATTATTATTATTATTATTATTATTATTATTATTATTACAGTTTTAAAGGAATGTGACGAACGAATGTATTTTATGGGTCTTGTGTATTTACTACACGTGGTCATTTTGTCTGATTTATTAGTATTAGCTATGGTACTTGGTGATGTGCATGCAGTGTGATTTTGGCTCGTATTCGAATGCTAAAGTTTCGCCTTTTCAGCTTACAATAGGAATAGCTGTGTGCGGAACGTTAAGTGTTCATAATGACGTGTGTTAAGACTTTATAAAAGGAGAATTTTATCACTAACCATGTAGCTATATCAAGAAGAAGAAGAAGAAGAAGAAGAAGAAGAAGAAGAAGAAGATACTGTTTATCAGTAGGGAGTCCACATCATCTTGTAACACCTAACTTACCTCGCTGCCAGCAGATGAATGCTATTCCCTGGCTCAGTCTCTTTGTTAGGATTACGTCTTGCATCATCTCAACAGCGACAGAATCGTAAGTGAAAGAGCTTACTGCTGATAAACTCCATTGCAGTACCAGGAAAAAAGAGAATGTAACAGCGGACATATTTCGTCGCTGACATGAGATACTGACGTCTGCGTGTTTAATATCTGTTCTTGTCGGGAGAATTATCGTTGTCTACGACTGATATTATCTTTGAAAATAAATTATGTAAGGTAATTTTTACATCAGTTGTGTGTGCGCGCATAATCACCTTACTCTGCTCCCGATGAATGAACGTACCGTATACTTATTAATTCATTTGTTGATATAATAACGTGTTCTTATGTAATTTTCTGTGGCCGTGGTTTCTTTCTCAAAGAAGGAAATTACGGTTTATTATTCTAGTGTATGTAGACATATTATTGTTTTATTAATTTGTGTTTGAGGCTATGAATTTTTATGTTGTGATTTTAAGCACACGATGCTTATTATCTCCAAATGTATCATTTCAGTTTTGTTAGTGTGAATATAAAAAAAAAAAGGCGTATGGATTTTAGTGCCGGGAGTGTCGGAGAACACGTTCAGCTCGCCAGGTGCAGGTCTTGTGATTTGACACCCGTAGGTGACCTGCGCATCGGGATGAGGATGAAATGACGATGAAGACGACACGTATCCCAGCTCCCGTGTCAGCGAAATTAACCAATGATGTTTTAAATTCCCGACTCTGCCGGGAATCGAACCCGGGACCCATGTGACCAAAGGCCAGCACGCTAGCCATTTAGCCATGGAGCCGACCAGTGTGAATATATACAGGGCGTAACAATAAGATCGGCTAAACTTTCAGGACATTCTTCTAATGTAGAAGAAGAGAATTAGTGATGTGGGCATATGTCCGGAAACGGTTTATTTCCGTGTTAGAAATACAACTATACATAATGCATAAATCTCTCGTGTACCGGGCGAGTTGGCCGTGCGGTTAGGAGCGCGCAGCTGTGAGCTTGCATCCGGGAGATAGTGGGTTCGAATCCCACTGTCGGCAGCCCTGAAGATGGTTTTCCGTGGTTTCCCATTTTCACACCAGGCAAATGCTGGGGCTGTACCTTAATTAAGGCCACGGCCGCTTCCTTCCCCTCCTAGCCCTTTCCTATCCCATCGTCGGCATAAGACCTGTCTGTGTCGGTACGACGTAAAGCCACTAGCAAAAAAAAAAAATCATGGGAAACACTCTGGCACAGAACGTACCAGCATATCACATTACATGAAATGTTAAAAATGCCCTCCGTTAAATGTAACAACCCGCCATCTCGCTGAATCGCGGATGCATTGATGTATCCCTGGAGTTTGCGTATAGTCTCTTGATTACGTATGGAGAACATTTTCGACATTTCATATAATGTGATATGCTGGTACGTTCTGTGCCAGTGTGTTTCTCATAATTAATATACTACACTCAACTCTCGATTTACCGCAATCGGATCAACCGCGTTGCGGCTTAACCGCGATATCAAAAACACTAAAAATGCACGCCACTAAAGCAGAAAACAATGACTGATTATCTTCAGAAACAGTAAAGTTAGGTAGTCTGAGTATTTTTCTTTGCCTTCTTAGTTTCAACGTAAAGTGCTGTTTATTTTTCCGTTTATATATGCGCTAAGTGCTACCTGTACTGCAACTTATTGAGTAAGTTAATAAAAAACAACACAATACTGCCATTTATTATCATTTTAACTCTACTTTCAGTACCCGGGTTCTATTTTTAACTTTTTGCGGGTTAACCGCGATTGTATTTATCCGGGAAGCCTTAAGCCTACATTATCCCGGTTAATCGAGAGTTGAGTGTATGTAGAGTTGTAGAAAATGAGTTATAACATGCAAACAAAAGTATTTTCGGACCCATGTTCATATAACATATTTTTTTCCTATGTGTGAGGAATGTGTCCTGAAAATTTGGTCTGCCTTATTGTTACACTCTGTATGTACAGTGTGATTCAACAGCGCTGTGTGGAAAAGAAACAAAGTTCTCAATTAATCATGTACAAAAGTGTATTATAAATTAAGAGTACCTTTTCAAAATAGTACGGAATTATTAAAGCGAATTTATTGAATATAATTTTAATAATAATAATAATAATGATAATTGTACCGGGCGGTACACCTCCGCTCCGCTAATTCAAACATTGCGCCAGTTGAAACTCCTCTACTGGAGGAAGCCTGAACTTTAACTACAGTGTTAATTCCCTAGTTTCTCAGAAGATGTCCCTACTTGTAAATTTTGAAGTGTTCTGAACGGTGTCGTTTTCGATGTATTTTTGTTTTGCCTGTAGTAAGAAGTGTGAACATTCTCTTCTAGATGGCACTACTGAAGGACTACAATTATGCACCCTAGTGCGAAGTGAAAGAACTGTGTTTTGGGAGAAATTTTGTGTTCATAAGTTTGTTCTTTGTTAAATTTCTTTCTGTCATTGTTTAGGTTGGCTGTATAACCCTTCACCTTCCGCCAGTTTTGAATTCGACCAATGAGTAATTTCTGTAATTAATTTTCCACCAATCCTGGTTTTCTTCTTCACTTCTGACATGTAATCTTTTGGTCGTCCAATAAAAGGCTTGTGGGCGGGTGTTCTCATTCGTGAAAGGTCTCGAATGTTCCACGAGGGTATATAAACTGCTGATTTTCGGGTCTCTGCGCCACTTCAGTAACATCTATCAGTGCGTAAATTATGTAGCAGGGGGCGGGAAGCGCCTCTTTCTTCGGGCAGCAGTTCAACCACCAGGTAATGGCCGTCTTATAACTTATTTTCTTGCCAGCTCAGCAGTTTAACCCTCGGGGCGGGTTCGAAACCTTCTATCATGTAACTTTCCTCTAAAATGTAATAGACTCTTGGTATAAATTCTATCTCCTTAAACTACAAATTGGGATAGAGAGTGCCTAACCCTCTCGAGCTCCCTTTCATATTGTTTTTGAGGTGACTACGTTTTCTCAACCATTTTTCTTCGTTTCTTAATGTAATAGTTTTCCTATCGTGTCACCTCTTTAGTATGGGATTAGCCCTTGCATATGCGGCCTAGTGCCCAGTAGGTTTCAATAAAGTGTATTAGGAGTGCAGTTTCGCCTCCTCTCAAGTTGGTATTTTGGAGGCCTGTAATTGTCCTGTTTCTTTACTTAATAGGCATCAGTAGGTTGGGTATTTTACCCCTGTTTTCATGTGTTTGGAGGTCAGCTTGAAAGTTGAGTTTGGTGTGGCCTTTGATAGGCTGGAACTTTGAGAGCGGGTTGCTCTTTCAAAAAAGGTTTCTGTGTGCCTCGAGGAGGCTTTACTGTGTAATTGGGAGTAAGTGCCCCCGGGCATGATAGGGGTTTTTCTCCCCCTTTTGTTGAATCTTGTATATTCGAGTAAAGTTGGGCTAATTGCTCAAGAATTGTGTGTCTGGGTCTCAGAGCCCAAATCCTGTAACTACCGTAATTGCACATTCTTGATTGGTTGCTAGGCTACTGTGTACCTGTTATATTTGTTATTTATTGATCTTGAAAAGAAAATATAACCTTGTTAAATTTTAAATTAACTTTAATTTCGTAGATTGAGACCTATTCATCCCAGCACTTTTTTCACCTCTAACTACCACGGGTAACTCCGTAACAAATGGTAGCAGAGCGTGGTTGAATGGGCCTCAATTTAGCCCCTTTTGACGGCTAAACATTGCCTTGTTTTCGAACTCTAACAATTTTCTCAGTTGCTGGAATTTTTTGATTTTTCCGTTTGTTTTCAAAATTGCTTTAAACGTGTGCAAGCCAGGTTATTTCATTTTTCTAATAGAGTTAACGATCTGTTGTCTCTGAAGTTGAATGACGTTCAGAGGAAGGATGCTAGTGTGGTTCTTGAAAATCTTTCTGAATTGTCCAGTAAGGTTACCCAATTCCAATCCAATCCAATCCGATGTTCTCCATCTCAACTATTTGCGAGAGGAGGAGTTAATCTATGAATTAAGAATTAGAAATGTGCAATCTGGAGGCACGGTTGCGGTAGACACAAATAAGCTTAGAGAGTCCCTTGATTTGCCCATTTCCATCCCCACTTTGGGAGAGAAAGAAATTGACGACTCTCTCTCCACGATCACGGACAATACTACTGAGCTGGCATCTGTAATTACCTTTTTTGAAGAAAATGATCCTTCTCCTAATCAAATTAAACGTGTGCAAGCCAGGTTATTTCATTTTTCTAATAGAGTTAACGATCTGTTGTCTCTGAAGTTGAATGATGCTCAGAGGAAGGAAGCTAGTGTGGTTCTTGAAAATCTTTCTGAATTGTCCAGTAAGGTTACCCAATTCCAATCCAATCCAATCAATCCAATCAATACTGATCTGCATTTAGGGCAGTCGCCCAGGTGGCAGATTCCCTATCTGTTGCTTTCCTAGCCTTTTCCGAAATGATTTCAAAGAAATTGGAAATTTATTGAACATCTCCCTTGGTAAGTTATTCCAATCCCTAACTCCCCTTCCTATAAATGAATATTTGCCCCAGTTTGTCATCTTGAATTCCAACTTTATCTTCATATTGTGATCTTTCCTACTTTTATAAACGCCATTCAAACCTATTCGTCTACTAATGTCATTCCACGCCATCTCTCCGCTGACAGCTGGGAACATACCACTTAGTCGAGCAGCTCTTCTTCTTTCTCTCAATTCTTTCCAACCCAAACATTGCAACATTTTTGTAACGCTACTCTTTTGTCGGAAATCACCCAGAACAAATCGAGCTGCTTTTCTTTGGATTTTTTCCAGTTCTTGAATCAGGTAATCCTGGTGAGGGTCCCATACACTGGAACCATGCTCTAGTTGGGGTCTTACCAGAGACTTATATGCACTCTCCTTTACATCCTTACTACAACCCCTGAACACCCTCATAACTATGTGCAGAGATCGGTACCCTTTATTTACAATCCCATTTATGTGATTACCCCAGTGAAGATCTTTCCTTATATTAACACCTAGATACTTACAATGATCCCCAAAAGGAACTTTCACCCCATCAATGCAGTAATTAAAACCGAGAGGACTTTTCCTATTTGTGAAACTCACAACCTGACTTTTAGCCCCGTTTATCAACATACCATTGCCTGCTGTCCATCTCACAACATTTTCGAGGTCACGTTGCAGTTGCTCACAATCTTGTAACTTATTTATCACTCTATAGAGAATAACATCATCCGCAAAAAGCCTTACCTCTGATTCCACTCCTTTACTCATATCATTTATATATATAAGAAAACATAAAGGTCCGATAACACTGCCCTGAGGAACTCCCCTCTCAACTATTACAGGGTCAGATAAAGCTTCACCTACTCTAATTCTCTGAGATCTATTTTCTAGAAATATAGCAACCCATTCAGTCACTCTTTTGTCTAGTCCAATTGCACTCATTTTTGCCAGTAGTCTCCCATGATCCACCCTATCAAATGCTTTAGACATGTCAATCGCGATACAGTCCATTTGACCTCCAGAATCCAAGATATCTGCTATATCTTGCTGGAATCCTACAAGTTGAGCTTCAGTGGAATAACCTTTCCTAAAACCGAATTGCCTTCTATCGAACCAGTTATTAATTTCACAAACATGTCTAATATAATCAGAAAGAATGCCTTCCCAAAGCTTACATACAATGCATGTCAAACTTACTGGCCTGTAATTTTCAGCTTTATGTCTATCACCCTTTCCTTTATACACAGGGGCTACTATAGCAACTCTCCATTCATCCGGTATAGCTCCTTCGACCAAACAATAATCAAATAAGTACTTCAGATATGGTACTATATCCCAACCTATTGTCTTTAGTATATCCCCAGAAATCTGATCAATTCCAGCCGCTTTTCTAGTTTTCAACTTTTGTATCTTATTGTAAATGTCATTGTTATCATATGTAAATTTTATTACTTCTTTGGCCTTAGTCTCTTCCTCTATCTCGACATTATCCTTGTAACCAACAATCTTTACATACTGCTGACTGAATACTTCTGCCTTTTGAAGATCTCCACATACACACTCCCCTTGTTCATTAATTATTCCTGGAATGTCCTTCTTGGAACCAGTTTCTGCCTTAAAATACCTATACATACCCTTCCATTTTTCACTAAAATTCGTATGACTGCCAATTATGCTTGCCATCATGTTATCCTTAGCTGCCTTCTTTGCTAGATTCAATTTTCTAGGAAGTTCCTTCAATTTCTCCTTACTTCCACAGCCATTTCTAACTCTATTTCTTTCCAGTCTGCACCTCCTTCTTAGTCTCTTTATTTCTCTATTATAATAAGGTGGGTCTTTACCATTCCTTACCACCCTTAATGGTACAAACCTGTTTTCGCATTCCTCAACAATTTCTTTAAACCCATCCCAGAGTCTGTTTACATTTTTATTTACCGTTTCCCACCGATCATAGTTACTTTTTAGAAACTGCTTTATCAGCCATATGGTATTGCCTAACAGTCCTACTTTTAAGACCTTCCTTTCTATCGCATTTATTTTTAACTACCACAAAAACAGCTTCATGATCACTAATACCATCTATTACTTCAGTTTCCCTATAGAGCTCATCTGGTTTTATCAGCACCACATCCAGGATATTTTTCCCTCTAATTGGTTCCATCACTTTCTGAATCAGCTGTCCTTCCCATATTAACTTATTTGCCATTTGTTGGTCATGCTTCCTGTCGTTCGCATTTCCTTCCCAATTTACATCTGGCAAATTCAGATCTCCCGCTACAATCACATTTCTTTCCATGTCGTTTCCCACATAGCTGACTATCCTATCAAATAATTCCGAATCCGCATCAGTGCTACCCTTTCCCGATCTGTACACTCCAAATATATCAAGTTGCCTATTATCTTTAGAAATGAGCCTTACACCTAGAATTTCATGTGTCTCATCTTTAACTTTTTCGTAGCTTACAAATTCTTCTTTCACCAGAATGAAAACTCCCCCTCCCACCTTTCCTATCCTATCTCTACGATACACACTCCAGTGCCGTGAGAAAATTTCTGCGTCCATTATATCATTTCTCAGCCATGATTCAACTCCTATAACAATATCTGGTAAATATATATCTATTAAATTACTTAATTCTATTCCTTTCTTTACAATACTTCTACAGTTCAACACTAACAATTTTATGTCATCCCTACTTGATTTCCAGTTCCCTGTTCCCTTATCACCGCTCCCTAGGCCATCCCGTTTCCCTGAATGTACCTCCCTATTACCCTTACAAACAAATTTCCTAACTTATACGTACCACTGCGGTTTAAATGAAGGCCATCCGAGCGCAGATCCCTATCTCCTACCCACCCATTAAGATCTAGAAATTTCACTCCCAGTTTCCCACATACCCACTCCATAGTCTCATTTAAATCCCCAATCACCCTCCAGTCAGTATCCCTCCCGCACAGTATTCCACTAATAACAATCTCCGCTTTCTTAAACTTCACCCGTGCTGCATTTACCAGATCCCACACATCTCCAACTATGTTGGTACTTATATCAGCTTGCCTTACGTTGTTGGTACCAACGTGAAACACTACCACCTTCTCCTTCCCCTCCTCCCTCTCTTCTACTTTCCTCAACATCTGCCTCAACCTAATTCCTGGATAACATTCTACCCTGGTTCCCTTTCCTCCACACACTTTCCCCACGTGTCTAACGATGGAATCCCCCATGACCATAGCCTCAACCCTACCCACCTCATTTGATCCCCTCCCCTCCTGGTCAGCCCTATCTTTCCTGATAGCTGCAGAAGCTACTTCCTCTTCCCTTTTCTCCTTCCCATGACCCTGTTCCACCTGTCTTTTCCTATCCTGTACTCTACATTTCCCTTTCCTACCTTTTCCCTTCCTCCTACTTCCATTGTTAACCGGGGAGGTTCCTCCCAAAACCGACCAACCCACTACGGTAAACGTAGTCAGCGAGGACCGTTCTCCCACCGGGGAAGAAAGTACTAAATCGATAGGAGTTCAACAAACCTCTGCCCCATTAGACCATGAATCTGAACGACGTACCTCATTGAATAATGTACGTTCTGAATTAGCTTCCTTGCCACTTAAACCTTTACCTACTATGTCACCTGGGTTCAGCAGCTTACCTCATCCATTAGCAATATTGCTCAGAGGTATTTCTAAGTTTTCGGTTAACTCTACCAGTGAAGTAATTTCATTCTTAAGGTTTTTAGTTGAGTTTCAGGACCATGCTCTTGTTTTTTCTCTTTCTCCATGTCAAATTTTGCAGATAATTTATCCTTATGCAATTGGTGTTCTTTCAGACAAAATTGTTAGGGCAAGAGCGGAACAGTCATCTATTGAAGATTTTCATGCACACCTTCTTGCAAATTTCATTCCTGCTCGTGCGAGGTCATCTCTGATCCAGAAGTACTATTATCGAGTACAGAGACTGGATGAAAATCTTGCTGACTTCATACAATACATTAAATTCTATACCAGGGTGTTCGCTCTTCACTTCCCTGAAGATCAGATTGTACAGGCCATTGTGGAAGGCATTTCTCCATCTTACAGATCATACTTGTGTTTTGCGTCGCGTCCGCAACCTTTTGCCGAGTTAGAGGCTATGGCCGTCTCAGCGGAAGGAGTTAGATACGCCGATACCTTGCGTGTCGCGAAAGAACCCCCTCCATCCTCTAGTACTCTTCGGCCTCCACTTCGCCGACCATTCTTTCCCCGTAAATGTTACGCCTGTGGGTCGCCTGCCCATCTTCGGAACAAGTGCCCAGCAATCAAATCTAGTGGGACAAGGAATGGAGCAGGGTCATCTGGAGGCTGTTTTAAATGCGGCGCGTTTTCCCATATCGCCAAGAATTGCCCAAATTCAAATAGCACCCCCTCCTGCTCGACTTCTGGTGCAACTTCCACCAATGCCAATAATAATAAATGACTAGTGGCTTCGGCTGAGTCGGCGAACCCACCTTCCCGAGGCTCAGCCCCAAGTAAACATGTTAAAAGATCGGGGAAATGTCAGTCTTCTAATCTATCATTTGAAGGCCCTAAGGAATGTCCTAGGATTGCGGCGGATTCCCCCGCACCCGTACCTTTTCTCAAAATGGAGTTAAATAATGAGCCTATAACAGCTCTATTAGATTCAGGCAGTGTTTGTTCTATTAATTCGGCTGAATGGTATTCGAAATTGAAATCTGTTTGTAAGCTTCCTGACTATTGTTCGTCTTCGGTTCAATATGTTTCGGCTAATTCATCTCCATTAGAAATTTTAGGCTCTTTAAATGTCAAAATTCGTATTTCTAAATTTACTTGGAAAGTTAAATTGTTTGTGGCTAAGCATTTGTCTTGCCCCATTATATTGGGAGCTTACTTCTTGTCCCATACTGGTCTTGTGCTCGATCTTCAGAGTAGGTCGTGCACTTTCAAATTTGCGTCTAATAGTAAAATCCCTTTGTTAATGTGTAGTTCTGTATCATGTTCATCTATTTCGCCTACCCAGGATGAGATGTTCTTAGATCTTAGACATCTACCTGAGGAGCAGGCTGATAGTATTCGTAAGTTGTGTCAGTCGTTTCCAGAGGTGTTTTCTGATACCCTTGGTGTTACTGGCCTTATTGAATACAAAATTGAGGTCACGGATTCGATTCCTGTCCGTTTTCCACCTTATAGGCTATCTCCACCTAAAATGAAGGCATTGAAAGAAATCATCGATCAAATGTTAATGGATGGTATTATTAGGCCCTCTAAGTCGGCGTATTCTTCACCTATTTTTCAAGTCCCGAAACCCCAAGGTGGCTTCAGGCCTGTCATTGATTATAGGGCTCTCAATCGGAAGGTGGTGTTACAATCTGTGCCCCTTCCTGACCTTCATTCTTGTTTTTCATGGTTTCGTAAAGCTAAATTCTTTACCATCTTGGACCTGAATCAGGCCTATAATCAAATTCCCTTAGCTGAAGAGTCTAAACATCTTACAGCGTTTGCCACGGATTGGAATTTGTATGAATACAACCGCGTGCCTTTCGGGCTCCCCACGGGAGCAGCTGTACTCACTAGACTGCTAGATAGGGTCTTCTCCGACATCAAATTCGAGTACTTGTATCACTATCTTGATGATGTCGTCGTATTTTCGGAGACTTTTGAAGAATATCTACATCATCTAAAGGAAGTTCTCAATCGCCTTCGTAAGGCTGGGTTAACTGTGAAATTGTCCAAGGTCGCCTTCGCTAAACCCTCTATGTCATTCCTAGTGCATATTGTCTCGCCCGATGGTGTCGCAGTCGATCACTCTAGAACACAGGCCATCCGTGATTTCAAGCCTCCCAAGGACATTAAAGGTATTGCCAGGTTCATTGGTATGGTGAATTTCTTCAGGAAATTTATTCCAAATTTCGCTAATAGAGCGGCGCCCTTGAACTTACTCCGTAGGAAAGGCGTCAAATTCGAGTGGGGGCCTTCGCAACAAGCCGCTTTTGAAGACCTGAAATTAGCTCTCTGTAATGCCCCTGTCCTTGCTATGCCAGATTTCTCGAAGAAATTCATCGTCCAAACCGACGCGTCGTCGTCGGCGGTAGCTGCAGTCCTTCTTCAAGAGACTGAACTAGGGTGGCGACCCATCGCCTATGCATCTAGGACTCTATCGGCTCAAGAAGCCAAGTATTCCATCTATGAGCTCGAAGGTTTGGCAGTCTTATTTGCCTTAGAAAAGTTCCGTCTCTATCTGGAACATGTCAAATTCGACCTGGAGACCGATAATCAAGCCTTAAGCTGGGTCTTAGGTAGGCCGCGTCGTACTGGTCGTATAGCCCGTTGGGCCATCCGAATTTCTGCCTTCCAATTTGACGTCAGGCATATCAGAGGTACTGAAAATGTTGTCGCAGACGGACTCAGCCGTATGTTTTCCAATGACGTCGCGACCCATGAATCGGTCGATAGTTCATCACCTCCCGAGTCCATGCTATCTGAGGTTAATGCCATCTTAACAGATGCTCCCATGCTCTTTAGGGATATTGAGAAATATCAACGTGAAGATCCAACGCTGGCTCCAATCATGGAAACCCTTTCTTCTGGGGAACATGTTGTCCCTTATGTATTGAGGAATGGTGTTTTATGTTGCCCGTCGAGGCATGATCAAAAAATGAAAGTTGTAGTTCCAGCTGTACTTGTGCCAATGATCTTCAAGTACTATCATGAGACCCCATTAAGGGGGCATTTAGGCATCTTCAAAACCCGGGGAAAGATCCGTGAAATGTTTATCTGGAAGGGTATGGACGGTGAAATTCGTGAACTAGTAAAGGCTTGTAAATCTTGCTTGCTTAGTAAACCCACCATATCCACCAACGTAGGCCTTTTGTCTTCTCATCAAGCGTCGCGCCCCATGGAACGTCTCTACATCGATTACGTAGGACCCTTCCCCCAGTCAAAGGGGAATGCCAACAAGTTCATCCTTGTATGTGTAGATGGTTTTACAAGATTTTCTTGGTTATTCCCGACTCAGCTGGCTACCGCTCAGTCCACCATTACTTGCTTAAATTCAATCTTTGCTTCTTTTGGTCCGTGTCATTATATTGTGTCTGACAATGCTAAGGCTTTCACATCTAATCTATTTCGTAAATTCTGTTTTGACCTGACCATATCTCATGTGACAACTTCTGCTTATTATCCACAACTATCTCTGGCTGAACGGGTTAATCGTAATCTGAGGTCCGCGTTGATTGCCTATCATCATGAAGATCATTCTAGGTGGGACACGTCCCTGCATTGGTTAGCTTTTGCTTTGAATTCGGCGGTTCATGAATCTCATAAGTTTACTCCAGCTTCTTTGATGTTCAAGTTTGTTCCCAACACGCCGCTCTCTAACCTCTGGTCCCTGAGTGACATTCTACCCGAGACAATAGATCCAGATAATATTAAAGATCTTTGGAAGAAGGCTAAAGCCAATCTTAAAGTGTCTCATGAAAAAGTTAGGGAAATATATGATCGTGGACGGAGACCCACCAATTTGAAGGTAGGTGACCAGGTGATGGTCAAAAATTATGTTCCCGCGGGCAAGCTTGCCCCCAGATTTCATGGGCCGTGTATTATTCTCGATTTCCTTACACCCGTTACCTTATTGCTAAGCAATCCAGCCACCGAGAGGATATTTAGGGTTCACCTGTCGCAGGTGAAACCTGTGTAACTTCCGCGCTAACGTAGCTGCATTTATTATTGTTTTAACATCTTGAAGGTATTCGGAAGGTTATATTTTTTGGGGGGGTTTCATTGTGAGGCCTTCTGCCCTGGGAATCAAATTCTTTGTAGTTAAGCATTTATTGTAAACCTTCCCCGACCAGTTAAACTGCCATCCTGTCCTTACCATGGCCATTACCACGCTCCCGTCTCCTGCTCAACAACACACAGTGGCTATATAATGAAATAAATTTCTCCACGCCGCTGGCCCCTCAACCTCACCACAAGCTTGTGCCCTAAAAGAATTATGGTCCAACAAATTCTGCCGCCGAGATCTTAATGTTTCAGTGCCCCCGCAGCAGCGCGGCGCCGTACCGCCACTGAGGTGGGGTATGGGCCCGCCCCTCTTCAGTGAGGCCAACCAGTGTACGGCGAGCCGGAGCCCTCCTCCCGGCCAAGGCTGATGTGCGGCGCACAACTTGCAACTTGCCCGCGACCTGTATGTTCGCCGCGGGCGCGGCGTGCTTCAACTCCACGGCTCCTCTCATAGTGCGGGCGAGCGGTATCTCAGGGTACTCGAGGGGTCCGAGCGGCCTCCTCTGGACACAAGCAGCAGCGGCCGGTCTGGCCGTCCAACTTAATCAACCGTGAATGTATTTAATCAGCTACATGGACATTTAATATCAACAATTACTACAATTTTTGAATTCAACTGCAATATTTGGTGGACTTAGAAAATTTTTCTTCACTTTCAAGTATTAAAAGTTTTTCCTTCTGAATTCAACTTCTACAAGCATAAAGACATTACATCAAAAGTAACTACAAAGAATTTTGAAACTGGATCCGATCATTTAAGAAAATTTGGTTGTAAATACTTCTGCAATTAACTTCTATATCAACATCATAACTTGGACCTTATTTTAAAACAAAAGTTTATGTTCTTCTGTGTTACCCCTTGGAGGGACTTTTGGGGGGGGGGGGAGGTCTGTACCGGGCGGTACACCTCCGCTCCGCTAATTCAAACATTGCGCCAGTTGAAACTCCTCTACTGGAGGAAGCCTGAACTTTAACTACAGTGTTAATTTCCTAGTTTCTCAGCAGATGTCCCTACTTGTAAATTTTGAAGTGTTCTGAACGGTGTCGTTTTCGATGTATTTTTGTTTTGCCTGTAGTAAGAAGTGTGAACATTCTCTTCTAGATGGCACTACTGAAGGACTACAATTATGCACCCTAGTGCGAAGTGAAAGAACTGTGTTTTGGGAGAAATTTTGTGTTCATAAGTTTGTTCTTTGTTAAATTTCTTTCTGTCATTGTTTAGGTTGGCTGTATAACCCTTCACCTTCCGCCAGTTTTGAATTCGACCAATGAGTAATTTCTGTAATTAATTTTCCACCAATCCTGGTTTTCTTCTTCACTTCTGACATGTAATCTTTTGGTCGTCCAATAAAAGGCTTGTGGGCGGGTGTTCTCATTCGTGAAAGGTCTCGAATGTTCCACGAGGGTATATAAACTGCTGATTTTCGGGTCTCTGCGCCACTTCAGTAACATCTATCAGTGTGTAAATTATGTAGCAGGGGGCGGGAAGCGCCTCTTTCTTCGGGCAGCAGTTCAACCACCAGGTAATGGCCGTCGTATAACTTATTTTCTTGCCAGCTCAGCAGTTTAACCCTCGGGGCGGGTTCGAAACCTTCTATCATGTAACTTTCCTCTAAAATGTAATAGACTCTTGGTATAAATTCTATCTCCTTAAACTACAAATTGGGATAGAGAGTGCCTAACCCTCTCGAGCTCCCTTTCATATTGTTTTTGAGGTGACTACGTTTTCTCAACCATTTTTCTTCGTTTCTTAATGTAATAGTTTTCCTATCGTGTCACCTCTTTAGTATGGGGTTGTTTTAAATTATTTAATCTTTTCTCTGTCCACTCATTCACGCCCGCACCTTCTTACACCTGTTTGGTCCACAAAAACATGGTAATAATAATAATAATAATAATAATAATAATAATAATAATAATAATAATAATAATAATAATAATAATAATAATAATAATAATCACAATAATAATAATAGTTGTTCCGGGATTTTCTGTCGAACGCAGAGAGGTGAAAGAAGGCGCGGGCTGAATGGGTCTATCTACGAAAGTCAAATATTCTTTTAAAACTTTGAAATAAAGGTTATATATTTTTTTCAGAAAATCAATTGTTAACAAACAAAATTCTTCACTTTGTGAAAGAACACGGAATCAGGTACAATAACAATTTTGACACCAGAATGGAAAACCTGAGAATAGATAATGTACAAGTTCTTTGAGCTTCAAGCTCCAAATTTTCAATTTTACAACGTCGCTAATGTAGCGTTTAATTATATAAGGGGAGATATCTCCTAAAAAATAATTTTACAGAGCACTTTGCTCCAACCGTTACAATTTACGGCCTTCCAAAGGCACTGCTCATTATTACACAAATCTCAGAAAAGAGCTTGCCTGCTCTCCAAATTTTACCAAGGAGGCTGGCTCCCAATTTCTTACAACCTACTCAAGGGAACTTTACACAAACCTTACAATTTCTGGCCTCTCTAGGCCCAACCTACAATTTATAATTTAGTTAACACAGGGGTATCTAGTACCCTTACTACTGGGACTTCGTGAAAAAGAAGAACAGGTTAAATTACTGGCCCAAACAAAAAAATGTATGGAGGCTTACAGTTGCGCTCCTGGAAAACCAAGTTTTAAAACCCTACTTGGGCTTGTGGCCCGATGATGCAGAGGCTAATCCCTCACTACTGAGGTGACTAGAAATAAATGTTAATTAATGCTTTACAGGAAGAGAAACAGTTACAAAATCGTAGTCACCTCGAGATAAATTGAAGGGAACTCCAGGGGGTAACGCACTCTCTATCCCCGATTTACAGTTTAAGTCTTTATGACATTTTACATTAGCAAGAAGTAATTTATATTTTTAGGAAACGGATGGTTACATAGTTAGAAATTAGAACGTTCCCCTCGGGGCAGTTTGCGGAGATAGCTACAGAAATAGAAAACTGGTGGCCATTACCTGGGCTGATGTTCTGCCTGCCGAAGAATGAGGCACCCGCCTCCTATCTTAACACACACGTTCAGAGATTCGACGGTGAATAAGACAAGGCAACTTGGAAACGCCGCAGCTTATATACCCAACAGGAGGGTTCGAAAAAGCTCTGGACTAAATCCGGACACACCCTCTCATTTTTATTGGCTAAACAAGAAGCTACAAGGAGCCTATGATTGGCTGAAAAATAATTACAGAAAATTTGTTAATGACCAGACTCAAAAGCTGGCGGGATTAGAAGGAAGTGTTGCAAACCTTGAAGTACCAAAATAAATTAAAGTTAATTTAGTTGAGAAAACCTATACACACACAACTTCTTTAAAACACTCATTCTTCCACCTTGCACCGGAGTGCATGACCTCAGTTTTTTGTAGAGACATCTATGGAGAAAAGTTCAAACTTCTTGATGTACACCAAAACAAAACAAATAAATCCAATCAGTTTAGGAAACTTCAAAATAACGTATTACTCAGTTATTCAGTAGTGACAACTTCTGATCAATGTCCCCACTTTATGCATTAACAGTTTCACGTTTTGTTCGATAGATAGTGTCCCTTAAGGCGCTTCTTTTAAATGTGCGGTATTGAGGTGTACCTCCCAGTACAATAATAATAATAATAATAATAATAATAATAATAATAATAATAATAATAATAATAATAATAATAATAATAATAATAATAATAATAATAATAATAATAATAATAATAATAATAATAATAATGAAGATCCACAGCCTGTTTTCAGTTATTCGACCGGGTGAGGAATGGAATGAATGAAGCCCCCATCTAGCGGCGAGGATAGGAATTGTGCCGGCTCCCGAAGCCTGTCGCACTCCTCTGGGGAAATTATTAATGAAATGAAATGATATTGGAGAGTGTTGCTTGAATGAAATATGACAGGGAAAGCCGGAATACCCGGAGGAAAACCTGTCACGCCTCCGCTTTGTCCAGCACAAATCTCACATGGAGTGACCGGGATTTGAACGACGGAACCCAGCGGTGAGAGGCCGGCGCTCTGCCACCTAAGCCACAAAGGCTACTGATTTTGTAAATTGTTTATTATATTAGAAATGGCCTTCCCCTAACACAAATATAACTTGATTATCTGCACCACAATATACAACATTAATATAGCGTTTT
This sequence comes from Anabrus simplex, assembly GCF_040414725.1. Taxonomy (NCBI): domain Eukaryota; kingdom Metazoa; phylum Arthropoda; class Insecta; order Orthoptera; family Tettigoniidae; genus Anabrus; species Anabrus simplex. The sequence continues at coordinate 119,985,622 of NC_090269.1, forward strand.
GTTATGTTCTGTTCGGGTAATAACATTCGTTCCGAAAAAACTATTGAAAACTGACTTAATGCTTTTCACCTCCGGCAGATTGAATTCATTAACACGAAGAAATTCTTTGCAAGGTCATATCTCAGTCTGCAACTACCAATTCGCATGATCCGTTGTTACATATTCTCTAATTTCCTATATGGATATGAAAGCTGGACCCTGGATTCAAGCACTGAAAAAGTATAGATGCCCTTGAAATGTATCCGTATCGTCGTCTCTTGCGTATACCTTGGATATTGAAATTTCAAATGTCGAAGTCCTTCACAGATGGAAAAAGCAAAAAGAACTGTTACTTGTTATAAAACAAAGGAAAATACAATAAGCGGTTGAAATTGGGAACAGGCTGTGGATGTTTCATTTTTCATTTCCAGAATCAATTTAAAAAAAAGTGACTTAATGCCTTTCAGATCCTTGGTCAGTTTAATATGGCATACAGCCATCTATAATGAATATTTCAAATGGTATTTTGTCTAAAAATGGTATTTGTAACAATAAAAGGACCTAAATCCTGTACAAACATAATCGAAAACACCACTCATGACATGGAACTTTGCAAAGACTCCCTTTTCATTCGCCGTATTTGGCCACTTACGTTCAGCTATACTGTCTTTACTAACCTGCAGTCTTCGCTTGTTTTCTTCTCATTGATGTTTCTCTTACAGTAGTTTTTGTAAGGTAGATCTTTTTTGTTAGCATTTTTTATGATGTTTTTCTTTTGGGAGACATAATTCCCAAGTAACACACGCTTCTTATAATTAGGATCTCTAAAGTAAACAATGTGCGACTAAGAAATGCCGCGAAATAATGTAACACGCTGAAACCTTGCAGTGTGGCGATCATTAACTAAGTAATATGTCGCTGAAAGGCAGCAAGTCATTAACTTAATGCTTTCCTCCTCCAATCGCGCTAGACGCAGCAGTGGTTTGCGTTATAAAAAGAAGGATGTCTTAATTCTTTATTACGCCGTTCGAAGGCCCTTGCTTCAATGCGTCAGAATATTGAATGTTTTAAAAACGCGCAGTTTTGACCTAATGCTTTTCACCTCCGGCCGATGCAATTGTTTCCTGGACTGCTCAATTCCAATAATAATAATAATAATAATAATAATAATAATAATAATAATAATAATAATAATAATAATAATAATAATAATAATATATTTCTGGAACTACATGACTGACAACATTTCTAAAGTGAGGTAGATAGTTTCTACCAAAGGTAGAAATAATTTTGACAGTTACGTACCACGTGGATAAACATATAGTCCAATGTAAGTCTTCCCGATACTAAAATGTAAGAATAATTTTATATACCGATTTTAATATGCTTGATGGGGCTGAGCTGAGCGCTGAGTCTGTAAACAAACAACTAGATCTGTCTGTCTGAGAAAGTTTTCATTCCCCACCCTGAAGGGGTGGGGCGGGCCACCTAGAAGGTTACGCCTTCTCTCTGGCCAGGCACAAATAGATCACTCTTACTTGATTACTATACGCAGCGTTAGCGTACCGCCCAGGAGTGATCACCTTTGTAGAACAATTACAGGGTACAAGAAAGTTCCTCTGTTTCATTCTTCGACAAAATGAAAGATTGCTACGTGTATTTAGCAAATTCGACCTGTTCAGATTCCTTCTCAGGTTATTTTCTGGCGTTGCATGTCTTGTTTCCTATACGTAAACAAATAGCCTGTTTCGTTCCCATTTGAAGTTTGTTTATTGAATCTCGTTACCAGATGCCGTTCGTGTATTCCCCTAATATCTGAAGTTGAAGACAGTTTTATTTTTGATTTACCAATCGCACAGTATGACGAAGAAAGTTGAAGATTATTTGATGAGAAAGTATTTGTTTACATCCTCTTCCTTATTATGGGCTACGTTTTCTATGGCACGGACCAAAACTGCAAATGCTTTTAGAGTCCTTTCATTCGCACCTTGCCAGTGCTTTCTACTTTCCATATCCGCCCACAGTCACTCCATAACAATCTTAATTAATCTTCAAACGTATTCCTATTTTAAGTGCAACAGCAGCAATTACCCTTTTAAATATCATCTTCGAATCCGTAAGGTGATGCAGTTTTTAGGAAGGCTCAAGAAGTACAAAATTGGACATTATTTTTGACTGTGATTACTTGCGAAAATAATGTCACATCAGTATGATTAAACTGTGACATTACTGTACTTCAACCTAATAGATATCCAACTTCGCCAGGCTATGCGTACTGTATCCGACACGCTGTACTCAACTCCGGTGCAATGGTTGAATGTCGTTTACAATATCTCTCCCCCTCATATAAGGAGACAACAAGCACTTACTAGCTTATGGTGCAGAATAGTGAAGAATGAGGCCCCTCCTCCGTACATCAAGATATTAAGCAGCACACTACAACTATGCTGAAATCAAGAAGACAGCTTTGGACCAGTCATGTCCTCGGTTCATCCCAGGAATGCCTGGAGAGAAGAGTGAAGGATGTCGTCTCCCAGTGGCTTATGTGGTATCTCCGACCCCAGCATGAAACTGGTTGGCTTCAGTTTGCCCCGTGCTGTTTGGTCAACCCTGAACAGGATCCGATGTTGTGTTGGTAGGACTGGCGCAGCCTTACATCTATGGGGATGGGGAGATTCTCCCTGCTGCGACTGTGGTGCTCAAGTGGAGTCTATCAAGCACATAGTTCTAGAGTGCCCCCAACGTGCATTTCCTGGTTCTGCGGAGGAATTTTTTGAAGTAACACCGGAAATGATTACATGGATAAAAAAATGGACATTAAAATATAAAGTGAAGTCCTGCTGCTGTCACCAACTTGTATATTTGTATATTTTGTATTATATTTGTATATTTTGATTGTCATGTACACATCATACGCTAATAATAATAACTGTACTTCAAAACATTTTGAATCATTATTTGATGGTATGTATATATATTGTGTACCGAAATGTCATGTTAGTTTGTTTTTAATCAGGTTATATACTGAATGCATCCTGCGTGTACTTCATCGTGTGTTATATAAACGACAAATTTAAAAAGACAACTTTTTTGACTACATCAGCCTGTTAAGTGGTTTGCAGTTCTAAGTCTCCAAAAATGGAAGGGAATATTTTACCTTGAGGTTAACTCTCAATGTTACACATGGGTCGAGTAGTACTATCGGTTACATCTAACATTGCATAACCGGGACGAGTTGGGACTACCAGTTTCACCTATCATTACATGTCCGGGAGGAGTTGGAGTATTGGATTAACGCCCCAAGGATGGGATCGGTGCGAGTCAGTCAACCTCCATTATGTTGACTATTGAACACGGGTACGTTGTTGAGTGAAAATCATTTTATATTGAAGCTTTTGCCAAACATTAGTCGTGTTAATGATTTACCATTACTTGAAAGTGCAACATACTGTAACTTGATCCATCATTTGCTAAATGGATTTTCAGAATGACCATGGAGAGAATTAGATTTTAATTACACTCGTAATAGCGTTGTTCTTTTGGTCACCGCAGTTTGGGCCACTCAGCAATAAACTTGCATTCGGGAGACAGTCAGTTCGAACCAGTGCTGTAGTTGGTCCGGTACACTGTACCATATCGACACAAATAAGCATGCGATTAGCGTAACGTCAAAAAGTTACGGGATTAAAAAAACTTCTTTAATTTTTATTCACTATTGAAGTTGATTTTGATAGCTGTTTGAAACCTTTTTAATTAGGCTACACTTATTATAACTGCAATTTCAATTTAAAATATTGTACTTTATTCCCTTTCTTGAAGTACTGTCCGTTGTTTATTTTGCTTGAACACTATAGACAGGTACCTCAAATGTTACTGTAACAGTCGGAAAATGCGGCTGTCAGAAATAATTATTTTATTTTGGAAATTGATTTATGAAACCCTATTTGCGTAAAATTTTATTTGGTGGAAAACCTTTTTTAACACCCTAAGAAACACGCGGCGTGTTTTAGGAGTTGCATAACGTTGCATTGTCTAGAACTTTTGATTGCCAAAGCGCCAGCAAGAAAGAAGATTACTCGTATCGCTCAAAATAAAAACTTGTGTTATTAGTCAATATATATCAGGAGAGGATAATTTTGCGCTTTGACTGGATATTAATTTTGATTAAGTAAGTTCCTGTTTGTCCACCTCTGTGGTGTAGTGGTTAGTGTGATTAGCTGCCACCTCCGGAGGCCCGGGTTCGATTCCCGGCTCGGCCACGAAATTTGAAAAGTGGTACGAGGGCTGGAACCGGGTCCACTCATCCTCGGGAGGTCAACTGAGTAGAGGTGGGTTCGATTCTCACCTCAGCCATCCTGGAAGTGTTTTTCCGTGGTTTCCCACTTCTCCTCCAGGCAAATGCCGGGATGGTACCTAACATCAGGCCACGGCCGTTTCCTTCCCTCTTGCTTGTCTAACACTTCCAATCTTCCCATCCCGCAGCAAGGCCCATGTTCAGCATAGCAGATGAGGCCGCGTGGGCGAGGTTGTATCTCCGACCCAGAGTCTGAAGCTCCAGGACACTGCCCTTGAGGCGGTAGAGGTGGGATCCCTCGCTGAGTCCGAGGGAAAAACCGACCCTGGAGGGTAAACAGATACAGAAGAAAAAGAAGAAATAATTCTTGTCTTCCGCCTCTCGAGCGTACCCACTGCGGTGCGAGCGTTGGTGTGTCTTTCTGATATGGTTATCGTAGAGGACGGACGTGAGTAGTATAATACAGGGATTCGGCGGCCACCTCCACCTCGGGCTCCCAGAGGCCACCTCCACCTCCACCTCAGCCAGAGGCCTCCCAGATGCCTCCTCCACCTCCACCTCAGCCAGAGGCCTCCCAGATGCCTCCTCCACCTCCACCACAGCCAGAGGCCTCCCAGAGGTCTCCTCCACCTCCCGCGGGAAATTTGAATTTGTAAACAAAGCCACGTGCTTTTTGACAGCTGTCATCGACAACAACGCATCGCTAACCTCAGTACTGCCATCTTGACGGGCCTAAACCTCAGTAGTACCAACTTAACCTAACTAGCGCGAGGTAAACAAAGCCACGTGCTTTTTGACAGCCACGTGCATTTTTGACAGCTGTCATCCGCCATCTTTAAACCACAGAGCACTGTGCTGCCCTCTTTATCGTAGTAGATGTAAAATTCGTCACCTGTCACCGGCAGTGCTGCCATCTTGGTGGGCCTAAACCTTAGTGGTGCCAACTTAACCTCACTAGCGTGTGGTAAACAAAGCCACGTGCTTTTTTGACAGCCACGTGCTTTTTTGACAGCTGTCATCCGCCATCTTTAAACCACAGAGCACTGTGCTGCCCTCTTTATCGTAGTAGATGTAAAATTCGTCACCTGTCACCGGCAGTGCTGCCATCTTGGTGGGCCTAAACCTTAGTGCTACCAACTTAACCTCACTAGCTCGAGATAAACAAAGCCACGTGCTTTTTTGACAGCTACGTGCTTTTTTGACAGCTGTCATCCGCCATCTTTAAACTACAGAGCACTGTGCTGCCCTCTTTATCGTAGTAGATGTAAAATTCGTCACCTGTCACCGGCAGTGCTGCCATCTTGACGGGCCTAAACCTCAGTGCTACCAACTTAACCTCACTAGCTCGAGATAAACAAAGCCACGTGCTTTTTTGACAGCCACGTGCTTTTTGACAGCTGTCATCCGCCATCTTTAAACTACAGAGCACTGTGCCGCCCTCTTTATCGCAGTAGATGTAAAATTCGTCACCTGTCATCGGCAGTGCTGCCATCTTGGCGGGTCTAAACCTTAGTGCTACCAACTTAACCTCACTAGCGTGTAGTAAACAAAGCTACGTGCAGCTGTCAACCGCCATCTTTAATCACCGTGCTGCCCTCTATGTGGTGGCGGCAAATTCCACGTGCTCTTGTTTGGAAACAAAGCCACATGCAGCTGTCATCCGCCATCTTTAATCACCGTGCTGCCCTCTTTAGCTACTTACCTTTGAAATGTGGTGGCGGTAAATTCTACGTGCTTTACAAACCTATATGCTTTTCTGACAGCTGTCATCCGCCCAGCAATTCTCTTTCTATATAATAATTTCATGTGGCTATTTCTAGCCAAGTGCAGTCTAAAAAAAAATCCTAGTCTTGTTGTATCAGGAAGGGTAACTGGCTAAATCCCGGTCTTTCAGCGTCAGGAAGGGCAACCGGTCGAAGACAATAGTGTATGATGTAAGAGGCTAGATACTGCTTTGAGCATCTAGCTGTAAAACCCCGATTCTCGTGTTTAAGGCATAGGTTTATCGAACATACAACGCAATCTTGCACTTATCGCGTACCTACATGTTTATACTTGAACACATACTGCTGTTCATAGTTCGATATTGTAGAACACTGCATTGCAAGACTAGATTCAAACATTTTGAGGGAAAAAAAATTCTGTTCTCAACATAATTACCGAACTAGACGATACTATACTTACGAATCTGCTCATCACCTTCTTTCTTGCTTTTCTTCTATGAGTAATAAACAAAACCTCTATCTTGCAAATAAGGAGCGGGAGGAAGGTAATACCTAACCTAAAATAAAAGAATATGCCAATTCTACATTATTTATTTACATCTTGTATGTACAAGTTTTATCTCGAATCGTTTTACCCTAGTGATGTTTGCGTACTTCTCGATGCAATTCTTGAATGTACAAGTTTAAACTTGCCATACTACTCTCTCAGCGTACCTCTCCCTACAATATGTACAGTGAATTGTGATGTAAGACAGCGTAACGTAAGTACACACCTCTAGCATAATGTTTACATCTGCTTTATGTAAAGTAGTACCGATCAATACTACTATGCCCCCAGGCTAGAGTGTTGGTAGAATTTGGAATGACAAACCGTTTGCAATCATCGCTATTAACTGCTACCTTACTAATTAAATGAGTGTACAGCTGGTGCTTCTTGCTTCTAATGACAGACATTTGCTTATGCAAAACAGGTGGATTACTTTTAATGCAATTGTTATAGTTTTCAAAACTTAGCTGATTCTGAACGACATTCTTTTTAACCCCCTTCAGTCTCTTTATTTGTAATTCATTTAAGAGTTTTATGCAATATGACTTGGATTTAGTACCTACAAATGAATTGATAATATTCCCAGCACATTCATCTTTCATTTTACCTAGAACCTTTTTGTTCACTAGCGGTAGATGATATTGATTATTTGCAGGATAGTTACTTGTATCAAACCTACCCAAGTCTGGCTTTATATCATTGTAATAGTCATCAGTTTTGATTTGGTAATTAAACGAATCGGTATCTGTGTAGAGCAATTGCGCATTATGCGCGTACTTCTTCATCATATAATCGTAATGGAATTCATACATGAGTGTTTTAGCCAATTCAAGTACTGCAAAGCCGACGTAGGTAGGTTTGTCATACTTAACCTTAACACGATTCATCTGTATAATAACTAAATTCTCATGTATGATGGTGCAGCTGTGGAAATTTAGTTTACTTATTAAATAGTTAGCACCATACCTTTTCTTAATATTTTCCCAGTTTGTAATCAATTTTACATCAACGCGTTTGTCAACATTTTCCATAGTCTTACCAAACACACTGTTATTCATGAGCTTGTAGAAATCTTTTTCAAACTCGTTAACCGCATTCGTTCTTAAATTATTGTTCAGATCGATATATGGCTTTAGCCACGGTGACTGATTAAATTCTAGTACGCGATGAATTTTGGATAACTTCAAACCATGCTGCAAACACTGTTTTAAATTTCGGTAATGAATGATATACTTAGATTTATCGCATAAATTAGCAATGAGCATTTTCGTCGTTGATGCGATGTACGGGGGCTTCATATTTTCAGGGCAGAACGGTAGGTTATTATGAGAAGTGTGTAACTCTTTAGGATTAAGTCAACTTCGAGGAAATAGCCTTTATCAGCTTCATCGCCTGGGGCGTGCAGCTGTAAAGCATCAATTTCGCGCTGCGTTAGCCAGCGGAAACCACTCACCGGTAGATGCTGACTCATCGCCCACCCATACTGATTATTAGCATCGAGGTAAACGATATACTGAGATTCCTGACTAGAATCGAAACTCGGCATGTACTTATTATTTGCCTTCGAATACCGCCTACTGCACTGACTTAGACCGCCTCGAATAGATGATTTTATAAAGTGCACCATATCAATATCAGTTAGCAGTTCCAAATTCACCTGCATGTATTTTAACATCGCGTCCCAACTTAACCCAGGTGCGGTGAAATACTGACATGGGTCAAGGCTGTAGGTTTTCTTGCAAACACAGCGAAATTTTTCAAAAACATCAGCTAACAAAAGTACATCTGTCTTTAAATATAAATCAGAGTATTCACCCAGCGTTTGAATGTGGAACTGCTCCCAGATATGTTGTGCATGTAAATAGTCATCATCACTAATATCCGCTGAATTCAGCGAGCTGTAAAAGGATTGTTTCGATGGTAAAGCACGTTCTTCGAGGCGTTCTAAGCAGTCGAGATATTCATAACAAAAAACACCCTTACGCCGAAGTAAATTAAACTGCGCTTCTTCGGGAAAAACGCGTCGAATTTCCGTAAATTGTTCAGGCTGTAAATGACTAGAAAGTTTATCGAGGCTACTCGCCATAAAGCGAAACGAGTCAAGGAATCTCAGTTTTATAGAATGCTCATCATCTACTTTTACAGACTTTGCAAACGCAATGTACCGCTCTTTATTCTGAGGGATTATATCTACTTTTTCATCTGAAGCTCCAAATTGTGAAATGATGAAATGAGAGTCGTAACCAGATAAGTTATGAAAAATTACTGGGATAAATTTAGGAACTCTGTACTTAAGATTACAGCTATAAGGAGTGGCACATCTGTAGAAACCAGTTAAATGATCATGATCAAAAACTTTAGGGTCATTTTCGGAAAATTCCCCATCACAAATGCTACACTTTGTAGCACGTTCATGATCATTTAACTGAATTTCGGTGAGTGGCTTCATAGGAATATTACTATTCAGAATACGACCAAGACGAACTGCATCACTTTCAAGTCTTTCTAAAAATACTTTAGCAGCATCATGTCCTCGATACAGCTCTAACTTGTTAAGCGTACTATCGTAACTACACTTGATGTAATACGCGAAGCTATACCGGACATGCATGTGTGTAGTATTAGTGAAAGAGTTGTCAGGATTAGGTGAGCATGTGTTGCATGGCGTGAGGATGGCTTCAAAGTCTGCATAAATCACGAACGGTACCCACATCTGCTTGTGAAAATTTGTAAATTTTAAAACATTATTGCCTGTAGTAGGTATCCCGGTACGTACATGATTGCAGTCATTCTTGGAATGCTTCGTTAACTGATCTTCAGTTCTAAAATACTGCAAGCATCCATCACATAGCCACTTTTTACACCTTTCTTTGGACAACTGACTACCAACAAGTCTACTCAGATTTTTAATCCAGCAAAAGTGGCTATTCTCACTGTTTTCAATATAGAGTAAGTTAACATGAGTACTCTTCTTATGACATGTATAATACAGAGGACCTACTACAGACTTTTTCTCTACACCATACACATTAATGCTAATGTTATTTAGTTCCTCAAAGCGCTTAATATCCTTTATCTGCACAGGAAATTCTATACTATCGAAATTTAGTTGCGTTGAATAGTGTGGATACGATGATGTTCTCTTAGCTACGTCTGATTTCTCAGGATTTAAAGCCGACATCACCGCCCATGCAAAACATGCTTCATCATTGTTTTGGATGTTTACAACAGCTTCTTTTCGCTGAATCCATGTCGGCAGCTCGATGAACGATGAACCTCGCATGGGATTGTACTTATTGATGTTAACTTCTAGATACATTATTTCAACTAAAGCCCACCCTGATTCCTTTTCCTGAAATTCCTCGCTCTTAGTTGAAATAATGTTAGAGACATCCCTAAGTACATCACCAAAATTAGTCGACTCACTTATGACAAAATTCTTCGTATTAAATGATTTAATGTCCGTTATTTCGGATTCATCCGTGCTTTTAATGTACAAGGCGAAAAGTTCAAAATTAACTTTAAATAAACTATGATTGGACAAAGATTTAGCAAGAAGCTGTTGTACATCCGGTTGAACGCAATTTAAAAAGTTTGAAGTGCTCTGAAACTTTTGACTGGTGCGAATTCGGTAACTAGCAATCCTACTTTTAAATGCTGTATTAATTTCCTCGATGTTTGCGTTACTACCACTTCTACACGCATTATTTTTATGTGCATTACTCCGTAAGTGTCCCTGAAAATGCGAAGATGGTACATCGGTGTTACAGTGCTCGCAGTGAATAGTTTGAAGTTCATTTTTCCTAGGTTTTTTACTACTAGTACTTTCTACAGCTACATCAGTAGCTGCACGCTTTTTCCCTACTACTACCTGAGGGCAAGTAGATATTTGATGTACCTCTGCTAAGTGAGCCTGGTATTGCTCTACATTAGCGAAGTACAGCCCGCAAACATCACATAAAGCAGATGTTATGCTAGGGTGTTTTGATTTCATATGGCGCATGAAGTTATCTCGCCTTGTAAACGATGCCTCACACTGCTCGCAGGTGAACGTAGTAGACGCTTCTCTATGTTTCATTTTTAAATGTCGTGTAAGGGCATCTCGTCTTGTAAAAGTTACATCGCACTGCGAGCAGGGAAACATCTGAAAAGAGAACAACCAATAGAGATTAGCTTAAAGTTGCGATGTTCAACCTATAGAGGTCGGACATGACTGTGAGTTTGAAATTATACGATTAACCTCTTCTATGGCATGCGGATTAAAGAAAATAACTATTTATCAATAGACTAAAGTTACGATGTTTTAGAAGAAACCAAGTTTCAGCCTGCTGAGGTCAGACATAGCTATGTGCGTGTTTGAAATTATAAATTTAACCTCGTCTATAGCATGAGGATTAAAGAAAATGACTATTTATCAATAGACTAAAGTTACGATGTTTTAGAAGAAACCAAGTTTCAGCCTGCTGAGGTCAGACATAGCTATGTGCGTGTTTGAATTTATAAATTTAACCTCGACTATAGCATGAGGATCGAAGAGAACGACTATTTGTCAATAGACTAAAGTTACGATGTTTTAGAAGAAACCAAGTTTCAGCCTGCTGAGGACAGACATAGCTATGTGTGTGTTTGAAATTATAAAATTAACCTCTCTATAGCATGAGGATTGAAGAGAACGACTAAAGTTACGATGTTTTAGAAGAAACCAAGTAGTTTCAGCCTGTTGAGGACAGACATAGCTATGTGCGCGTGTTTAAGTTATAAGATTAACCTCGTCTATAGCATGAGGATTGAAGAGAACAACTATTTATCAATAGACTAAAGTTACGATGTTTTAGAAGAAACCAAGTTTCAGCCTGCTGAGGTCAGACATAGCTATGTGTGCGTGTTTGAAATTATAAAATGAACCTCGTCTATAGCATGAGGATTGAAGAGAACGACTATTTATCAATAGACTAAAGTTACGATGTTTTAGAAAAAACCAAGTTTCAACGTATAGAGGTCGGACATTGCTGTGAGTTTTAAATTATAAGATTAACCTCTTCTATGACATGCAGATTAAAGAAAATAACTATTTGTCAATAGACTAAAGTTACGATGTTTTAGAAGAAACCATGTTTCAGCCTGCTGAGGTCAGACATAGCTATGTGTGTGTTTGAAATTATAAAATTAACCTCTCTATAGCATGAGGATTGAAGAGAACGACTAAAGTTACGATGTTTTAGAAGAAACCAAGTTTCAGCCTGCTGAGGTCAGACATAGCTATGTGCGTGTTTGAAATTATAAATTTAACCTCGTCTATAGCATGAGGATTAAAGAAAATGACTATTTATCAATAGACTAAAGTTACGATGTTTTAGAAGAAACCAAGTTTCAACGAATAGAGGTCAGACATACCTTAAAATCTTCGCGCTGCAAACTGTTACTCGGATGAATAAAATGCGTGCGTTCAAGCCTGAAACTCGAATGATAATATTCTGGTTGTGCCTAAAAAGAAAAGAACAAACATATATGAATGTAGTTTAGGGTGTATCAGCTAGCCTAGTTATCTTTACAACTCAAAGTTCGAAAACATACCTTAAAAATGAATGTGCTGCAGACTGTTACTCGGATAAATAAAATACGTACATTCAAGCCTGAAACTCGAATGATAATATTCTGGTCGAATCTAAAAAGAAAAGAACAAACATATATGAATGTAGTGTAGGGTGTATCAGCTAGCCTAGTTATCTTTACAACTCAAAGTTCGAAAACATACCTTAAAAAAATGCACGTGCTACAGACTGTTACTCGGATGAATAAAATGCGTACTTTCAAGCCTGTAACTCGAATGGTACCTAAAAAAGAAAAGAAAAAACATATATGAATGTAGATGTCTATTACCTAGCGTAGAAGTTGCTTTGCAAACAGTAACTAACAGTTCTAGCTTACCTTAAGATAAAGGCTGAAGAATAATATTCACAGCAGACAGTACTTAGACGGGAGATGTGTACGTGATAAACGCATACAGAGAACTGTGAGCGCTTCACGCAGACTGCAGCGAGTCAATATGCTGCTTGTTACCAAGCGGATGTGAAAATCGCTGACAACTGCAGTACAGTCGGAACGAAGTGTTTATGCAACAAGAGCTCTCCTGTAGTCCCGCAGGCTGACGTATTTAAGCCGGAATCGAACCTCCTGTTGATACCGAGGTGTCAGAATTTAAGAGTTCTGCAGCGGATCGAGCCTTGGAAAGTTAGCGCGCGATCCTCGACTTCTGGACTTAAACGGGAGGGTACTAAGCTACATCCGCGGTATTCCTTACCTGTAGGCACTTAAAGGTATTGAGCTAAAACTACATTTAGCTAGATCATGTTATGACGATCGCGCAGGCCCCTCGCCTAGCATTTGCTATTTTTTACGGCTTCTAGTTCGAACCCGCTATCTTCCGAAGTAGCGAGAATGATTGAAGAGTGTTGAGGGTGATTCATTTGTCGGATGGAGGCGTTAAGCTGTGTGCAGGCTTCTTCGGTAGGAGTAGGCTATGTGCCGGTACCGGGACATCTAGTTATCGATTTAAAATCCTAGTCAGGAAGGGCAACCGGTCGTAAAACTATGGTGTATGATCTAAGAGGCGGGGTGTGCAAAAAGCCAGCAATAAGTAAGGGCTGTTGATGGGGGCGTTAAACCTTGTGCAGGCTCCTTCGAAAATGATTTTGAGTACAAGACGTTGATGGTGATTCATCTGTCGGATGGAGGCATTAAGCCTTGTGCAGGCTTCTTCGGTAGGAGTAGGCTCTGTGCCGGTACCGGGACATCTAGTTATCGATTTAAAATCCTAGTCAGGAAGGGCAACCGGTCGTAAAACTATGGTTTATGATCTAAGAGGCGGGGTGTGCAAAAAAGCCAGCAATAAGTAAGGGCTGTTGATGGGGGCGTTAAACCTTGTGCAGGCTCCTTCGAAAATGATTTTGAGTACAAGACGTTGATGGTGATTCATCTGTCGGATGGAAGCATTAAGCCTTGTGCAGGCTTCTTCGGTAGGAGTAGGCTATGTGCCGGTACCGGGATATCTAGTTATAAAACCCGCTATAACAAATTTATCACGTATACTGCGATTTAAAATCCTAGTCAGGAAGGGCAACCGGTCGTAAAACTATAGTGTAAAAGTTTCAACATATAGAGATCAGACATGGTTGTAAGTTTGAAATTATAAGATTGACCTCTTCTATAGCATGAGGATTGAAGAGAACAACTATTTATCAATAGACTAAAGTTGCAATGTTCGGAAGAAACCAAGTTTCAACCTACTGAGGTCGGACATTGTCGTGAGTTTTACTAAGCTAAGTCTACATCTACAGTACCCCCCCTACCTGTTAGCAACAACACGAAACGCTGAGGTACCGAAATATACAAGTTCTACAAGCTGACGTATTTGTACTATGATTGAACGGGGAGGTTTGAGCTCAGCTCGAGAAGCTGCTAATAATTTTAATGCGTACTGTACGCGTGTAGCGGACTTCGTACCCTGCTGAGGCAAACACATTCCAGGTAGGAGCTAGCGAGCCGGATGCAGCTTGCGTGCGCGCGTGTGTGTAGGCATGCTTCAAAAACACATCCCAGATATTTTTTTCCTCGTTCTAGAGTCTGCTTATTCTAAATCCGGTGTTTACCCTTCCTGATGTAACAAGACTAGGATTTATTTTTTAGACTGCACTTGGCTAGAAATAGCTACATAAAATTATTATATAGAAAGAGAATTGCCGGCTCCTACAGTTTGGTTTAGTGTGCCTGCCTCTCACCCGGCAGTCTCGGGTTCGATTCTCTTGGGGTTAAAAATATGTTTTACAGAGCTTAAATCGCAAGAATCCGTTTTACGATCGATTGCCCTTCCTGATGCAAAACTGGGAGTATCTAGCCTCTTACATCATACACTATTGTTTTCGACCGGTTGCCCTTCCTGACGTCAAAGAACTCGGATTAAGTATCTGTTTTACAACTTCTAACACGAGAATCGGGGATTTACAGCTAGATGCTCTTCTTAGATTTTAAATCGCTGTATCACGAACTATTGTTTTACAGTCGGATGCCCTTCCTGACGCGAAACTAAGATTTTAAATCAGAAGAATTTGTTTTAAGACTAGTTGCCCTTCCTGACGCAAAACTGGCAGTATCTAGCCTCTGACATCATACACTATTGTTTTCGACCGGTTGCCCTTCCTGACGTCAAAGAACTCGGATTAAGAATCTGTTTTACAACTTCTAACACGAGAATCGGGGATTTACAGCTAGATGCTCTTCTTAGATTTTAAATCGCTGTATCACGAACTATTGTTTTACAGTCGGATGCCCTTCCTGACGCGAAACTAAGATTTTAAATCAGAAGAATTTGTTTTAAGACTAGTTGCCCTTCCTAACGCAAAACTAGTAGTATCTAGCCTCTTACATCATACACTATTGTCTTCGACCGGATGCCCTTCCTGACGTCAAAGAACTGGGATTAAGAATCTGTTTTACAACTTCTAACACGAGAATCGGGGATTTACAGCTAGATGCTCTTCTTAGATTTTAAATCACTGTATCACGAACTATTGTTTTACAGCCGGATGCCCTTCCTGAAGCGAAACTAAGATTTTAAATCAGAAGAATTTGTTTTAAGACTAGTTGCCCTTCCTAACGCAAAACTAGTAGTATCTAGCCTCTTACATCATACACTATTGTCTTCGACCGGCTGCCCTTCCTGACGTCAAAGAACTGGGATTAAGAATCTGTTTTACAACTTCTAACACGAGAATCGGGGATTTACAGCTAGATGCTCTTCTTAGATTTTAAATCGCTGTATCACGAACTATTGTTTTACAGTCGGATGCCCTTCCTGACGCAAAACTAAGATTTTAAATCAGAAGAATATGTTTTAAGACTAGTTGCCCTTCCTGACGCAAAACTAGCAGTATCTAGCCTCTTACATCATACACTATTGTTTTCGACGGCTGCCCTTCCTGACGTCAAAGAACTCGGACTAAGAATCTGTTTTACAACTTCTAACACGAGAATCGGGGATTTACAGCTAGATGCTCTTCTTAGATTTTAAATCACTGTATCACGAACTATTGTTTTACAGCCGGATGCCCTTCCTGACGCAAAACTAAGATTTTTAAATCGCAAGAATTTGTTGAGTTGCCCTTCCTAACGCAAAACTAGCAGTATCTAGCCTCTTACATCATACACTATTGTTTTCGACCGGTTGCCCTTCCTGACGTCAAAGAACTCGGATTAAGAATCTGTTTTATAACTTCTAACACGAGAATCGGGGATTTACAGCTTAAAGATGGCGGATGACAGCTGTCAGAAAAGCATATAGGTTTGTAAAGCACGTAGAATTTACCGCCACCACATTTCAAAGGTAAGTAGCTAAAGAGGGCAGCACGGTGATTAAAGATGGCGGATGACAGCTGCATGTGGCTTTGTTTCCAAACAAGAGCACGTGGAATTTGCCGCCACCACATAGAGGGCAGTACGGTGATTAAAGATGGCGGTTGACAGCTGCACGTAGCTTTGTTTACTACACGCTAGTGAGGTTAAGTTGGTAGCACTAAGGTTTAGACCCGCCAAGATGGCAGCACTGCCGATGACAGGTGACGAATTTTACATCTACTGCGATAAAGAGGGCGGCACAGTGCTCTGTAGTTTAAAGATGGCGGATGACAGCTGTCAAAAAGCACGTGGCTGTCAAAAAAGCACGTGGCTTTGTTTATCTCGAGCTAGTGAGGTTAAGTTGGTAGCACTGAGGTTTAGGCCCGTCAAGATGGCAGCACTGCCGGTGACAGGTGACGAATTTTACATCTACTACGATAAAGAGGGCAGCACAGTGCTCTGTAGTTTAAAGATGGCGGATGACAGCTGTCAAAAAAGCACGTAGCTGTCAAAAAAGCACGTGGCTTTGTTTATCTCGAGCTAGTGAGGTTAAGTTGGTAGCACTAAGGTTTAGGCCCACCAAGATGGCAGCACTGCCGGTGACAGGTGACGAATTTTACATCTACTACGATAAAGAGGGCAGCACAGTGCTCTGTGGTTTAAAGATGGCGGATGACAGCTGTCAAAAAGCACGTGGCTGTCAAAAAAGCACGTGGCTTTGTTTACCACACGCTAGTGAGGTTAAGTTGGCACCACTAAGGTTTAGGCCCACCAAGATGGCAGCACTGCCGGTGACAGGTGACGAATTTTACATCTACTACGATAAAGAGGGCAGCACAGTGCTCTGTGGTTTAAAGATGGCGGATGACAGCTGTCAAAAATGCACGTGGCTGTCAAAAAGCACGTGGCTTTGTTTACCTCGCGCTAGTTAGGTTAAGTTGGTACTACTGAGGTTTAGGCCCGTCAAGATGGCAGTACTGAGGTTAGCGATGCGTTGTTGTCGATGACAGCTGTCAAAAAGCACGTGGCTTTGTTTACAAATTCAAATTTCCCGCGGGAGGTGGAGGAGACCTCTGGGAGGCCTCTGGCTGTGGTGGAGGTGGAGGAGGCATCTGGGAGGCCTCTGGCTGAGGTGGAGGTGGAGGAGGCATCTGGGAGGCCTCTGGCTGAGGTGGAGGTGGAGGTGGCCTCTGGGAGCCCGAGGTGGAGGTGGCCGCCGAATCCCTGTATTATACTACTGACGTGGTCCGTTACCAGCTCTCACTCACGTGGGAGAGTTCAGTGTTTCTTGGATAAGCATTTGCTTCTTTTCGGACTTAATATTTTTCTAATTATGGTAAAGAAAATTTAATTAATTTCAATGTGCAGGCGTTTTCTCCGCTAAGGTCTATTGACGAATTTTTAAAATATCAATGGGGTAATTTTCAATTACCTCCATCCTAACTTGACGAGGAAAGTGTCCTTTCTAACATTTCTTAAGATAAACTGTAAAGCTAACCTATCTCATAATACTACCTCCGTAACTCTGTTTCACCTTTTTTTTCCTGCGAATTATGTGACTTCCTTATTTTGTTTATCAGGTTTTTAGTAATACAAACTAAATGTTTCAACCTTTCTTTTATGTATTTTCTCTTTAATAGGTACGGGGATTTGCCCTCCGTTTTAATATACGGTAGAGCAAGTTACAGGTTGGAACTGTTAGCACCAAGATGTCATTCTCCATTCGCGTGCCTGTAAGCACGTTTGTACATTTGTTTGGTAAAACTTAGATAACTTTTGTATTTTATGTTATTAAGTTCCGATGTTCGGTAAATGTCGTTTCTTTGTTTTATTTTGAATTTTTAATCATATTTTTTATACAATAAACAGGACTCTTAGGAATATCATTTTTCTTTTTGTAGTTTCAGTCATGAAAATCTTCGTTCCTCTGCCTCGTAGGGTTCCCATCGTATCCCGCATCCTGAGTGTAGATGTCGTTGTTTTTCTAGCCTAATTTAAATTTGATATTACGATGTTTTAACATTTCTAAATTTTATCACATGGTGTTTAATTTCTTATTGTATGTAATGAACTAAATAACCGTTACAGTTGCCGTGCTGTGTTCACTTAATTTCAAAAAATTTCACAGCTTGCTCCCGAATTAGCTAGTTAACACTAAAGGGGCCCATTCACAGCCGAGCTGGTTGGCGAGCCCGTTCGTGACCTTGGTCGCACTGACCGACTCGAAGGTGTATGGGGGGTTGTTGAGGGTTGGGCTCGAGGTTGGGTCCGTGTTGGCGGTTCGACTGCTAAACCAGCGAACCCGACCGGTTCGCCAACCCGTCAGTGTGTGTATGGCCACTACTGTGGTTTCGTCTGTAGCTTAATTTGGTTTCTGTGTGAGTTAATTAGGCCTACCTCAAATAACAATGACTTTTGAGAAGAATAAGCAGTTCCGGGAAGAATTTATTGAAATGTACCGGGCGAGTCCTGGAGCTTTCCCATCCTTGCGTCACGCAATGCCTTCCATGTGTTAGTGTGACATTCGAACACTAATAATAATAACAATAACAACAACAATATTAATAGTAATAATAGTAATTTGAAGAAGAAGAATCCATGGTCTCCCGATACTCTCGTACAAATAGTATTAGCCTATAGACCATTGTGCTATGACATATATGACTCTCGCGCCTCTGCACTAACTTGTTAATACTGTAAGTATGTATCGTACATTACTACAGTAGTGGTCTGTATTTCATAATTAGTAGTGAAATAACATTTCCCAAACTTATCACTTTCAAAAGAATATTACGTTTGTTTTATAAAAACGATCTTATAATACATCACAATCAAAATTGTGTAGGCCCACTTACGTGCAAATATTCCGACTGCAACGTATCGAAAATTGCCCAACACGTCTCAGGAATGATTTTTCCAACTAGCTGAGGAGATATTACACTGCTAAATTTCAGGTCTTCATAACTTTTCCCTGTCGCTAGAAATCGCAATGTTACAATTAACCTCTCTTCAGCACAGATGGTATCTCTCATGTGTGTCTCCTGTTTCTCTATGTTTGGCCGAATCAACTCCAACAATTTTTCGCAAAAACTGTCGCTATCCGTACGCAGAAAGTTCTTATAATCTGCAGGTTCTTGTACGCACAGAGTTCTTAATAGGCTAACGTGTGAAAATCCTAGTTTATCTCTCAACAATTCCTTCATTCACACACGTTTCTTCTTCTTTACTTCATCATTGCACAAATTCTGCAACAGCTACAGCCACTTTGGAATGTTTTCGTTGGGCCATAACAAAAACTTTTCTTTTGCTAGTGGCTTTACGTCGCACCGACACAGATAGGTCTTATGGCGACGATGGGATAGGAAAGGCCTAGGAGTTGGAAGGAAGCGGCCGTGGCCTTAATTAAGGTACAGTCCCAGCATTTGCCTCGTGTGAAAATGGAAAACCAAGGGAAAACCATCTTCAGGGCTGCCGACAGTGGGATTCGAACCCACTTTCTCTATAACAAAAACTAGGCAATGCACATACTATTTGCAATACAGACTGGCGGACTGGTCCGCCAACGGGTTCGCCAGTGTACGGTCACCGTCGAGCCAGTCGGGTTCGGGGTGTGGATTTTATACATGGGCGGGCTCGCCAACCGGCTCGACTGTGAATGGGCCCCTTAAGAGTTCTAATAATGAAATGGTTTATGGCTTTTAGTGCCGGGAGTGTCCGAGTACATGTTCGGCTCGCCAGATACAGGTCTTTCGATTTGTCTCCCGTAGGCGACCTGCGTGTCGTGATGAGGATGAAATAATGATGAAGACGACACATACACCTAGTCCCGTGCCAGGGAAATTAACGAATTATGGTTAAAATTCCCGACCCTGCCGGGAATCGAACCCGGGACTCCTGTGACCAAAGGCCAGCACGCTAACCATTTATCCATGGAGCCGGACACAGTTCTAATGTGACGCCTCAAGAATTCCACTGCAGTGATTCGCTTATTTCAAGAATTGCGAAGGCGCGGTCCTGGAGAGGAAAATGGACTTATCAGCGTTATCAATGCAACGACTTGTGGCTAAATCTAAGACTTCTAAGGAATGATTTAGCTATATAATTTATTTAGCTTTGAAGTTGAAATATATTGCTTAACATATTCAAAAGTTCATTTACCCACTAACATAAGAGATTTCATCAAAAGAACTGCAGCACGGGTCCATCTGGAGCCTCGTTTGACTTAATGGTAAATTATTTTAACAGTACCCCCTTCATTCTTTTTCCAACTACAGCACTGGTTCGAACTCAGCTGTTGGCAACCTTGACGAAGGTTTTCCGTAGTTTTCAATTTCTCCACCAGGCAAGTACTGGGGGCTGTACATCACTTCCCTCCCACTCCTAGCCCTGTCCTATTCCATCGTCACTTTAAGACCTGCCTGTATCGGCGCGAAGTAAGACAAAAAGCTCTCGTATACCACCGCCTCTTACTTCTAAATACTTAAAATATAGCATTTATTCTCCTGTGATTGTCATCTTTAAGGTCACCGACTTTGTCTAACAGAATATAAGAACTTTATACAACCAATTTTTGTAAAGTAGAATATATATGCGTGTCGTAAAACGTTGCCTCTGCTGACTCATCCAGCGTGGGCAGCATGAACACTCAGAACATTCCTAGAGGGAAGAGAGACTCGCTGGTTCGTCTCTGTCGGAGGAAATCTCAAGATATCCTCCCTACTGAAACTTATTTGGTAGAACATACTGTAGCAACCGCCCATTTATTTCACCTCTTATCTTTTGAGAAGAGGTTTTGGTTTATTCTGCTCTCAGTAAAGCATGCTCTTACTCCCTATATTAGCTTTTACGTAATGGTTGTATTAAGTTCCCTTTCTTCTATTGTGCCAGCTAATCTCCGCAGAAGGACTAGGATTTCTATGTAAATACATATTTGTTTTCTCATCAACTACAGTTATAATTTTGTCCTATATTAACGAATTAAGACATTTGAAGTGATTTAAAACGTATTTTATTTTCCATATTTATTAATATTTCCACACATAGTACATGTTTTATTTTTTTACACATTTGAGGAGAACTGGAATATATTTACATAATTTAACATTTTATTTTAAATATGCTCCTTATTTTATTGTTCCAAAGTTATTCCTGTCAGAGAATCATTTCTTTATTTCATTTCATAACTGATAGGTTCTTCCCTGCGAACCATGTGACCTTGCGCGGTGGGGAGGCTTGCGTGTCCCAATGAAGCAGATAGCCGAGCCGCAGGTGCAACCATATCGGATGGGTATCTGTTGAGAGACCAGACTAACGAATGGTTCATCGAAAGGGGAGTAGCAGCCTTTCGGAAGTTGCAAGGGCGGCAGTCTAGATGATTGACTGATATGCTGTGATAATACTCAACATGGCTTAGCTATGTTGATACTGCTACACGGCTGAAGGCAACAGGAAACTACAGCCGTAACTAACTCCCGAGGACATGCAGCTCTCTCTGTATGAATGGTGTACTGATGATGGCTTCCTCCCGGGTAAAATATTCCGGAGGTAAACTAGTCCCCCATTCGGATCTCCGGGTGGGGACTACACGAGAGGGGGCGATCATCAGGAAGATGGATACTGACATTCTGCGAGTCGGAGCGTGGAATGTTAGAAGTTTGAATCGTTGTGGTAGGTTAGAGAATCTGAAAAGGGAGATGGATAGACTAAAGTTAGATGCAGTTGGTATAAGTGAAGTACGCTGGCAGGAAGAACAGGACTTTTGGTCAGGCGACTACAGAATTATCAACAGAAAATCAAACAGGGGAAATTCAGGAGTTGGTTTAATAATGAATAAGAAAATAGGGCAGCGGGTAAGCTACTGCGACCAGCATAGTGAAAGGATTATTGTCGTCAAGATAGACACCAAACCAATGCCCACCACAATAGTGCAGGTCTATATGTCTACTAGTTCAGCGGATGATGAGGAAATCGAAAGAATAAATGAAGAGATAGAAGATTTAATAATTTATATAAAAGATGACGAGAATCTAATTGTGATGGGAGACTGGAATGCAGTGGTAGGCCAAGGAAGAGAAGGTAATACAGAAGAGAATTCGGATTGGGATAAAGGAACGAAAGAGGAAGTCGGCTGGTTGAATTCTGCACTGATCATAATTTACTCCTTGCTAATGCTTGGTTCAAACATCATAAACGGCAGTTGTATACGTGGACGAGACCTGGACACACTGGAAGGTATCAAATAGACTTCATTATGATTAGGCAGAGATTCAGAAACCAGGTGTTGGATTGCAAAACTTCCCAGGAGCAGACGTGGACTCTGACCACAACTTGTTGGTCATGAAATTCCATCTGAAGTTGAAGAAATTGAAGAAACGAAGGAATGCAAAAAGATGGGATCTAGACAAGTTGAAAGAAAAGAGTGTGAGGGATTGTTTCAAGAAACATGTTGCGCAAGGACTAAATGAAAAGGCTGAAGGAAACACAATAGAGGAAGAGTGGATAGTCATAAAAATGAAGTCAGTAGGGCTGCTGAAGAAATGTTAGGAAGGATGAAAAGATCAATCAAGAATCAATATATAACTTAGGAGATACTAGATCTGATTGATCTGTCTGTCTGTTAGGTCATCAGCCCAGAAGCTGGTTGGATCCTCAAATAGCACCACCAAAGGTTATGCGGTTATAAGGAAACAGCAAAAACCAATGGCAGCACCAAAATGAGGCGTACTAGGCAAGACGAGGAGCGAGGTAGTTTGCCATTGCTTTCCTCACTGGGTCAGAAAGTGCTATTGCAGCACGACTGACCCTATGAGCAACACCTTTCATAACACTCAGATGCACTAATCGTGCTCGGAATGTCAATACTCAGCACCACCCATACCCCAGCAGCTTCCATATTGTCACAGCCATGGATGAGACTGGGACTTCGGTAAAAGCTACACTTTACTCTGGCCTGTGCCAAGGGATGGATACAAAAGTACTGTATCCATCAAGAAATGGCAGCAGGCAAAACCTGATTGATGAACGACGAAAATACAAGAATGCTTGAAATGAAAAGGGCAGAAAAGAATACAGGCGATTAAAGAATGAAGTGGATAGAAAGTGCAAGGCAGCTAAGGAAGAATGGCTGAAGGAGAAGTGCAAGGTTGTTGAAGGTTGAATGGTCCTAGGAAAGGCAGATGCTGCATACAGGAAAATCAAGGAAACCTTTGGAGAAAGCAAATCTAGGTGTATGAATATTAAGAGCTCAGATTGAAAGCCACTTCTCATGAAAGAAGACAAAGCAGAAAGATGGCAAGAACATATCCAACAGTTGTGTGAAGGTAAAGACGTAGATGATTTGGTTCTGGAACCAGAAAAGTCCGTTGATGTTGATGAAATGGGAGAACCAGTTTTGAGGTCAGAGTTTGACAGAGCTGTGAGAGACCTAAATAGGAACAAGGCGCCTGGAATTGATGACATTCCCTCCTAATAACTGACTGCCTTAGAAGAAACCAGCTTGGCAAGGTTATCCCGTCTAGTGTGTAAGATGTATGAGACAGGAGAAGTGCAATGCGATTTTCTGCAGAATGATGTTATACCTATTCTCAAGAAAGCCAGTGCTGACAACTGTGAAAACTACCACATAATTAGTTTAATATTTTATGCCTGAAAACGCGTATCATTTACAGAAGAATGGAAAGACAAGTTGAAGCTGAGTTGGGAGAAGATCAATTTGGTTTCTGAAGAAATGTAGGAATACGTGAAGCAATCCTGACTCTACGTCTGATCTTAGAGGATCGAATTAAGAAGGGCAAGCACACGTACATGGTTTTCGTAGATCTAGAAAAGGCATTCGATAATGTTGATTGGACCAGGCTATTTAAGATTCTGAAGGTGATTGGGATTAGATACCGAGACCGAAGAATTATCTACAATCTATATATAAATCAGTCTGCAGTGATAAGGATTGATGGTTTTGAAAAAGGGGCAGCAATCCAGAAAGGAGTGAGGCAAGGCTGAAGTCTGTCCCCTTCCTTTTCAATGTTTACGTAGAACAGGCAGTAAAGGAAATCAAAGAGGAATTTGGGAAGGAAATAAGAATCCAAGGAGAGGTAATCAAAACCTTGAGATTTGCCGATGATATTGTTATTTTATCTGAGACGGCAGAAGATCTGGAGAAGTTGCTGAATGCTATGGACGAAGTCTTGGGTGAGGAGTACAAGATGAAAATAAATAAGTCCAAAACAAAAGTAAATGAGTGCAGTCGAACGAAGGCAGGTTATGCAGGAAATATTAATTAGGAAATTGAGTCTTAAAGGAAGTAGATAAATATTGTTACTTGGGTAGTAAAATAACTAACGTTGGCAGAAATAAGGAGGACATAAAATGCAGACTAGCAGAAGCAAGGATAAACTTTCTTAAGGAAAGAAATTTGCTCACTTCAAACATTGATATAGGAGTTAGAAAAATGTCTTTTGAAGGTTTTCGTCTGGAGCGTGGCATTGTATGGAAGTGAAACATGGACGATAACTAGCTCAGAAAGAAAGAGAATAGAAGCTTTTGTAATGTGGTGTTACAGAAGAATGCCGAAGGTGAGATGGATAGATCGAATCACGGATGAAGAGATACTGAATCGAAATGGTGAGAGGAGATCGATTTGGCTAAATTTGACGAGAAGAAGAGATAGAATGACAGGACACATCTTAAGACACCCAGGACTTGTCAGTTGGTTCATGAAGGGAGTGTAGGCGGTAAAAACGGTAGGGATAGACCAAGTTATGAATATGACAAGCAGATTAGAGCAGATGAAGGATGCAATAGTTATGTAGAAGTGAAAACTTTAGCACAGGATAGGGTGGCATGTATGGCTGCATCAAACCAGTCTATGGACTGATGACTCAAACAACAACAACAACAACAACACAACAACAACAACAACAACAGGTTCTTCAGTCTGTCGAAACCAACTGCCTGAAAAGGAAATAACTTAATCAAAAATAGAAATGCCTCTTCTGTTTTGTAGTGATTAGCGCGATTATTTGGCACCACCGGAGGCCCGGGTTCGATTCTCGGCTCTGCCACGAAATTTGAAAAGTTGTACGAGGCCTGGAATGGGGTCTACTCAGTCTCGGGAGGTCAACTGAGTAGAGGTGGGTTCGATCCCTTCCTCAGCCATCCTCGAAGTTGTTTTCCATGCTTTCCCACTTCTCCTCCAGGCAAATGCCGGGATGGTACCTAACTTAAGGCCAAGGCCACTTTCTTCTCTCTTCCTTCCCATCCCCCCACAAGGCCCATGTTCAGCATGGCAGATGAGGCCGCCTGGGCGAGGTATTGGTCCTCCTTCCCACTTTTATCCCACTGACTCAAAGTCTCACGCTCCAGGACACTGCCCTTGAAGCGGTAGAGGTGGAATCGATCTCTGAGTCCGAGGGAAAAAAAACAACCCTGGAGGGTAAACTGATTAACAAAGAAAGAAAAAAATAGAAATATCCTTTTAATTTTTTCAGGTATAATTCTGTTATTATATTTATGTTTTCTTATTTTAGGTAGTTTATAAATTCATTTGTTCATTAATTAGTAATAACAGACTGAGGAACTTAAAAGTTATAATAAATTAACTGAGTCGAAACTGAGAAGAAATGGCTTTACAGAGGGAGAGAGAAAGAGAGAGAGAGAGAGAGAGAGAGAGAGAGAAAGAGAGAGAGAGAGAGAGAATAATTCAAAACTGATTTTTGCCAGCATCGGTATTTTAATGCTGGATTACGGTATTTCTTCGAAATGTGGACAGTCAATTCCACTCTATGCACATTCTTTCTTTCTTGCTGGCTTTGGCCGTTGTGTAACGTATCCAAACATTTAAATTCCTTTTACCTGGCTTTCCTTTGAATATTATTCTGAGGCTATCGTGTTAAAGGAATGAATCTTGATCTATACGTTCCTCAATGAGTATTATACTGAGCGGCCAAAAGTCAAGGGATGGGGTGTCCCATTAGAAAATGGGCCGTGAATGTCCCCTGAGCGTGAGCGTTGCGGCTAGCTGCGACTCAGCTGTGCAGTCTGTCACAGACACCAGTGTCGTGAAGATGGCAACACGTTGCGAGTTAACCGACTTTGAACGTGGGATGATCGTCAGTGCACGGCGCATGGTTCATAGCATTGCGGAGTTTACACGCGAATTCTGGTTTACGAGGTCAACAGTGTCGAGGGTGGATCTTCAATATGTCAGAGAGAACGTTACCACCCGCGTAAACCGCCCCACGGGAAGACAACAGGTGTTTAACCAACGGACGTCACGTCGCCTCCGCAGAATCATACTGAGCGCTCACCGCCCAGTCGAATGTTGGGAGTCAGGAACCCATTTCTAACAGGACTGTAAGGAGGCTACTGCACCGTATAGACTTCACCAGCCGACGACCAAATCGTGTCCCTTTGCTGACACCTCGACACAGAGCTCAACAATGTGCATGGGCCCGCCAAGATCAGCAATGGACCATGGAACAGTGGTGGCTTGTGAGATGGTCCAATGTAGCCCGGTTCCAGTTGTATCGTGCTGAAGGGTGGTGCGTGAGACTGTGGCGTATGCACCATGAAGCTATGGATCTTGCGTGTCAACAAGTTGTGTCCAGGTGGGAGGTGGCTCAGTTCTGGTCTGGGTGGCGTTCTTATTGTCACAATTAGGCCCCATTGTCTAGCTGCAGGGATAACTGACAGGTGTACGTTATGTGGACACTCTTTCAGACCATCTGCATCACTTTCTGGCCCTAGAGTACCCTGGTTTAGTCGCAATGTTTCAACAGGACAATGCGCCATGTCACCGCTCTGTGATGGCATGGAGGTGGTTGGAGCAGCACTCCAGTTAACTTACGACCATGGATTTGCCCTCCAGATCCCCTGATCTTAATCCAATCAAGCATATATGGGATGCTGGCCATGCTAGTGTACGCTCCATGAACCCCTCACCAACTACAAAAGATTAATTGTGGGTAGCAATGCAAGATGCGTTGGTCCAGATCCCTCCAGAACGATTCCAACACCTTGTGGATTCGATGCCGCCGTAATTCTGCGGTTTTGAGGGCTCGCGGAGGAGCAACTCGTTATTAATATCACATTCAGTGACTTTTGGCCACTCAATGTATAATTTGAAATAATGCAGATATGCTTTACATTATTTTGCAAATTCAAAAAGAATACCATATTTTACTCAATATTCTGAAAGCTCTTAGCCTATATGTATAAACATATTTAGCCATTCCTATTATTTACAAACCCTAGCCATGATTATTATATTACGAATTTCATTGATATGGAATTTACACTCTATAACAAATGAAATGACGCACCAGGAAGGCTTTGTCCGATTGTAAGGAAATTACGTACGCAAAGACATTGGGACCGAACATGCAAATGATTAAAGTTTCGTGTCCAATGAATGAATAGCGGGAGCTCACGCGCATCCGAAGTATCAAGTGTATATAAGGCGCGATTCTGAAGTGTATGCTCAAAGTAGCTGTTGCATTCGACTGCGCTATCTTAACGTTGGCAGTAAGAATGCCACGCCGAAGGTTTCGTGCTCATTACCATCAGATGTCAGAGTCTGAAAGAGGTCGTGCGATCGGATTGAAAGAAGCTGGTTGAAGCTGTCGCTGGATATTTGGGTCCAAGTGATGCGCCGATCAGACGATGCTGGCAAGCGTGGGTCAGCAAGGGCAGGCATCAGCGGCAGGACGGCAGTGGTCGACCAAGGGCCACAACAGCACGGGCAGACAGAGCGATTGTCAGAACAGCTGTCACAGCACCGGAGTCGTCGTTATCAACAACCCAGCGTGTAACACGCACATGTGTCCACCATGACCATCAACAGACACCTGAGCGAGAGGAATTTGTGCTCGCGTCGCCCGTTACGCCACTTACCACTCACGCCTGTTTACCATCAAGCCAGGTTACAGTAGTGCCGCGCTCGAGCAACGTGGAACTGCGCTGACTGGGGACGTATAGTCTTTAGTTACGAGTCCTGTTTCCAACGATGCCCTGACGACAACCGGAGACGTGTTTGGAGACGTTCAGGCCAGCGTGGGAATCTTGCCTTGACTATCGCACGCCACATAGCCCCACAACAGGGGATGATGCTCTGGGGTGCCATCTCCTTTGATAGCCGGAGTCCTCTGGTAGTCATTCCTGGCACACTGATAGCACAGCGGTATGTTGATGACATTCTACGGCCGGTTGTGTTACCGTTCTTTCAGGGACATCCAGGCCTTACTTTCCAACAGGTTAATGCCCGGCCGCACATGGCACGTGTTGTTATGAACTGTCTTCAAGCTTGCCCTATCCTTCCTTGGCCATCTCGGTCGCCGGATCTCTCTCCCATAGAGCACATTTGGGACGTCATGGGAAGGCGATTGCGAACATCCCGGAATCTCGCTGATTTACCCCAACAGTTCGAGACCATTTGGCACGAAATTCCGCAGGACACCATCCGGGAACTTTATCAGTCTATGCCACGTCGAGTGACAGCTTTCATGCAGGCCACGGGTGGACCAACATCTTATTGACGTCCTCAATTTGTAACGCTCTAACTCTGCAATAAATCATTCGATTGTTCTGCACTTTTGATCGTTTGTTTTTCTATGTCTGTTCCTCACGTCCAGCGATTTTTATCGCCATCGGACAATTCCTTCCTGGTGCGTCGTTTTTTTATACAGTGTATTTTAGCAGCAATCGCACATAATAATTTGAGTCAAATAGGTTATAAAAATTACAAATCCATCACGAATATGATTCTAAATATTACTTGATTTTTGGTCGTGAGTGGAGAAACTTCGGAAAATGTTTACTGACACCATCACGGATTAAGATATTTGGAGCGATTAAAAACATTTTATTTCCCATATTTGTCCATATTCTACGTATAGTACATGTTTTTACAAATTTGAGGAAAACATATATTTACATAATTTAACACCGAGAGAGAAGGAAAAAGTTACCCTTCTGCATTTAGAATTCCAGTTTAAGGCACCTTTCTTGAAGGAAGTAATACACCTCTTCAATATTTACAAAAGTAGAAATTTGACATCATTTATGTGACCGATATGAAATTAAAGATGTAAGTCATTAAACATTTCATATGGTGCTATGTCCCTTCGCTGGATGATTATTTAGACGACCTATATAAAGCAGTTGCTAAATTCTAGTTCCAGCCGTGAGATAATAATAATAATAATAATAATAATATTAATAATAATAATAATAATGTAATTGGTTTTAAGTCCCGCTAATTACTTTTACAGTTAACGGAGAGACAGACGTGTTGGAAATTGTGTCCTGCAGGACTTCTTTTGGGTGATAATACTGTATATCTACCCACTCGAGGCTAGCATATGTTGAGCACTTTCAAATACCACCGGACTGAGGCGGAATCGAACCTGCCATCTTGGTCTAAAAACTTAAGCGCTCTACCATCTGAGCCATTCAGCCAAGCAAACAAACAAGTCACCCAAGAAGACTTAACCGTAAATCGGTAGTCGGCTTTGAAATCAAATGACACAGGATAGTCTTTGTACTGATAGTCAGTTGAAGGCTGAAAACATCTTATATTTCTGGACGATGATGACATTCAAAAGCAGGAGTTGCATTTTCTGTGTGGTCCAAGTCGTTTCTTCGCGATCCAAACATGTTGAGCTGCACACGACGCCAAACACTCAGCCTGTCCATATTTTGACGACGTGTTTCCTTGAACTGCTGCCACTCCTTTCGCACTTCAGGATTACTAGGTCCCCACTGGGCATTTGGACAGAAGGACACCGCCATAATCTGTAAAATATTGGAAACATAATAATAATAATAATAATAATAATAATAATAATAATAATAATAATAATAATAATAATAATAATAATAATAATAATAATAATAATAATAATGATAATAATAATAATAATAATAATAATAATTCCCCAGTTATCTGGGGTCTACACCAACGTGGATTACACTCAGTTTTACGGCCAAGTGCCCTACCTGCCGCCAATTCTGTGTGGAGGGATGTGTTCTCAGTTGTGTGTTTCTGTGGTGGTTGGAAGAGTGGACGTGTGTTTTGTGTGAATTAAGTTGTGAATCAAAACTGTACCGGGCGGTACCCCTCCACGCCGCTAATTCAAACTTTGCGCCAGTTGAAAATCCTCCGCTGGAGGAAGTCCGAACTTTATCTAATGTATTAATTTTCAAGTTACCCAGAAGATGTCACTACTTGGAAATTTTGAAGTTTCTGAACTGGGTCGTTTTCGACATATTTTTGTTTTGCTTGTAGTAAGAAGTGTGAACTTTCTCTTCTAGAGGACACTACTGAAGAACTACTATAGTGCACCCTAGTGCAAGGTGAAAGAACTGTTTTTTTTAGGAGAAATTTTTATTTCAAAAGTTTGTTTCTTGTTAAATTTCTTTCTGGTATTGTTTAAGTTGGCTGTATACCCCTTTCTTTCCCCTTGTTTTGAATTTAGCCAATCCCGAATTTCTTTAATTAATTTATGAGCAATAAGGTGTTTCTTCTTCAAATTGGATATGCTGCTTAACCCTAACCAATAAATGATTGTGGGCGGGTGTTTTCTTTCCTGAAACGCCTCGAACTTTCCGCGAGAGTATATAAACTGCTGATTTTGGGTCTCCATGCCACTTCTGTACCATCTTTCAGTGTGTAAAGTACATAGCAGGGGGCGGGAAGCGCCTCTTTCTTCGGACAGCAGTTCAACAACCAGGTAATGGCCGTATAATAACTTCTTTTCTTGCTAGCTCAGCAGTTTAACTCTCGGGGCGGGTCCGAAGCTTTTCCACCATGTAACTTTTCCCTAAAATGTAAAGACTCTTAGTATCTATTCTCTTTTATGCTACATATTGGGATAGAGAGTGCTTAACCCTCTCGAGCTCCCACTCATATTGTTTTGAGGTGAACTTACCTTTTCACAACCAATTCTTCTTTAACGTAATGTAAATTGTTTCCTTCTAAAGTCACCTCGTTAGTATGGGATTAGCCCTTGCATTTGTGGCCTAGAGCCAGATTAGGTTTTAAAACAAAATGTATTAGGAGTGCAGTTCGCCTCCTCTCACATTGGTATTTTAGAGGCCATGTAATTATCCTTTTCTCGCTTAATAGGCCTCAGTAGGTTGGGTATTTTACCCCTGTGTTTACGTCCTTAGAGGACAGCTTGAAGGTCGAGTTAGGTGTGGCCTTTTGATAGACTTAAAACTTTGAGAGCGGATCGCTCTTTTGAAATTTGTTTCTGCGTGCCTCTAGGAGGTCTTACTGTGTAATTTGGAGCAAGTGCTCCTGGGCATGATTGGGGTTTTCTGCCCCTTTGTTAAACCTTATGTACATGTAAGCTTGGGCTAACTGCTCAAGAATTGTGTGTTCGGGGCTCGAAGCCCAAAGCCTGTAAATACTGTTGTTGCTCTTTTGTTGCCTTGCTACTCTGTACCTTCCATGCTTGTTATTTCTTGATTTTGAAAAGAGAATATAACCTTGTTAAATTTTACATTAACTTTAATTTCGTAGTTTGAGACCCGTTCACCCCCGCACCTTCTTTCCCTCTTCCTACCACAAAATACGGTAACAAGCGGTAGCAGAGCGTGGTTGAATGGGTCTCAATTTAGCCCCTTTTGACGGCTAAACATTGCTTTGATCCGAACTCTAACAATTTTCTCAGTTGCTGGAATTTTTGATTTTTCCTGTTTCAAAATTGTTCTGTCATCATGCCCGGCCCTCGCGATGTTCTCCATCTTAACTATTTGCGCAAGGAGTAGTTGATCTATGAATTGACTATTAGAAATGTGCAATCTGGAGGCACGGTTGCGGTAGACACAAACAAGCTTAGAGAGTCCCTTGATTTGCCCATTTCCATCCCCACTTTGGGAGAGAAAGAAATTGACGACTCTCTTTCCACGATCATCGAGAATATTACTGGGCTATCATCTGTAGTTAGTTTTTTTGAAGAAAATGATCCTTCTCCTAATCAAATTAAGCGTGTGCAAGCCAGGCTATATCATTTTTCAAATAGAGTTAACGATCTGTTGTCTCTGAAGTTGAATGACGTTCAGAGGAAGGAAGCTAGTACGGTGCTTGAAAATATTTCTGAATTATCTAGTAAGGTCACTCAATTGTAAACTGGGGAAGTTCCTCCCAAAACTGATCAACCCGCTACGGTGAATGTAGGTAGCGAGGAAGAGCCTCCTACGGGAGAAGTCAATAGGAAAACCGTTGGAGCTCAAGCTATCTCTGCCCCATTGGACAACGAGTCTGAACGCCGTACGTCGTTGAATAATGTACGTTCTGAACTAACTTCTTTGCCACTGAAACCTTTACCTACTATGTCACCTGGGTTCAGCAGCTTGCCTCATCCATTAGCAATGTTGCTCAGAGGTATCTCTAAGTTTTCTGTTAATACCACCAGTGAAGTTATTTCATTCTTAAGGTTTTTAGTTGAATTTCAGGATCATGCCCTTGTTTTTTCTCTTTCTCCGTGTCAAATTTTACAGATAATTTATCCTTATGCAATTGGTATTCTCTCAGATAAAATAGTAAGAGCCATTGCCGAACAGTCATCTATTGAAGATTTTCATGCACATGTGCTTGCAAATTTTATTCCTGCTCGCGCGAGGTCATCTCTGATTCAGAAGTACTATTATCGAGTACAGAGATTGGATGAAAATCTGGCTGATTTCACACAAGACATTAAGTTCTATACTAGGGTGTTTGCTCTTCACTTCCCTGAGGATCAGATTGTACAAGCTATTGTGGAAGGCATTTCACCATCTTATAGGTCATATTTGTGTTTCGCGGCGTGCCCGCAAACCTTCTCTGAACTTGAAGCATTGGCCGTCTCAGCGGAAGGAGTTAGATACGCCGATTCCTTGCGTGTCGCGAAAGAACCCCCTCCTTCGTTTAGTAATACTCGGCCTCCACCTCGCCGACCAGTCACACCCCGTAAATGTTATGCTTGCGGGTCGCCTGACCATCTTCGCAATAAATGTCCATTGGTCAAAACTAGTAGGGCAAATAATGGAGCTGGTTCATCACAAGGCTGTTTTAAATGTGGGGCTTTCTCACATATCGCCAAGAATTGCCCAAATTCAAATAGCACCCCCTCCTGCTCAACCTCTGGTGCAAATTCCACCAATGCCAATAATAAAAAGTGACTAGTGGCTTCGGCTGAGTCGACTGATTCATCTTTCCGAGGCTCAGCCCCTGGTAAACAGATCGAAAATTCAGGGAACGTTCAATCTGCAAATCCATCTTTTGAATGCCCCAAAGAGTGTCTTAGGATTGCGGCGGATACCCCCGCACCGGTCCCTTTTCTCAAAATTGAGTTAAATAATGAGCCTATAAGAGCTCTATTAGATTCAGGCAGTGTTTGTTCTATTATTTCGGCTGAATGGTATGCAAAATTGAAATCTGTTTTTAAACTTCCTGATTATTGTTCCTCTTCGATCCAATATGTTTCGGCTAATTCATCTCCATTAGAAATTCTAGGTTCTTTACAGGTCAAAATTCGTATTTTAAAATTTACATGGAAAATCAAATTGTTTGTGGCTAAGCACTTGTCTTGCCCCATCATATTGGGAGCTGACTTCATTTCTCACACTGGTCTTGTGCTCGATCTTCAGAGTAAGTCGTGTTCATTCAAATTTGCTTCCAATTGTAAAGTCCCCTTGTTAAAATGTAATTCTGCATCATGTTCATCTATTTCGCCTACCCAGGATGAGATGTTGTTAGACCTTCGACATCTACCTGAGGAACAGGCTGATAGTATTCGTAAGTTGTGTCAGTCGTTTCCAGAGGTGTTCTCTGATACTCTTGGTGTTACTGACCTTATTGAATACAAAATTGAGGTCACGGATTCGATTCCTGTCCGTTTTCCACCTTATAGGCTATCTCCACCAAAAATGAAGGCTCTGAAAGAAAATATCGATCAGATGTTGAAGGATGGTATTATTAGGCCCTCTAAGTCGGCGTATTCTTCGCCTATTTTTCTAGTCCCGAAACCCCAAGGGGGTTTCAGACCTGTCATTGATTATAGGGCTCTCAATCGGAAGGTGGTGTTACAATCTGTGCCCCTTCCTGACCTTCATTCTTGTTTTTCATGGTTTCGTAAGGCCAAGTTCTTTACTATCTTGGACTTGAATCAGGCCTATAATCAAATTCCCCTAGCGGAAGAGTCTAAATATCTTACAGCGTTTGCCACGGATTGGAATTTGTATGAATACAACCGCGTGCCTTTCGGGCTCCCCACGGGAGCAGCTGTACTCACTAGACTGCTAGATAGGGTCTTCTCCGACATCAAATTTGAGTACTTGTATCACTATCTGGATGATGTCGTCGTATTTTCGGAGACTTTCGAAGAACATCTAGATCATCTGCGATAAATTCTCAATCGCCTTCGCAAGGCTGGGTTAACTGTCAAGTTGTCCAAGGTTGCCTTTGCTAAGCCCTCCCTGTCATTCCTAGGGCATATTGTGTCACCTGATGGTGTGGCAGTCGATCATTCTAGAACACAGGCCATCCGTGATTTTAAACCTCCCAAGGACATTAAATGTATCGCCAGGTTCATTGGTATGGTGAATTTCTTCAGGAAGTTTATTCCTAACTTCGCTAATAGAGCGGCGCCCTTAAACCTTCTTCGTAGGAAAGGCATCAAATTCGAGTGGGGACCTTCTCAACAAGCCGCTTTTGAAGATCTTAAATTAGCTCTCTGTAATGCCCCTGTCCTTGCTATGCCTGATTTCTGAAAGAAATTCATCGTCCAAACTGACGCGTCGTCGTCAGCAGGAGCAGCAGTCCTTCTTCAAGAGAATGAATTAGGGAGGCGACCCATCGCCTATGCATCTAGGACTCTATCGGCTCAAGAAGCCAAGTATTCCATCTATGAGCTCGAAGGTTTGGCAGTCTTATTTGCCTTAGAAAATTTCCGTCTCTATCTGGAACATGTCAAATTCGACCTGGAGACAGATAATCAAGCCTTAAGCTGGGTCTTAGGTAGGCCGCGTCGTACTGGTCGTATAGCCCGTTGGGCCATCCGACTTTCTGCCTTCCAATTCGATGTCAGGCATATCAGAGGGACCGAAAATGTTGTTGCCGATGGACTCAGCCGTATGTTTTCCAACGACGTCGAGACCCATGAACCGGTCGACAGTTCATCATCTCCCGAGTCCATACTATGTGATGTTAATGCCATCTTAACAGATGCTCCCATGCTCTTTAGGGATATCGAGAAATACCAACGTGAAGATCCGACGCTGGCTCCGATAATGGAAACCCTTTCTTCCGGGGAACATGTCGTCCCTTATGTTCTGAGGAATGGTGTTTTATGTTGCCCATCGAGGCATGATAAGATGATGAAGGTTGTCGTTCCAGCTGTTCTTGTGCCTATGATCTTCAAGTACTATCATGAGACCCCATTAGGGGGGCATCTTGGAATCTTGAAAACTCGTGAAAAGATTCGTGAAAGGTTCATCTGGAATGGTATGGACGGTGAAATCCGTGAACTAGTAAAAGCTTGTAAATCTTGTTTGCTTAGTAAACCCACCATGTCCACCAAGGTAGGCCTTTTGTCTTCGCATCAGGCTTCGCGCCCCATGGTTTGCCTGTATATTGATTATGTAGGACCCTTCCCCCAGTCAAAGGGAAATGCCAACAAGTTCATCTTTGTATGCGTAGATGGTTTTACAAGATTTTCCTGGTTATTTCCGACTAAGCTGGCTACCGCTCAGTCCACCATTACTTGCCTAAATTCTATTTTTGCTTCTTTTGGTCCGTGCCAATATATTGTGTCTGATAATGCTAAGGCGTTCACATCAAATCTTTTTCGTAAATTCTGTTTTGACTTGTCCATCTCTCATGTGACGACTTCTGCTTATTACCCTCAACCATCTCTGGCTGAACGGGTTAATCGTAATCTCAGGTCCGCGCTTATTGCCTATCATCATGGAGATCATTCTAGGTGGGACACGTCCCTGCATTGGTTAGCTTTTGCTTTGAATTCGGCGGTTCATGAATCTCACAAGTTTACCCCAGCTTCGTTGATGTTCAAGTTCGTTCCCAACACGCCGCTCTCTAACCTCTGGTCTCTGAGTGACATTCTACCCGAGACAATAGATCCGGATAATATTAAAGTCTTTGGAAGAAAGCTAAAGCCAATCTTAAAGTGTCTCATGAAAAGGTTAGGGAAAGATATGATCGTGGACGGAGACCCACCAATTTGAAGGTAGGCGACCAAGTGATGGTCAAGAATTTTGTTCCCGCGGGCAAGCTTGCCCCCAGATTTCATGGGCCGTGTGTCATTCTCGATTTCCTTACGCCGGTTACGTTGTTATTAAGTAATCCAGCCACCGAGAGGATATTTAGGGTTCACCTGTCGCAGGTGAAACCTGTATAATTTCTGTGCTAACTTGCTTCATATAATCTTGAAAGGAATATGAAGGTTATATTTTTTTTTTGAGGTTTTCACTTTTAAGGCCTTCTGCCCCTTCTATAATATGTTGTTTTATATGTAAGCATTTTTGTAAAACCTTCCCCGAACCGTTAAACTGCCATCCTGTCGTTGCCACGGCCATTACCACGCTCCCGTCTCCTGCTCCACTACACACAGTGGCTTGTACATGAAATAAATATCTCCACGCCGCTGGCCCCTCAACCTCACCACAATGAATGTACCCTACTATCATTCTGGTCCAACAAAAATTCTGCCGTCGAGCTTTAATGTTTCAGTGCCCCCGCAGCCGCGCGGCGCCGTGCCGCGACTGGGATAGAGGAAGGGCCCCCTCTACTCCAGCCAGGTCGACATGTGCACGGCGAGCCGGAGCCCTCCTCCCGGCCAAGGCTGATGTGCGGCGCACAACCTACTTGCCCGCAGCCTGTATATGTTCACCGCGGGCGCGGCGTGCTTCAACACCACTACTCCTCCCATAGTGCGGGCGAGCGGTATCTCAGGGTACTTGAGGGGTCCGAGCGGCCTCCTCTGGACACAAGCTGCAGCGGCCGGTCTGGCCATCCAATTTAATCAACTACATGGACATTTACTATCAGCAATTACTACATTTGGGAATTCTACTGCAATATTTGGTGGACTTTGAAAATTTTTCTTCACTTTCTAGTATTAAAAGTTTTCTTCTGAATTCAATTCCTACAAACATAAAGACATTACTTCAACGGTTACTACAAGAATTTTGAAACTGGATCAAACCAAATTTAGAACATTTTTATAAATGCTTCTGCAATTAATCTCCATATCAACATCATAACTTGGACCTTATTTTCAAACAAATTTCATGTGTCACCCCTGGAGGGACTTTTGGGGGGGGGGGGAGGTCTGTACCGGGCGGTACCCCTCCACGCCGCTAATTCAAACTTTGCGCCAGTAGAAAATCCTCTGCTGGAGGAAGTCCGAACTTTATCTAATGTATTAATTTTCAAGTTACCCAGAAGATGTCACTACTTGGAAATTTTGAAGTTTCTGAACTGGGTCGTTTTCGACGTATTTTTGTTTTGCTTGTAGTAAGAAGTGTGAACTTTCTCTTCTAGAGGACACTACTGAAGAACTACTATAGTGCACCCTAGTGCAAGGTGAAAGAACTGTTTTTTTGGAGAAATTTTTATTTCAAAAGTTTGTTTCTTGTTAAATTTCTTTCTGGTATTGTTTAAGTTGGCTGTATACCCCTTTCTTTCCCCTTGTTTTGAATTTAGCCAATCCCGAATTTCTTTAATTAATTTATGACCAATAAGGTGTTTCTTCTTCAAATTGGATATGCTGCTTAACCCTAACCAATAAATGATTGTGGGCGGGTGTTTTCTTTCCTGAAACGCCTCGAACTTTCCGCGAGAGTATATAAACTGCTGATTTTCGGGTCTCCATGCCACTTCTGTACCATCTTTCAGTGTGTAAAGTACATAGCAGGGGGCGGGAAGCGCCTCTCTCTTCGGACAGCAGTTCAACAACCAGGTAATGGCCGTATAATAACTTCTTTTCTTGCTAGCTCAGCAGTTTAACTCTCGGGGCGGGTCCGAAGCTTTTCCACCATGTAACTTTTCCCTAAAATGTAAAGACTCTTAGTATCTATTCTCTTTTATGCTACATATTGGGATAGAGAGTGCTTAACCCTCTCGAGCTCCCACTCATATTGTTTTGAGGTGAACTTACCTTTTCACAACCAATTCTTCTTTAACGTAATGTAAATTGTTTCCTTCTAAAGTCACCTCGTTAGTATGGGATTAGCCCTTGCATTTGTGGCCTAGAGCCAGATTAGGTTTTAAAACAAAATGTATTAGGAGTGCAGTTCGCCTCCTCTCACATTGGTATTTTAGAGGCCATATAATTATCCTTTTCTCGCTTAATAGGCCTCAGTAGGTTGGGTATTTTACCCCTGTGTTTACGTCCTTAGAGGACAGCTTGAAGGTCGAGTTAGGTGTGGCCTTTTGATAGGCTTAAAACTTTGAGAGCGGATCGCTCTTTTGAAATTTGTTTCTGCGTGCCTCTAGGAGGTCTTACTGTGTAATTTGGAGCAAGTGCTCCTGGGCATGATTGGGGTTTTCTGCCCCTTTGTTAAACCTTATGTACATGTAAGCTTGGGCTAACTGCTCAAGAATTATGTGTTCGGGGCTCGAAGCCCAAAGCCTGTAAATACTGTTGTTGCTCTTTTGTTGCCTTGCTACTCTGTACCTTCCATGCTTGTTATTTCTTGATTTTGAAAAGAGAATATAACCTTGTTAAATTTTACATTAACTTTAATTTCGTAGTTTGAGACCCGTTCACCCCCGCACCTTCTTTCACCTCTACCTACCACAAAAATACGGTAACAAAAACAATTACTCAAGTAAAGGAATTGACCACCGGGCGAGTTGGCCGTGCGGTTAGGGGCGCGCAGCTGTGAGCTTGCATCCGGGAGATAGTGGGTTCGAACCCACTGTCGGCAGCCCTGAAGATGGTTTTCCGTGGTTTCCCATTTCCACACCAGGCGAATGTTGGGGCTGTACCTTAATTAAGGCCACGGTCGCTTCCTTCCCACTCCTAGGCCTCCCCTATTCCATCGTCGCTGTGAGACCTATCTGTGTCGGTGCGACGTAAAGTAACTTGTTCAAAGAAACAATCAACACTACCACCACTTAATACGTTCGACTAAGGGAGCCTCCGTGGCTCAGACGGCAGCGCGTCGGCCTCTCACCGCTGGGTACCGTGGTTCTAATCCCGGTCACTCCATGTGAGATTTGTGCTGGGCAAAGCGGTGGCGGAACAGGTTTTTCTCCGGGTACTCCGGTTTTCCCTGTCATCTTTCATTCCTGCAACATTCTCCATTCTCATTATTCATAGCATCTATCAGTCATTAATTAATCACTTTGGGAGTGGCGATCCCATCGTACTAATAGCCTATATCTGCCTCATTCATTACATCCCTGACCCGGTCAAAGACTGGAAAACAGCTTGTAGGTTTTCATTTTTCAGATATTGACTAAATTCATTAATTTCTTGGAGGCGATCGAGTGATCAGTGTGTGCGCTTCAGTGACAGCAACTTTGTGGTTACGTCATAGACCGTGAAGGTCAATGAACGGTGAACATAAATTGGAGTATGAAGGGAATAGTGTTAATATTTATTCCTTGTGGTCATAAATCCAGGTAATTTTCAATATAACTTACGCGGTTTGAAATTAGTTCTTTCTGTTCTCTTTACTTATATTGATCGGATATAATAAAGAGTTTTCCAGTACCGGTATCTCAAAATATTTTTGTACTGTAC
Organism: Anabrus simplex; assembly: GCF_040414725.1. Taxonomy (NCBI): domain Eukaryota; kingdom Metazoa; phylum Arthropoda; class Insecta; order Orthoptera; family Tettigoniidae; genus Anabrus; species Anabrus simplex. The sequence continues at coordinate 120,025,306 of NC_090269.1, forward strand.
ACAATGAATTACAATTTCCACAATTATATTTTAAGAGGGCTATGATTAGAGCAAATCTTCTTCTTCTTATTTATCTGTTTACCTTCCAGGGATGGTTTTCCCCTCGAACTCAGCGGACTCGGACTCAGTTGGAGCTTCACTCCCTGGGTCGGGGAATACAACTAGGGAGGATGACCAGTACCTCGCCCAGGCGGCCTCATCTGCTACGGTCAACAGGGGCCTTGCGGGGAATGGGAAGATTGAAAGGGTTAGGCAAGGAAGAGGGAAGGAAGCGGCCGTGACCTGAAGTTAGGTACCATCCCGGCATTTGCCTGGAGGAGGAGAAGTGAGAAACCACGGAGAAACCACTTCCAGGGTGGCTGAGGTGGGAATCAAACCCACCTTTACTCAGTTGACCTCCCGAGGTTGAGTGGATCCCGTTCCAGGCCTCGTACCATTTTTCAAATTTCGTGGCAGAGCCGGGAATCGAACCCGGTCCTCCGGGGGTGGCAGCTAATCATACTAACCACTACACCACAGAGGCGGACTGGAGACATTCTTAATACTGTATAATAAGGAGTAAAGCGGATAACCTGTGACTTCTTGTTGCTTGCGTTTAAATTTAAATGATCTGATAAACTCATTAAGAGTCCAATCATGTTTACCGGGAATAACATTAGTTCGATTATTTATTTGAAGACATACTTTATATCTACTTGTTATTGTATTTTTACAGTGTTGTTGTACTTGGATAGTAAATATCTGTGTCTGATGATAACTTTTAATATTATTTTCTGAAACTCATTGAACAGGGAAAGTCGCATAGTATAGCAGCACTGTGCAAAATCAAGCATTAAACTTGTTGAAGTATGTAAATATATTCCGTTTTGCTCAATGAACAATGAGAAATTTTACTTTTCTTAGTGGAAATTCTGTCATTCCCATCCAAGAAATTGTAAATTAGAGCTTGCACACTTCAGCCCCGTATATTTGTCCGTTGTAACACAAAACTTGTGACGCGCCAGTTTTCTATGCATGTGTAAATATAGCTAAATAAAAAATGCCTATCAGTATCTAGCGCAGTATAAATGAAGCCCGAATAATTTTTAAATGCCGTTTCTTCTTGCAATGTATCCAATCAATATTTCGTTGAGTGGAGAAAGGAGAGCTTCGTAGTCACAATCGAACGTAACAGGCGAGTTGGCCGTGCGGTTAAGGGCGCGCAGCTGTGAGCTTGCATCCGGGAGATGGTGGGTTCGAATCCCACTGTCGCCAGTCCTGAAGATGGTTTTCCATGTTTCCCATTTTAACACCAGGCAAATTATGGGGCTGTACCTCAATTTTTTTTGCTATTTGATTTACGTAGCACCGACACAGATATGCCTTATGGCGACGTTGGGATAGGAAAGGTCTAGGAGTTGGAAGGAATCGGCCGTGGCCTTAATTAAGGTACAGCCCCGGCATTTGCCTGGTGTGAAAATGGGAAACCACGGAAAACCATCTTCAGGGCTGCCGACAGTGGGGCTCGAACCCACTATCTCCCGATTACCGGATACTGGCCGCACTTAAGCGACTGCAGCTATCGAGCTCGGTGTACCTTAATTATACCACGGCCGCTTCCTTCCAACTCCTAGGCCTTTCCTATCCCATCGTCGCCATAAAACCTATCTGTGTCGGTGCGACGTAAAGCTACTAGCAAAGCAGTCGAACGTCACTGCTCCTGTCCCATGCCCAGTATGTTCGCTCTGTCGCTTGACTGTGACATGGGTTTGTTATGTAAGCTGCCCGCATTTCAAACACATTTAACCGGAACAGGTTTTTCTCCGGGGACTCTGGTTTTACCTGTCATCTTTAATTCCAGCAACGCTCTCTAATATCATTTCATTTCATCTGTCATTCATTAATCATTGCCCCAGAGGAATGGTGACAGCCTTCGGCAGTCGGCACAATTCCTATCCTCGCCGCTAGATGGGGGTTTCATTCATTTCATTCTACAGTGACTCCATTACACAAATAACGCTTATGTTGTCTAAATAGAAGTATGGGGATTTCCATTCAGTATGGGGAGCACTTGCAACTACTGTACTTGTTCCTAGTCGTGAGAACAAGACTGATGTATGCGGCGTGGTATGCTTCAGTCTGCCTCTAGTAGCAAGAAAAGGTGTCCGGCTCCATGGATAAATGGTTAGCGTGTTGGCCTTTGGTCACAGGAACCCCGGGTTCGACTCTCGGCAGGGTCGGGAATTTTAAGCATCATTGGTTAATTTCGCTGGCACAGGGGGTGGGTGTATGTGTCGTCTTTATCGTCATTTCATCCTCGTCATGACGCGCAGGTCGCCTACGGGAATCAAATCAAAAGACCTGCACTTAGCGGGCGAGCAAGAAAAGGTGATCTGTCTAAACACGACATTACACTGTGCATGATATCAGCAGTGTACATGTTTTACATTAATTTCCTTTCTGACAGTCGAGTTCTTCTTCTTCATCTTCTTGATGGTTATGGGCTCCTATGATTTTCCCAGTCCGAAAGCGTGATCTATTGCGAATACACTTGCGATACGTCAGAACAACAATCTATAGTTGGGCCCACGAGAGTTGAAGTCTGACGTTTAGCGCCACCGGCGAGAAAAAGTTGACTAACGCTGCTCAAAGATGGTCTGTTGCTATGGCAACGATGACAGAGATGCCACATTTAAGTATGCTATCGCCACGTTGGTTGGCTTGCTCTTAGTCGCTTTTGCGATATTATTCGGAGTAGTACTGTGTAAACTGTGTTAGTTGTTGCTGGTTTATGTAATCAATCAATACATCTGCATTTAGGACAGTCGCCCAGGCGGCAGATACCCTATCTGTTGTTTTCCTAGCCTTTTCTTAAATGATTGTGCTTGTTTCCTGAATATTATTTTCGTTGTTAGTTTATTTTTTGTAAGTAAATCAGTGGCTAGTTGTGTGGCTACTTGTACAGTTCTATTCTCAATTTATCATGTGCATTTGTTGAGGTTATTGTCATTTAGTGAATATGAAATCTCATATTTATCGATAATGACGTGTTTCATCTTAAATACCGGGATGATTAGCACAAGCTTAGGAACGGGCCAAAGTTGATTGAATTGCATTAGGCCAACATAGTTGATTAAATATTCAGCCTGTATGAAAGGGTGATATGCCGTAGAATGAGGTAATTATGACAATGCAGCGTACATCGTAGTTACTGCTTTCGCCGCTCAAATATCAGACTTCAACTCTCGTGGGCCCAACTATACACAACACCTAATAACAGAGTCATTCACACACCTATTGCACTGCACTGTATATCTGAAAAAGCAATCAAGGCGGAAACACTAGAACAGTGGAAGCAGGAGTATAATTTTAGAATAAAACGTTATGACAGTACATTGTGTTATAATGCAATTTTAGACTCATCAAGAAACATATTGATCGCGTCAGTCGTATCAGCAGTAGGATTATGCAACAAACAGGAAACACTGGTAAGCGGCCCTTACACGATCAATATTATTGACAATATCAGTATTATCAAAACAGTCGTTTACTCCTGTCAATATCACGGTCAATATCGCCATACCCTACACGATCAATATTATAGTCAAAAATTGTATCAATAAATGTGTTCAGTACGTTTGTTTCCACCATTCGGACTAGTGAAATTGTGTCTTTTCAAGTGAATTTTTGTGGCATTGTGTGTTTTGAAAACATAGACGATCGAAAAAAAAAAAGAAGTTGTGTAGCTATAATTCTGGCTCTCGGAAGTATTCGTCGAGTTCAGCGAAATTGGCGGATGAAAGAGTGCTTGAAGAAACGTGAAGAATATTCTTATTTGAGGCTGCTGAGGGAAATCAGAATGACAGATGCGGAAGATTTTCACAATTATTTCAGAACGAAAGAAAGGACGTTCATAAAATCATTACACTTGGTAGAACCACTCTCGATAAGGCAGAACACAAACATGAGGGAATACACCCCTGTTAATGAAAGATTAGCCTTAACTCTGAGGTACTTAGCTACAGGAAGAAATTTTGAAGATTTCAAGTTCTCTGTCATCATGTTTGCTGCAACTATCAGCGATGCTATAATTGAAATGTGTGGAATTCTTGTTCATGTCCTACGAGACTACATGAAAGTAAGTGTTTTGAATTCCATTTTCCAGATACCTTCCTACCTGCCTAAGTACCTGTATGAAAGTAGTTAGCATGACAGTAAAAGCAGGGAAACGCATATTGAATTTAAAGCAAAACGTGGTAGCAATTATGTATTGATTAAACAGAGGGTGACGTGCTGCCACTACATCTTCTCAAGGTCACTCGTATAATCCATAATACTCCGCACAAAGATCACTTCCGTTCCCTACGTGAGTTTCACAAATAGGAAAAGTCCTCTCATTTTTAATTACTGCGTTGATGGGGTGAAAGTTCCTTTTTGGGATCATTGTAAGTATCTAGGTGTTAATATAAGGGAAGATCTCCATTGGGGTAATCACATAAATGGGATTGTAAATAAAGGGGACAGATCTCTGCACATGGTTATGAGGGTGTTTAGGGGTTGTAATAAGGATGTAAATGAGAGGGCATATAAGACTCTGGTAAGACCCCAACTAGAGTATGGTTCCAGGGTATGAGACCTTCACCAGAATTACCTGATTCAAGAACTGGAAAAATCCAAAGAAAAGCAGCTCGATTTGTTCTGGGTGATTTCCGACAAAAGAGTAGCATTACAAAAATGTTGCAAAAGTTTGGGCTGGGAAGAACTTGGAGAAAGAAGACGAGCTGCTCGACTAAGTGGTATGTTCCGAGCTATCAGCGGAGAGATGGCGTGGAATGACATCAGTAGACGAATAAGTTTGAGTGATGTTTTTAAAAGTAGGAAAGATCGCAATATGAAGATAAAGTTGAAATTCAAGAGAACAAATTGAGGAAAGTTTTAGTTTTTAGGTAGGGGACTTATGACTTAGAATAATTTAGGGGACTTAGGAATTGGAATAATTTACCAAGGGAGATGCTAAATAAATTTCCAATTTCTTTGCAATCATTTAAGAAAGTGCTAGGGAAACAACAGATAGGAAATCTGCCACCTGGGCGACTGCCCTAAATGCAGATCAGTATTGATTGACTGATTGATTGAAGCGCGGCAACAACTGAGTATTGGTAATATTATTAACGTACATATTGTACATATTTTGTTTAGTGGTATCGTTAATATGTATTTTACCGTATTTTGTTGGGGCAACACAAAGATAAATATAACTCTTTGTAATTAAAATATTGATTTATGAATATTGATCCGTTAATAACGATTATAAGGTAAAGTTACCTTAGGGATAACAGCGTAATTTTTTCAGATTATTTATTTTGAATAAATCAGTCTTTTTGATTGGAAGTCAAATGTACTTATATACTAAATAAATAAATAAATAAATTATCTTCCCCATCAGTAGATAGAAATATATAAGAATAATCATACTACGTCGACAAAGTGTCAATATAATGCGGCAACTTCGAATCCAAAGTGATGATTAATTGAAGAATGGCATATTAAATGTCTTAATAAGCAAATTAAGAGGAATGTAGTTCCAATAATTACATGTAATCCTTAGACGATCAAAAATATTAACAATATCCCCTCGACTTTTAAATATTGACGCGCCGAAATCAGAAAATCTGGATATCATCAATATCGCTTCAATATCTACCGTCAATACTCTTTTTCTCACCTTAAATGATCAATATTATTGTCAATATCATACTGTATTGTCAATATTAATGATCGTGTAAGGGCCGCTTAAGGTAAAGGATGTTTTAGACGGACAAGACTGCGGGAAAAGCGTGCAGACATGCTTAAATGACATTGAAAAAAGCATGTGATCCTCATCTCCGTCTCTGTCACGACACGTACGGTTAGGTAAATTAGGCAGATGAAAACGGAATTTATATTGGGGAGTAAGAGCATGATGATATTTGTGATACTGACAGTCGAGTTGTCTACGGTACTCACTTTGTTGAGTGGTAGGTGTCGATTCTTGATGAACTGGTAGACTATACCGATAGGAACTGCTATAACTCCTAAAGCGAACAGGACCCACCCAGCCACTGAAAGAAAAAGAAATACAGAAAATTGAAGTAAATGATATTATCTGTCCCTTGGAACTTTCATGTGAAAAGAACAATATTCATTTGAAAAGACATTGTGTAGGAAATTTATGGAATGCACTTTACTCCAAAGAAACAGTAACGCAAAAGATTTTCTGACGAAATTTATTTTCGAAGTATAGCATAAACACTACATGAGATTTTTTTCCAAAATTAATTCCTCCAACCTCGCAGCAAAGTTGACGTCGACGTCTTGTTAAGTCGTATGCACGTTCCTAGATGGCAGGTATATCTTTGATCAGGTCGTTTTCGCCCGAATGCAACAATTATGTTATTTGTGGTTCAGTGGATTTTCATGAAGTAATTACTTTTGAATGAATGGTCTCAAAAAAATCCATCGAATATTAAACTCTAGAATGCACTGCCCATTGCACGAGGCAACGATTACATTGTCCACTATACTAGTTCCGATGATAACATGTTCCCAAATTGAAATGAGGCGGAGTCCCACGCGTCATTCCATACACTACCTACGTGAACTCATGTTTGCACAATTTTAGCTGGGATAATAATCTGAATACAGACAACATACCACACTACCAACTATCACAGAATCACGCAATAGTGATTACATCTATCTCTCTCTCTCTCTCTCTCTCGCTATATATATATATATATAGATAGATAGATAGATAGATAGATAGGGTTGGCGTCAGGAAGGACATCCAGCCGTAAAACAGGGCCACCAAGCTCGACAGCTGCAGTCGCTTAAGTGCGGCCAGTATCCAGTATTCGGGAGATAGTGGGTTCGAACCCCACTGTCGGCAGCTCTGAAGATGGCTTTCCGTGGTTTTCCATTTTCACACGAGGTAAATGCCCCTTTCCTGTCCCATCCTCGCCATAAGACCTATCTGTGTGTGTGCGACGTAAAGCAGCTTGCGAAAAAATAAATCAGGGCCAAATCCACATGTGCGACGTAGTTCGCACCCGCGATCCCACAGGCGTGGGAAAAGCAGTAGGAAAAGAAGAAGAAGAAGAAGAAGAAGAAGAAGAAGAAGAAGAAAATCTGAATACAAGGAATCGGATCATAATGAATCCATTTCCTATGATATATTCAAGCCCACCATCCTCCGCGTCAAACATTGTGTGACTATCGTTATTCACACATAGAATTAACAGCCTCAAAGCAAGACGGAGAGAAAACAATTTAAAAGACTAACAATATAGAGGACTTAGAAGTCCGAACATCAGGTATAAAACTTGAGATAATTATCAATTTGCTGATTTACACAGAACAGAGCCTTATTGCTCTTGACAGGAACAATACTTTACACGAGTATGTTTTGCTCCAATCATTTACGCAACGTAGGAGTTTGCGCTCCAAAAGTACCATAGTCCAGCCTCGCACAGGCTTATGGTGCACTTAAGTTCCATCTGACAACCCATCGGTTGTCCTAAATTAAAGTATTTACACCCAGACGCCCCGATGAGGGCTTATCTATTGCTCAACAGTTACAGGGTTCACTGTTCCCAAAGGGACCCAACATCAGAAATCCTTACACACAGAAAGAAATGTACAGGGGCATAACTGCCTGTACTAAGTGGCCATAGTGTAAAAAGAAAAGGTTGCACATGACCGACCATAAACAAAAGGCTAGGAGGCGAACCACTTGTCCTCCTTATAGAAATAGTTAAAACCATAAGTAGCCTTAAGGCCCAATGGTACAGAGGCTAATTCTATACTACACAGGGGTGACTAAATGAGAAACATTAATTCTAAATAAATTTTAAGAAATTTAGGGGTTTATAAAACTTTAGTCACCCCATGCCAAGTAGAATGGGAACCGACAGAGTGTCGTCACTCTTTGTTCCCTTACATTACATATTTCCCAGAAGGGAATAGAACAGAGTCCTCAGACTTGCCGAAAATTCTACCTTTAAACCACCAACTTTAGAAATTTACATTAAATAAAAGAGGTTGAAATCTTCCCCTCAAACCATCCGCAGGTGCTGTCACATATCTATGAAAATTCTGCCATTACTTGAGTCACTGCGGCCTTCCTCACGCAGGCCGTTCCCCTGGCCCTCTTAGGACATGCCGCACTCACAATCACTGGATCAATTAAGACAATACGGCCCTAAAGCACCCTGCTTTTACAGTATTTTTAGAGGAAGGTTCTAAAACTCTTTACTGATAGGCTGGATTCCTATGCACCGGGTTTGATTGGCTAAAGAAGATATGTCCAAAAATCTGATAGGTTGATTACAATCGAGGAAGAACCAGCTAACGTGTTAACAACTTCGGCATATTAAAAGAAAAGTCCTAAGATTCAGGTTAATCAACATTGAAAATAAATATTTCTTTATGAAATAATTAGAGTTCATCCCGCTAGAGGGAGCAATTAAACCGATGGCAGAGACATCTGACAGTTGAAAACCATAGTATCTTGTAGTACACCAGCTGAAGTTTGTTTACATGGCCTTAGAGAAGGCTCACAGTTTAACTGGCCGGGGAAGGTCAACCTCCGGTTACACCTAGAATAGGCCACGGCCGCCAACTCCCTCACTTTCTCCGTGTATCTCCTTCACATATCTCCCGCCGTGAGAGACGGCGTTACCCTCGAAGAGACCCACCTTCCCCTTCAGACAAAACAAAGACAAAGTCACCTCAGTACAGGCCATGAAGGCCCTTGGAGGAGTGGAAGGTAAAGGCTTCCACCATTGTTAACCGCGGCACGTGGTGTGGTAGAGTGGTTAGCCCTAAGCCCGGCCGCCTTTGCCCCCAGGAATTAACCTGGTATTAATTTTTGGTGTAGGCTGAGTGAACCTCAAGACAATATGCACCTCCGGAAGTGGAAATCTCGTTTCTTAAATTTTACGAGTTCCTGACGGGGATTCGAACCCACGTCCTTCCGGGCGAACCGAGCACGCCCTTACCACCTCGTCCAGACAGCCCCTCTTCCCCTTCAAGGGAGGAATGGAAACGTTTTAGTAGTAGTAAACGTTTACAAAAAATAAAACTCTTATGTTAATGTCCCAGGTACTGTCGAACTGTAGAACATGTACATGTACATGTTAAAAAAGAAAAAAAAAAAAACTTTTGTAAATAATAATCATCATCATCATCATCTGTTTACCCTCCAGGTTCGGCTGTTCCCTCGGACTCAGCGAGGGATCCCACCTCTACCGCCTCAAGGGCAGTGTCCTGGAGCTTCAGACTCTTGGTCGGGGGATACAACTGGGGAGTATGACCAGTACCTCGCCCAGGCGGCCTCACCTGCTATGGTGAACAAGGGCCTTGTAGGAGGATGTGAAGATTGGAAGGGATAGGGAAGGATGAGGGAAGGAAGCGGCCGTGGCCTTAAGTTAGGTACCATCCCGGCATTCGCCTGGAGGTGAAGTGGGAAACCACGGAAAACCACTTCGAGAATGGCTGAGGTGGGAATCGAACCCACCTCTACTCAGTTGACCTCCCGAGGCTGAGTGGACCCCGTTCCAGCCCTCGTATCACTTTTCAAATTTCGTGGCAGAGCCGGGAATCGAACCCGGACCTCCGGGGGTGGCAGCTAATCACGCTAACCACTACACCGGAGAGGCGGCCTTTTGTAAATAATACTGAAATAAAATAATGTTGTAAGCCTGTTAGCTAAGAAGCCAAACCCCATCCCATCTCCTCCTTCTTCACATTCCGTACCCCCTACCCCTTCCTTCCTCCATCATATATCCGCAATCCGCCCGAATCTCTTGGACAGAGAGATAGAGAGAGAGAGAGAGAGGGAGAGAGAGAGAGAGAGAGAGAGAGAGAGAGAGAGAGAGAGAGAGAGAGAGAGAGAGCGTAACTCTCTAGGTGGCCCTAGAAAACCTTTGTCAGTCAGTCACCCTTTGCAAGTGCAAGAACTATTGCTGCGGATATCCAGATAACGTCCAACAAGCGAGTGAATCTTCACACTATACTCAATGTTTTTTGAATCGGGTTAATATGAACGGTAGATGACCTATGAAGAAGCTATACATTTCGGAAATTAACCTTAATAAATGCCTGCAGTTTGCAAAGGAATACTGAAACAAGCCGATCGAATTGTCGAACTCTGTTATATTTTCCGACGAATCTAAGTTCGATAGAAGGAAGAAAGTGTGATGCAAGCCCAGCACAGGGCTCCAAGTCAAACATGGCTAGGGTTACCAAATCTACCGTATTTCCGGGTTTTCGCGTATTTTAGACTTTTTTCTTCTTTCTCTTCTTTATCTGTTTAACCTCCAGGGTCGGTTTTTCCCTCAGACTCAGCGAGGGATCCCATCTCTACCGCCTCAAGGGCAGTGTCCTGGAGCTTCAGACTCTGGGTCAGGGATACAACTGGGGAGAATGACCAGTACCTCACCCAGGCGGCCTCTCCTGCTATGCTGAACAAGGGCCTTGGTGGGGGATGGGAAGTTTGGAAGAGATAGACAAGGAAGACGGAAGGAAACGGCCGGGGCCTTAAGTTAGGTAGCATCCTGGCATTTTTTAAAAATCCCGTAAATGCATTTGCTTTTTAAAATTACACGCAGAGTGAATTATTATAGGAAGTAAACTCTATGTGTTATCTATAATCGATAAATTCTGGACTTCTGATACCTTCCGACCAAACTTCGATGTTCGATTTTTGGTCTGTGAGATACCGGTTCGGATCAGACGTTTGTGAGTAGCTTTCTTCACTCTTAGATGTGGTTGTAACACAGGTATTTTTTTCACTTTTGCTTTACGTCACACCAACACAGATAGATCTTGTGGTCACGATGGGATAGGAAAGTGGGAAGGAAGTGACAGTGGCGCTAACTAAGTACAACCCCAGCATTTGCCTGGCGTAAAAAATCGGAAACTATTGAAAGCCGTCTTTAGGGCTGCCGACTATCGAACCTATTTTCTCCCGAATGAAACTCACAGCTACGTGAACCGAGCCGCGTAGTCATCTCGCTCGTTAAAGTGTTCGTTGTTTTGTGTATAAGAGTGAATACGTGCGCCTTTATGTACACGCGAGCACAGAAATGGTGTCCCGGTATAAACAAAACGTGGTATACCACCACCTCCACACTTAACGCATTGCTGCAGGTAGACAGCCCGCTACAAGAGTGTTGTGATTGAAATGGGCACAGTGGTGGATGTATAGCAATACACACACTGTGCCTTCAGCACTACCCGTTCCTCCCCTCTTTTTCGGTACTGGAGTGGGGCAGTGTTGATTGTTTACGTCGGGACACAATTTCTGTGCTTGCATGTACAGTGCCGTTTTAAAACTCACAGTAGTGTTTGTATTTGACCATACTGTATGTGGGTCTCACCCTTAGTCCCGTAACTAAATCTGAATGATACACATTAGAGTACTGTTGTTATTCCAACTAACCATATCCGATATCGATTAATGTCGTACGCGCAGCAACTGACAAGCCTTGAAAGCAGCGATCCAAAATAGCAGTTATAACTTTCACAGTCTTCATCAAGTATCGGTAAGTAAGATCTAATTATCTGCAATACGAATTCATAAATAAGAAATAAATACTCGTGTCTGTTTTTTCTTCTTTCTGTTACCTCTACAACTTATTCCAGCTACTTCTGTTCATCTCATGTGTTTGAATGTGTCTTGGTTAGAGGTTAAAAATCTCCAAACCACGGCGCTGCTCCATGCAGACCATGTGTTGAACTAGTCAGGAACACTCATGGCCAATATATATCTTGTCTGCCATTCGTCGCAATAGTAGAGAGCATTGTCCTTCGAACTTCGAAGCCGGATACTGAACTGCCCAGTGTGGATGGATCTCTATATTTTTCAAAATATACTCCTATTCCACTATGCTGGATCCTTTAGTAATTTCTGATAAAGCCGTTCGAACCCTGCTCAGTCTGGTGGTAATTTTTGCTATTTGTTTTACGTCGCACCGTCACAGATAGGTCTTATGGCGACGATGGGATAGGAAAGGCCTAGGAATGGGAAGGAAGCGGCCGTGGCCTTAATTAAGGTACAGCCCCAGCATTTGCCTGGCGTGAAAGTGGGAAACGACGAAAAACCATCTTCAGGGCTGCCGACAGTGGGGTTCGAACCCACTATCTCCCGGATGCAAGCTCACAGCTGCGTGCTCCTAACCGCACGGTCAACTCGCCCGGTCTGGAGGTATTTAAATGTGCTCAAATACGCCAGCCTCGTAATGATGACATAACAGAATAAATAACGGACAGTTATAACCAACGAAAGAAGACTACAATTAACGAATTATTTCCTTGGCGATGTAGAGTTCATTGGAACTTACGCTCTGTTGTAAAACATTTCATAAATGTTTTAACACGTTGAGTCCGTCATACAAACAGTGATGATGCCAAGTGTTTTGAGGAACACCAGTGATCTTCAGTTATAAATGTACCAGGGGTACAGCTTTCCCGGCCAGTTATCTGCGTGCCATCTCTAAGGCCATCTATGTAAACAAACTGAACTTGTGAACTACAAGAAACTTTGGTCATCAACTGGTAGATGTCTCTACCATCGGTTTATTTACTCCCTCTAGCGGGCTAAACTCTATTTCATAAAGTCATGTTTATTTTCGATGTTTATAAACCTGCTTCGGAGTATTGTTTTTTTATATTCCGCAGTTGTCAGCACTTCTGCTGGTTCCTCCTGGATTGCAATCAACGTATCAACAACTTGGAAATATTTTCTCTAGCCAGTTAAAACCGGGTGTATGTATTGGAATCCAGCCAATCAGTAAAGAGTTCTGGAAGCTTCCCTTAAAAGTATTATAAAAGCAGGGCGCTTGTCTGAACTGCCAAGGAACGCTTCTCCACGCAAGGTCTCTTTTTGTTCGGCCGGGTGATTCCACACCTCTACTATTTCACCCCGCCGATCCCAAACACGCATAACGGCCTGACACCTAGTTGGAAGTCGGCCTCCCACCATGTATACCTGTATCATCGAAGAAGTCAGCCTTGCTCTCTCCAACGACGACATCCAGACTGCCCTCCGCGGGACCGGCGTCCATAGCGCCTCACGGCTCTATGATGGCCCCGACCCATCTCCCGATGTACTTCTGTATTTTGCCTTTGAAGACGACCGCAATCGCCTCCAAGCAACCGGAGCGCTCCTCCATGGCTACCGATACCGAGCGACCTCTACTCCATCATATATATTAGCCCAGCTGCCAGAAGATGAACCTACTACGCCCGTTACAACTGCTTCGCCCGTCGTAACCTCACCCCCTCCTCCATCGCCACCGTTGTTTCCTAGTCATACCAACCCTGTTACCACCACAACTACTACCACCACCGTCACCACCACCACTGCATCCACCTCCCCAACCCACCCTACCACCACTACAACTCTATCCCATCCTTTACCCCTTATGATGTCTACACTCCCTAACCCTCCCAACACTGATCAACCAAGACCTCAGTGTATAACCTCCCAGCCACATGCCGAGCGAACAAACACTGGGACTTCAACAAACATGGCCAATTCACCATCACCACCACCGTCGCCCAACCGTACTCATAACTACAGCTGTGTTGCTTGCGGGGTGGACCCAAGTATTCCTACTGACATCATCGCTACTCACCTCCGTCAGCAAGGACTGCCCGTACAACGAGCACTTCGGATACACAACGCTGATGGTCCAACGTTTTTAGTTCGCCTCCACCTGCCGACGCCCGAAGACGTGAACCAACTCATCACTCATGGGATCAAGCTATATGACCGTCACCATCGTGTGGAACCCTCCCGTTCGCCTCCCCAACCTTCGACCCGATTTACCTTTCCTCGTCGCCGACCCCGGCCGGACCCTCCTCCTGTTTACCCATCTCCACCAGTTTGTCCTCCCCTTCCTCCGACTGGTTTCATCCCCCCAACCATCCCAACGTTTGAACTCCTTCGACTTCTCCTCACTTCACTTAATCACATGACAGCCAGCCTTCATCTCTTTACGTTGCACCTTTACCCCAGCACTTCCTTCTACACTTCATCTCTCCCCCTTGCACACCCCCTTATCCCTCACACCCTTTCGTAAACCATATATGTTTTATGTATCATGTACTTATGACTTAAATAAAGCAATTGTGTAATACCCAGGCATAGGCACAATTCCTCTCCCATCTCCTCACTCTCCACATCCTTTACCCACCTCCTTCTTCCATCACATCTCCCCAACCCGCCCGCATCTCTTGGCCAGAGAGAGGGCGACACCCTCTAGGTGGCCCGCCCCACCCCTTCAGGGTGGGGAATGAAAGCATTGAAGCAAGCAAGCTGAACTGCTCCAGTGATTGGGAGTGCGGCGTGTCCGAAGGGAGGCAGGGGCGCGGCCTGCGTGAGGAACGCCCAGCGACTCAAGGTAATGGCAGATTTTCCTTGGATTTGTGATAGATCGTGCGGTTAGTTTGAGGGGAAGGTTTCAAACCTCTTTTATTTTATGTGAATTTCTAAATCTGGTACTTTAAATGTAGAATTTTCGTCAAGTCTGAGGACTTTGTTCTATTCCCTATTCAGAAACAGGTAATAAACTCGGAATTCGAAAACGCTACTTTTATTACGGCTAGGGAGCACTCCAGCTTCAACTTCGTGCCTTAGCCGTGACAATAAAGCAAAATCAGGCCTAGACACCAAACTGGAAGTCGGCCTCCCTCCACCATGCCCAACTGCATTTTACCTGGCGTAGATCTATCCTTCACAGAAGCTGCCCTGTTCACGTACCTCAAGAACGAAGGTATACCTATAACCAACTTACGCCGGATACAAGTGAACTACCAACCCACCGACAGAGTCCTCATCCAACTAGCATCAGAACGAGCCGTCCAGACAGCCATAAGATTTGGGATCTACATATATGGAAAGCCGCACTTTGCAGAGCCATGTCCACCACACATGGCAAATGACCTCGGACCGGACCCGGGAACCAAGCCACCCCGACAACTGGAGCAACCAACAACAAGGCCACCTCCTCCATATACCCCACCACGTCACCCGCTAACCCATCTATACACCACCACCACCACTACCATCACCATCACCACCACCACCGCTACTACTCCCGTCCGCTCCCCCACCAACACTCCCATAACCACCTCAGTGATGACTCACTCCTCCCCTATCATGACGTCTCCTATTACTCCTTCCCCTCCCAGTCCACACCGGCCGTCAGAAGAAGATCAAGCCTCCATGACTACAGACGCAGTAAGACAGACACCTCCACCAGCTCCCGAGCCCAACAGGACACCTCCACCAGCACCCGAGTCCACCACCAGCGTAGTCGTCCGGGGTGTCAACCCAGCCATCCCAGCAGAACTCATCTGCCACGAAATTCAACGTTCAGGAACACAACTGAAGAAGGCAACCAGAATATACAACTCAGCCGGGCCCACATACATGGTGCGTCTCGTACTCCAACCGCAAGAAGATGCCCAACTTCTTATTCAACAAGGAATACAACTGTTTGGAAGGCACTACAGGGTGGAATCATCCCGTTCACCTCAACAACCCACCACCCGCCCCCACCCACCTAGCAACCGTCCCCATCAACCCCCCAACACCACCTACCGAATCCAACTAACAAATCCCACCTCCTACTCACATCCCTCGACAACATAACCCTCTTATACCAACAAAACCTCAACCTACTACTCCCTAACAGCTGAACAAACACCAATTGTAACTCAATCATCACACCAATTGTAATATGCAATGTATCTTATAAATGTAAACCTAATAACTTGTAATGTATGTATCTAAGTATATCTAATACAAAGCACAAGAGCAGAGACTGCACCCTTAGCCAAGAGGCCAATCCCCCACACCACCAAAATTAAAAAGCACCATCCTTTTATCTTCCAATCCTTTAAAATCTCCAAACCCCGCGAAATCTCCTGGCCAGAGAAAAGGCGTAACCTTCTAGGTGGCCCGCCCCATCCCTTCGGGAAGGGGAATGAAAACATTCCCCTTGGTCCTTGTAAGGGAATGAAGAGTGGTGACGCTCCGCCGTATCCTATTCATCTTTGCATGGGGTGACTAAAGTTTTCAAAAACCTCTAAACTTCGTAAATCCTTTTGGCACTAATGTTTCTCATTAAGTCACCCCAACTATTCCTGTAAGGGGGGCAAGTGTTTCGCCTCCTAGCCTTTTGTTTATGGTCGGTCATGTGCAACCTTTTCTTTTTACACCAAGGCCCCTTAGTATGGGCAATTATGCCCCTGTATATTTATTTCTGCGTGTAAAGTTTTTCTGGTGTTAGTTCCCTTTGGGAACAGTGAACCCTATCACTGTCGAGCAATAGATAAGCCCACATTGAGGCAACTTAGTATAAATAATTCAATTGAGGTTGATGCTTGATAATGCTTGTTGTTTAAAGGGGCCTAACCTCGAGGTCATCGGCCCCTTTTTCAATTGAGGCCAACCGATAGGTAGTCAGGCAGAATTGGAGTGCGCCATAAGAACCTAACGTCTCTGCGAGGCGGGACGATGGTATATTTGGAGCGCAGACTCCTATGTTGTGTAAATGATCGGAGCAAAACATGCTCTTGTAACAGATTGTTCCTGTCAAGAGCAATAAGGCGCTTTTCTATGTAAATCAACATATTGATAATTATCGCCGGCCCCGTAGTGTAGGGGTAGCGTGCCCGCCTCTTACCCGGAGGCCCCGGGTTCGATTCCCGGCCAAGTCAGGAATTTTTACCTAGACCTGAGGGCTGGTTCGAGGTCCACTCAGCCTACGTGATTAGAATTGAGGAGCTATCTGACGGTGAGATGGCGGCCCCGGTTTAGAAAGCCAAGAATAACGGCCGAGAGGATTCGTCATGTTGACCACATGACACCTCGTAATCTGCAGGCCTTCGGGCTGAGCAGCGGTCGCTTGGTAGGCCAAGGCCCTTCAAGGGCTGTAGTGCGATGGGGTTTGGTTTGGTTTGGTTTGGTTTGTACCTGATGTTCGGACTTCTAAGTCCCCTATATTGCTAGAGCTGACGATCTCATTAATATTGTTGTTATTCATTCATATTTTCTATTTTTCAATTTTTAAACGAGAAAAAGAGGAAAGAAATAAAATTTCAAAATTTGTTGTGTTAACTTCTGCTCTAGTTAATTCCTTGTCCATCCATTCAACCCTCACGCTTCTTATCCCTCTGTGAACCACGGAATCTCCGGAACAATAAAGAGAGCTCTTACAACTGGCTAACAGGTTGCTGTTCCGTACCTGTTTATTATTTGGCATTCCCTGCTTGCCTTAAAACGTTTAAAAACCATTACACTACCATGTTACGACATGCTAGGTTTTCCTAAAATTGCATCACCGTGAGGATCCATTGTCATGCTCAAAACACGTATATATTTCTTTTTTTCTGAGGAATATGTCATAGCGACATAAATCTGTCATACCTTGATACTGAAAAGATCAAAACATTTAAAAAGTTTATGACAAAGGCTGTAACTTACCATACGCTTCGGATGGTAGATTAACGTTGTTGTATTGGAGAGGCTGCACGTTGTTGAGCGCGTACAGCAGGATTACCAACAGTAACGCAGGTGTGAAGAAACACCAACACAATCGCCAGTACAGAGTCGTCTTGCGGCCCAGCATGAACTCCAGATCCTGACAGAAGTTCTCCACTCCTAGAGAAGAAAATCCGTAAACATAAGTAAATACGTAATCCTCATAACTTTCGAGATTTCTTTGTTTTTTATGTTACGCCATCATACAGATTATATCCTCAATATGCGTCACCATATGTTTTGAGGTCATTGAGAAATCTTGAAAACTTCAAAGAACCAAGAAATTTTATGACCCCATGGCTGACACTTGTTAACATACACAGGCTCCAGACATGCTCGAGGATTTCTTAAAAAGATCAATATAGTATGTCAGTGTGATTGGGATTCCTCATAAAATTGGAGATGCTGTGGTTGTGATCTCTGTGAGTACATTTTTTTTCGCTATTTGCTTAACGTCGCACCGACACAGATAGGTCTTATGGCGACGATGGGATAGGAAGCGGCCGTGGCCTTAATTAAGGTACAGCCCCAGCATTTGCCTGGTGTGAAAATGGGAAACCACGGAAAACCATCCTCAGGGCTGCTGACAGTGGGGTTCGAAACTACTATCTTCCGGATGCAAGCTCACTGCTGCGCGCCCTTAACCGCACGGCCAACTCACCCGGTGGTGTGAGTACTCACGTAAAACTTCAAGCATACTTAATTCCTTTTTGATGGTCAAACACAACACACTAAAAAAAAATTTTCAACTTATTAGGTCGTGCTGAGTGTCCGCCTCTGTGGTGTAGTGGTTAGTGTGATTAGCTGCCACCCCCCGGAGGCCCGGATTCGATTGCCGGCTCTGCAACAAAATTTAAAAAGTAGCACAACGGCTGGAACG
Source organism: Anabrus simplex (assembly GCF_040414725.1). NCBI lineage: Eukaryota > Metazoa > Arthropoda > Insecta > Orthoptera > Tettigoniidae > Anabrus > Anabrus simplex. The sequence goes on from NC_090269.1 coordinate 120,043,758, forward strand.
GAGTCCACTCAGCCTCTGGAGATCAACTGAGTAGTGGGTGTTCGATTTCTACCTGAGCCATCCTCGAAGTGGTTTTCCGTGGTTTTCCACTTCTCCTCCAGGCAAATGGTACCCAACTTAGGCCACGGCCACTTCCTTCCCTCTTCCGTGTCTGTCCCTTCCTATCTTCCAATCCCCGACAAGGCCTCCGTTCAGCACAACAGATCAGGCCACCTGGGTGAAGTGCTGTTCCTCCTGCCCAGTTTCATCCCCACCCAAAAGTCTGACCCTCCGGGACAAAGCCGTAGAGGTGGGATCCCTCGCTGAGTCCGAGGGAAAATCCGACCCTGGAGGGTAAGCAGATTAAGAGAGAAAGAAGGGTTGTGCTCAGTACATACTTTAGGCAGTTGTTCAGGGATACCTTCTGAGTATTTTCGTATAAGGGACATGTGGTCTCCGGCGGCTTGTTGCAGAGTAATCATGTAATTACGATTTATTCGTTTTGTTACACCAATCATACTTGTTTCTGTGAAAATACCTTCATATCAGTGAAAACCTGTAATATGCAATAACCAAACTGTACAACACGAAACAGAGAGTAATGCAACAACCCTCAAACGCTGTTCTGCTAGTGTACAGTATAGTACAGTACGTAACAAATGCAGAACTGTCCCCTCACAGGTATTGTTCAAAATGTCGACCACCATGATCACGGCATCATTAGCTTCTGGCACGTTAAAGAACTCCTCCGAGACTGAATTCCGATATCCCGGCGTTTGTCAAGAACTAGCATTTATTGTTGCTATTGATGCTTTCACGGCCCGTACTTATAGACATGATATACAGGCTTTTGGGCGTATGCCGTGTCAAGAATATAAGGTTAAATTCTCTGCGTTTCCCAGAGAACTTTGCTCTGCGTCTTCAGAAGACGGGAAGCTGTGGAAATACGTAGAAATCCTAACAATTTCAACAGGGACACTGACTATCGAGTATTACGTCGTTGCCAGTCATTAAGGATTTACGTAAGTAGTTCCCTTCACTGTCCCTTCACTATTGTTATTTCGTTTCAGTGTTTTCCAAATTCGTACGCTCCCCATCGCCAGATGTTTCATTCCAGACTTGTGTCAATGTCATACTTTCATATGTGTGTACACATGTTATGTGACTCCCTCTCAGACTGATTCTGACGGTTCCGTCAGTTTCCACTTCGAATGCTAGCGCTGTACCGCGTACGGTGAACCATCTGGTGACGAATGTCTCTTATACTAATGTACTCAGAAGGCATCCCTGAACAACCTCCGAACATTTGTCGGTGGAGTTCGGGTTCACTCTGTATACAGAAGAAATGTTAAATGCAGGGCAATAATAATGTTATTGGTTTTACGTCCCACTAACTACTTTGACGAATGAGAAAGAAACAGAGTTATTAAGAGGGAAGGTAAAACATCTAGAAGAGGAGGTGTTGATGATGAAGAAGGAAGCAGAGGGGTTCAGGCAGGAGAGAATGAAGAAAGCCATATTTAAAAATGGTGTAGAAGAAGGAGAGAAAGAAGGAAGGATTGATTTAATTTATAAGGTGGTAGAGGTCATAGGAGATAGGATGAAGATAAATTTCAGTGAAGTGGACATAGACGATGTGGAGAGAGTGGGCAAAGGGAAAGGGCGAAAACCAATTAGGGTGCAATTTTTCTCTACCTTAATGGCAGAAATTGTGCTAAGAAACGGCAGTAACTTGCAGGGTCAGACAGTATGGGTGAGGAGGGACGTGGGCAAAGATGGTGTGGAAAACATGAAAATTCTGAACAGGCATCTTTGGAAAACGAGGAAGCAGGGGCTAAAAGCCCGCATAAGAGGTCAGAGACTAGTGGTGACGAATGGGAGATGGGTGAAGGAGCACTCAATGGCGAAGCTGAAAGAGATGGACGGACACGTCAGTTCTGAGAGGGGAATGATGGCAGTGCAAGATGGAAGGCAGGAAGCAGAAACAACTAGGGGTGAAGTGGAGAAAGGAGTGGAGATCAACCCATATGGAAGTGGACAATGCAATGTGGATACAGAAGAGCAGAACAGTGAAGGGGCGAGTGAGGGTGAGCCGCAAGAAGAACTACTTTGACGGTTTTCGGAGGCGCCGAGGTGTCGGAATTTTGTCCCGCAGGAGTTATTTTACGTGCCAGTAAATCTACCGACACGAGGCTGACGTATTTGAGCTCCTTTAAATACCACCGGACTGAAACAGGTTCGAGCCTGCCAAGTTAGGGGCAGAAGGCCAGTGCCATCAACCGTCTGAACCACTCAGCCCGGCTTAAGTAGAGAACAAATGTTGTCTAAGCCACCATAGTTCAGTTAGTAAGAACATCCGACTTGAAATCGGAAGGTTCTGTGTTCGGATACCACTAGTGTCCAGGTGGCCATTTTTGTACTTAACATCTCTTCGGTACATTTCGTATGTACTGAACACGACCTCATACGTTGAAAGTTTACTTCGAGTACAATGTGGTCGTGAAAATTCAATATTTATTATCATAAAATAGCTTATAAACGAATCATTATTCTAATGGTAACACTCACCGTATATCCATGCTACGGCCGCCATCTGCACACAGCCGAGGACGAACAGGGTGAACGTGACTGAGTAGCCATCTATCAGAGTCAGAATGTACTGACCACCCTGGAACATACAGCAATGAGGTTTTAACAGCTCTTCCGTGGATATAGGAACATACAATTACATAGAACAGATAAAGTGCCTTTTCCAGTTTTCTGGGCAATGTGGGGATTTGGAGGGTACGACTCCATATTGATCGCTGGCACTACTACTACTAAAATGTTTTCATTCCTCCCCTGAAGGGGGAGGCGGGCCTCTTAGACGGTGACGCCGTCTCTCAGGCCGGGAGATTTGTTACGGTGAAGGAGATGCTCGGAGAAGGTGAGGCGGTTGGCAGCCGTGGTCTATACGAGGAACTATCCCAGCTTTCGCCTTACTGCTGGAGAATGGAAAACCACGGAAAACCATTCTCAGGATAGCCAACAGTTGGGCCCAGCCTTGAGGTCCAGCCCTTTCCCATCTACCGAATGCAGAGCCATAGAGCCACTGTTGAGGCACGGTAGAGCCGGTGGCCACCCGTCCTCAGCTCGGTTGGCCGGTCGGAGCGCAGAGTTGTCTGACCACGAACCAGCTGTGGCCACTTGTTTTTCAATTAACTTTGACACGGCAGTTTCTTCTGACAGAACTGTCTGGATTATTTCTTCTGAGTACACGTAGAATATAGGGGCAAAACATCTTCTTAGGTCGTTGACTCCCCGAATAAATAGCATTAAAACATGTAGAATACCCAAGGAAGAATAACACATCCTTTTGATTTCTATTTCATCCGAAAGTTATGTTCCTTCTTTTAATTACAGCTGTCTCGTTGTGATAAAAGGTTTCTAATAGTGTTGATATTCTCCTTCATACGTGGCGAACGAAAGGCTCGCACTCGTTATATTGTTAAAATACTTTAAAAAATCGAGTAATTCACATATGTTGTGTTCACTTTGTAGGATACATTTACTGTACAATATTTTTATACGACTTGTATTTGTTGTAATTTGTTCAGTTTTATAAGCGTACTCATTTCTGCATTTACTACACTCTTGAAATTTGTAGGGTCCAGTTGCTCACTGTCAGTTGAATACTTAACTCCGTCTTACGGAACATGCGTATACCAGTACATGGAGAAATGTTATAAATGAATTTGTGAAAAAAGCGACCAGGGAAATAGGCGCCATGTTGAAAACATACGAAAGAAGCAGCCACGGACAACTCCGAGGACAGTACAGTTACCCCATTCCTTTCTCTTATCATTCCTGTCCTGTTCCTTGGGATCCTGGTATGGAAGTACTATGAACCAATAAAGGTAAGACATGCCCGTGCTACAGAGGCTACGCATAGGCCTACTATATATAGCGGATGAATGAGGACAGAACCGTGATATGGCGCTGTTTGAAGGAAAAATTAAAGAGACATCAAGGAGCGTGAAAGATCCAAGGTGGAGAAATTGTGAGACAAGTGTAGATACTATTGACGGCAACTGGAAACGATAAAATTGTAGTTCTAGGTAGCTGTGATTGGTTGAAATACCAGGTATTCTTTTACTAGATTGTTTACTATCCCCGTAATACAACCTGTGACAATAAAGTTCGGTGAAATAAGTGAGAACGGTCGATCCGGCAACACTGGCCACACACAACGCTGCACCTACGTAGCAGCAGGTTTTGACCACCTGCTCCCAACGTTGTTCAATTGAGCATCGTGTGTGTGCCGTGTAAGACATGTTTGACACAGTGCGTGTTTAGTGCGTTGGTTCTGAACTGCGAACAGGAACATGAACGATCAAAAGATCAATGTACAGTTGTTTTTTAAGCTTGGCAAGACACCGAAATAAACGCATGCGATGCTGGTACGTGTTTACGAAGATCAAGCACTGTCCTTGGAGTGTGTGTACGAGTGATTCGCCCGTTTTCCAGGAGGCCTGGAAAGTGTTTCTGACAACCCCCGTAGCGGTAAACCGGCGACCGCCGTCAGTGACGAAGGTGAGGACATTAATCACAAACGATCGGCGATTAGCTGTGCGCATGAGAGCGGATGAACTTCAGATTAACCGTGAATCCGTGCGACAAATCGTTACCCAGAAGTTAGGGAAGAGGAAAACGTGTTCTCGTCTTGTGCCACATCACTTGACTGACGATCAGATGCAGGCACGTTTAGAGGCTTCACAGGATTTTGTCGAAACGGCGGATGCGACACCAAATATCTTGAACTCTATTTTCACTGAGGATGAAACCTGGTGTCTCAGGTATGACCCTGAAACGAAACGGCAAAGCATAGAATGACGTTCTCCGGGATACCCTCGTCGGAAAAAAGGTCAGAGCCGAAAAGTCACTCATCAAACTCGCTTTGAGAGGAAAAAGGCTTGACGATATTCTTGACATCCAACGAAACGCGACGAGGCGTTTGAACACCATCCCAAACTAAGCCTTCTTGCAAAGTTTCCAGACATGTATCGCCGATCTCAGCAGTGCATAGTTATGGGAGGGGACTATTTCGAAGGGCAGTAAGGTCACTGTCGTGTATTGTTCATCTATGTTGATAGTAAAGGACTATTAACCGAACTTTATTGTCACAGGTTGTACTTAAAGAAGCATTCTGACAGATAGGGCTGGAGGGAGGAGCATTACACGTGCCATTGAACGATGTTGCCACATTCTTGCATTCCGTTCTCCTTCCCCTCGTTTCCGGCTCGCTTGTTCTTTCAGACCGCTCAGAAGAGAGAGGTTTGGCAACTCCAAGCAACTCGACCAGGCCAGCAGGCGTATCTCCATAGCAACCTCAGTGGGGACGTCCACGTTTCCATGGCAACCATGCCCCTTACTCCGTTCTTCCCATCCGGGCAGGCAGTAAACGGACCTCCCTCTAAGATCTGTTTTGTTGTTGGTGATATTGTTATCTGAGCCAGCATTTCTGAAACTAAATCATACCCTGTGCTATGAAGTTCAACCAGTTTTCCGGAGTACTTATTTTTGTAATCGATGTGCTGATGAATTAACATTAAAAAGTGCGTACAGGCACGATAAAATGAAAGTGATAAAACGAAAACAAAATTGTAGCGATAGACAGCTGTTAATTGATTGATTGATTGATTGATTGATTGATTGAAATTCCTTATATTGTTATCGGTCACTGATTAATGAACTAAACAGTCAAAATAATAAAAACATACAAAACTAAACAAAAGTAAGATATATTATGCATGATGTTAATAAGAACTTCTAGCTCACGAGTATTGACGAAACTATGAAATTTTTGTTTTGTTTTAATACTGATTTTGCCTTATTATTTCCTTGTTTTCCTTTCATTTTATGTTTTAAAGACGACACAGACATCCAATCCCCGAGCCAGTGGAAATAAACAACTAAGGTTAATATCCCCGACTCATCCGAGAATCGAAGCCGGGGCACCTTGAACTAAAGGCCAGCACGCTAACCATTTAGCCATGGAGCCGGACGTCATCCGATCGATTTTAAACATACAGTACCTCATCAAAGTGGCCTTCAGTAGCCGCTTATTTCAATGGACGCTTTCTTCACGACTCTCTTGCAAATACTCTGTTCTTTAAGGAATCCCATTTCTTAAGCCTGCAGATGACAGTACTTACGGGCGTTACGTAGATCAGGCCGACCAGGAAGCCAACACAACAGGTTGCTAGCGCTACGGGCCAGTAGGGTAGGTGAGGCCATTGGTCTCGTATTGCGGTTATCACCAGTCCCACCAGGGCCACAGCACTGCCCACTCCAAGGGCGTACAGCATGATGAAGAATAGTACTGAAAACACCTACAAACATAAAGAAATGCATGCATTTCTCAGAAAACTCTTACAGACAATAAATAATCTTGTGTCATTAATTACTTAAGGATCTCCACCTCTATAAAGGAAAAGACAGAACTTCAGTTTTCTTTCTTTCTTTCTTTCTTAATCTGTTTACCCTCCAGGGTTGGATTTTCCCTCGAATTCAGTGCGGGATCCCACCTCTACAGCCTCAAGGGCAGCGTCCTGGAGCGTGAGACATTTGGTCAGGGATACAACTGGGGAGAATGACCAGTACCTCCCTCGCCCAGGCTGCCTCTCCTGTTATGCTGAACAGGGGCCTTGTGGGGAAATGGGAAGATTGGAAAGGATAGACAAGGAAGAGGGAAGGAAGCGGCCGTGGCCTTAAGTTAGGTACCATCCCGGCATTTGCCTGGAGGAGAAGTGGGAAAACCACGGAAAACCACTTCCAGGATGGATGAGGTGGGGATAGAACTCACCTCTACTCATTTGACCACCCGAGGCTGAGTGGACCCCGTTCCAGCCCTCGTACGACTTTTCAAATTTCGTGGCAGAGCCGGGAATCGAACCCGGGCCTCCGGGGGTGGCAAGTAATCACACTAACCACTATCAATTATATTCATTATTCTAGGATATGCAGGCTTCTTTTCCATCTTATGCTTATCCTTCATTACTCTCGTTTGTACTTGTTTTGACGTTTATAATTTCCCTTTTCCCCATACTTTTTAAAATATAAAAATATTTTGCTGTTCTTCCTGGTTTAATCTACTCTTTATTTAATATTTTAGCAATTGTATACAATTCTCCCTCTCTTTCTATTTTTGTTTTACATTCAGTTCCCAGATATTTTACTCTCATTCCTTCGGTTGCCCTACAAACTCTTAAGAAATGCGCCTCTTCCATTTCTTCTCCACAGAGTAGACACTGATTTTCATTACTTCTTTCTCTCTGACCCTTATTTTTATAAATTCCCATAAGCCACCACACACTTCCTGTCAGCTCTGTGTTAGGAAGCCTTTCTATCCTTATTGCCACATTTCGTATGATTTTACGAAATTCCAGATATTTGTACTAAATATGTGACGTCACCCGCAAACTGTGTTATATTACAAGATGACGCTGTGTTGACTCGCGCGCTCAGTTGGAGGTTAGCTGAAACTGCGAAAACAAGTTAATACGGTTATGTAACCCATCTCCCACCAAAAAGAAAGAAACATACGCGGTTTTCAAGAGGCTCCCTTCTGAGCTTTCCATACTGAACAAACACGCAAACAACCCCAACACATATATACATTCCTCATACAAAACGAATTAAACACACAATAACACCTTCAATCACAAAACATTCACGAACTCAGAAACACTTTGTGTGAGCGATCGAAAACAGAACCTCTCAGTATTACCAAAATCATTGAAATAAAACCAGTAACGTCGTAATGGAAAATTACATGTTATGTTGTTATAGGGAAATTTATGAACTATTGTCGCGGCCACCAAATTAGGCGGGTCAGAGAAATTACGCTGTTGCCAAGGTTATGTAGCAACTGGCCAAGAAATGTCCAACTGAACACATCTTTTCGGAGCACGAGGCAAGTTGTTCTCTCTCAAGCTCCTGATGTTACTTCATACAATGTTTCAAAACGAATTATATTACAATCTTCAGAAAAGACTGCTGATTTCAGTGGTATAACTATTTTCTATATAAACCGCTTTAAATAGTTATTGAAAATAGCATCTTGAACGAGTAAATTTAAATCCGTAGAATCATGTATTGAAAATTTCAGTAAGCGGCCAAGTTTTTATTTCTTAAGCCAATGAAATTTTGTCTGCGAGAAAAATGTAAAAAATCGCCTAACTTATATTTTTTAGCTGAAACATATTTCCGTGAGTCTTGTAATTTTCCTGGAATATCGCCCGGAAAGCGATCATGTAAATGTCGCTATACTGAGAGTCAACTTAAGACCTTAGCGGTCCCTTTGATGTTAGTCAGACTTCTGGTCGGTGAAAAGGCTTCCGCAGCGCCAAATAGTTCCCTAGGTTTGTTACTTGTTCCTGAAGTCAGGAACTTCCTTCAGTTTGGTTAGATATTCTGGTGAACTGACTTGATGAATTAAAATTTTTGCCCTGTATAAATATGGAAAATATATCACAGGTTGTATGTTATTCGGGTTCGTTACCAACTCTTATATTTCATACGTAGATGGCTGTGAATAGTTATTGTTCTCAGTGGTGTATGTAGCAAAATAATAATAATTTAATATGATATTGATATCTTATTGCACTGTGTACTTAGTAAGTTTGTTCGAGTTCATTCCACTGTTGATAAGTTCGCATAATAGGTGGGACGTTGAAGATGGATCCAAGAAAACTGTTGGCAATACTGGCTGCAACAGCGTGTTCACTGTTCAGTATTCATAATGGCTGCCAGCTGTGAGCAAGACGTGTGTGATGCTGTGACGCTTGAGTTCCCTGTGAAATACTTTAAAGCTAACAAAAGTAGAGGAAAATAAAGTAGAAAATCTAAACCAAATTGTTTTAAACGAGATTAGAATCCACTGTGGACTGTGGAAGACGTGAAAAAGTCCGCGCAGCTGATCGGCGTTTCTGTGTACAGTGTTTACGCCGCTCGCTTGGAATGGAAAATCCAAGTCTCCAGGGAAAGAACGATGTGTCAGCTCAGCACTCGCCGTAAATAAAACAGGAAGGGCCTTAACACGGTATGGGAATAGGATCTTTGGCGTATTCGATGATAATAATAATAATAATATTAATAATAATAATAATGTGTACTTTTCTTTATATTCGCAACCGCACTCTACCTACAGAAATGTTGTCATGAGAGGATCATGAGTTCGTTTTTACCTTCCGAATGACGAGACTACAATATTTACAACATTCCTGGAAGCATTGTATTTTGCAATCCCACTCACCGGTGGGTTTTTCAGCTTTTTTAACTATGAGAAACTGCCACTGACAGTCGTTGCAAGAGAGCGGAATCGTATACGTATGTTGTAAGTCTCCATGTGCCTCACACAAATCGCATTATGAAACAAAAATAATTCTTGCTTCTCTTGCCTCGGAATTCGTCAGTAATCTGTAGGTTTTATATGGTCAATGGAGGAATAAATAGGTGTGGTACGTAATCAAAGTACAGCAATGTGAAAGGCAGTGATTTCGTTTGATGCTTCACTATTTCAGAATGAAGTACTGTACTTGTCAGATGGACGCACGGCGTTAATGATAAGCTGGTTGTGGCGGAGATTGAGAACGGTGACGAGACGGGAAGGGGGAACAGGGGACGTGCTCACGTGCGGAAGGATACTTTTCCTAAGCTCTTAACTTGAATTTCAGTATAGCTGAGGCAGTTCGGGGCGCGCGCGCCAGCACAGGCTGCAGGACGCTGTAAATACTTCCGTATTACATATTATGACTTTAAATATTTGAAAACTGTATATTGTACTGAGTAATATAGAAAAAACTACTTTAAAATAGGTTTACATTAATTTACAAGGAATTAAGAATCGGTTTCTAGCTTCAAGGCAGTCTAAGATTTCTTAGTCATTGTCACCACTCATTTCACTATCTGCCGAGTCGTCATTTACACTGATGATGAATGGCTCCATTCTTTCGTCCCTAACTATTTCCTTGGCCCAATCGTCTGAAGATTTTCCTCGTGATTGAAGCACCTTTCCCAATCTGCAGCAGTCACACGGTCGATGGCTTCTGACGTGAGTTTTTCTACGTCCTTTGTTTTAAATGTTTTGTTCCTCTCTGCCACTTCTCTCTTGACTCTAGCTCAAATCACTTCACGTTCACTATCCATATTTAACTGCACTTACGGTGCGAGCTCAACAGCTGCATGACAGGGAATGACTCGGGTAAGGTACTTGAGTCTAGGGAATGTCGAGTGAGCAGCCATCATCGGCTTTGCTCGTGACTGCTCGAGAAACCTCGGCGTTTAGTACCGCCTACCTAGCTATTGCGCGCCACGTGTGGGGCAAGGAGAAGAAGAAGCTCTGTTTTGTTTGTTGTTGGTTGCAGCTTTTCGCGAAGCCAGTATTGCTTTTAAATCGTGCTGCTGTGTTCAGACTGTGTTAATAGACTTCTGCAGTATTTGGAGGTCCACTTCATGAAACAGTGAATTAGTTACGTGCATTAAGTGGTTTATTGCGCATTGTAGTGAACTTTTTGTGCTTGCACAATGGACAATTTCGTATGTAGTGAGTGTAATCAATTTGTTACTCCAGTAAGAAAAATGTGTTATAGGCCCTCCGTCAGTAGAATAAACTCTTTCTTCTGCTTTCCTCGAGGCAAACCAGTGTAAGTAAATTCCAATATTGTGAAATATTAGTGGCGGTGCAGAGATTGCACTCATAGGTTTGACTTTAATTTGACTTTTTTTATGTTTTAGGTGTGATCAATGGAAGGGACCTACCTACATACATACAAGATATGTTGAGATCACTTCCAATCCACAGATTTTAGGAATCCTCGGCACTTTAGTCAGGGGTAAGTCATGAATCAATCACTCAGTCTCTTAATCTGCATTTAGGGCAGTCGGCCAGGTGGAACATTCCCTATTGGTTTTTTTTCCTAGCCTTTCCAATCCACAGATTTTAGGAATCCTCGGCACTTTAGTCAGGGGTAAGTCATGAATCAATCACTCAGTCTCTTAATCTGCATTTAGGGCAGTCGGCCAGGTGGAACATTCCCTATTGGTTTTTTTTCCTAGCCTTTCCAATCCACAGATTTTAGGAATCCTCGGCACTTTAGTCAGGGGTAAGTCATGAATCAATCACTCAGTCTCTTAATCTGCATTTAGGGCAGTCGGCCAGGTGGAACATTCCCTATTGGTTTTTTTTCCTAGCCTTTTCTTAAATGATTGCAAAGATATTGGAAATTTCTCGAACATCTCCCTTGGTAAGTTATTCCAATCACTAACTCCCCTTCCTATAAATGAATATTTGCCCCAATTTGTCCTCTTGAATTCCAGCTTTATCTTCATATTGTGATCTTTCCTACTTTTAAAGACACCAGTCAAACTTATTCGTCTACTAATGTCATGCCATGCCATCTCTCCACTGACAGCTCGGAACATAACTGAGATTCAGTATGGACCCAACATGATTTTTATCACTTGTAACATACCACTTAGTCGAGCAGCTCGTCTCCTTTCTCCGAAATTTTCCCAGCCCAAACTTTGCATTATTTTTGTAACGCTACTCTTTTGTTGGAAATCACCCAGAACAAATCGAGCTGCTTTTCTTTGGATTTTTTCCGGTTCTTGAGAATCAAGTTATCCTGGTGAGGGTCCCATACGCTGGATCCATACTCTAGTTTAGGTCTTACCAGAGACTTATATGCCCTCTCCTTTACATCCTTACTACAACCCCTAAATACCCTCGTAACCATGTGCAGAGATCTGTACCCTTTAGTTACAATCATATTTATGTGCTTATCTCAATGAAGATCTTTCCTTATATTAACACCTAGATACTTACAATGATTCCCAAAAGGATCTTTCACCATATCAACGCAGTAATTAAAGCTGAGAGGACTTTTTCTATTTGTGAAACTGACAGCCTGACTTTTAACCCCGTTTATCATCGTACCATTGCCTACTGTCCATCTTACAACATTATCGAGGTCATTTTGCAGTTGCTCACAATCTTGTAACTTATTGATTACTCTGTACAGAATAACATCATCAGCAAACAGCCTTATCTTTGATTCCACTTCTTTACACATATCATTTATATATATAAGAAAATATAAAGGTCCAATAATACTGCCCTGAGGAATTCCCCTCTTGATTTTTACAGGGTCAGAAAAAGCTTTGCCTACTCTAATTCTCTGAGTTCTATTTTCTAGAAATATAGCCACCCATTCTTGTTTTCTTCATGGGGCCTCTAAATATTAGTTCCTAATTAGTGTCGACCTCTAAGATCTTTTGCTACCATGTTTTTCCTTCATTCCCACCTAGATATACCTGCTCCCTTCACAAAGCAGCAGGTTGTTCTTATTGGGTCTTCTTGGATTTGTCCTCTCACTTCACCTGGTAGTCCTAGAGTAGAGAGTCTGATTCTACCCAACGCCTCACATTCGAAAAGTATGTGTTCAGCTGATTCCTCTGCTTCATTGTATTTCCTACATATGTTGTCTCTTATTACTCCAATTCTATGTAGGTTTTTTTTTTTTCAGATGGCAGTATCCTGTCAACAGGTCTACTACCCATCTTATATTTCCTCTGTTGAGTTTCAACAACTCTTTAGTATGCTTCTTGTTTAATCCTTTTTCAGTTCCTTTGCAAGCCTGCATCCTGGAGTAATTTTCCAGTTCTCCATTTGTCTCTTTTGTACCCATTTTCCTATGTAGTGTCGGGCTTGTCCATAGGAAATCCCACATACAGGTTCCGGGCCTACAAAATGTGTTTCTGCCACTTTCCTGGCCAGTTTATCTGCCTTTTCATTTCCTTCTATACATTTATGCCTGGTACTCATGTTATTTTGACAATGTTGTACTTTGAGAGCTTCAGAAGAAATGAGTGGCAATACCAGACAATTCTGGATATTATCCGGACTGCCTCTAGTGCCTTAATGGCCGCTTGGCTGTCCGTTAAAATGAAAATGTTCTTATTCCTATAGTTCATTTTCAGATGTTCTTCAAGACATGTGATTTATATGGGTTGATTTCAGAATCTTCTGGAGCCTTGCTGTTTCATTGTGTGCTTCCACTTTCTCACAGAACGGTCTCCAAGATTTTCTTTTTGCTTTCCATATCTCTAGGTTATACTCAGTGAGTTTCCTATGATATACGTCCCACATACCATTTCTAGATGATATTCTATACAACATCCTAACCTCTTTTTTCATTTTGGCTAGTTTGTTGTTCCACCACCTTACTTTTTGGTGTGTTTCTTTTCTTTGAGAGGACAGTTGTCATGGAATGAGTCTATTATGGCCTCTTCTAATACTTTCAGTGCCCATCCAATTCTTTCTGTCCTCTCACATTAGTTTGAATTTCTTGTACAGCCTTCCCTAGAACTTCTCTGTATCTATCCCAGTTAGTTCTTTTTTTACTCTGTACATGTCAATCCCACATAGTCTCGCATCTATTGCAAATTGGATGTGCTGGTGGTCTGCCAATCATGGTTTCTCCAGTACCTTCCAGTCTTTAATAAAGTTTGCAATATGCGTAGTGCTGAGTGTAATGTCTATTACCTCCCGACGATTTTTATTTATAAACGTAGGCTTGTTTCTTGGTTTTAGTGTCGTCAAGAGTTCCAATAATAAACTCTAGTAAAGACTCACCTCTTGCATTGCTGCCCCATGCCGTGTGATGTGAATTTGCATCTGCTCGAAGGACTTAGTGTTCGCCTTTCCTCTTTGCGTTGCAAATTAGGTTCTCAACTTCTTCTGGTGGGGACACATTAGTTGAGTCATATGGGAGGTATGCAGAGCCTATGGTTATATCTCTGGGAGCTTCCCAATTTCCAAGTTTTATCTTTTATCTTGGCTGCCAATAAATCCTTGGAACAATGTTCCTGCATCAGAAGGCATTGTAGTCTTCTGCTCACAAGTAAACATGTTCTAGGCATATTCGATGTAGTATCGTACATTAACTTACCTCCAGATTCCGTGAGTCCTGCTATTCTGCCTTAACTACCCGTTGCTTGTGTATAAAAGCCACATCGATAGCCTCGGACTTGAACTTCCTGACGAAATTGGCAACAGCTGACTTTTTATGTTGTAGGTTGGCCTGTAGAACTTTCAGTACCATCCTTGCCAACGCTAGGTTTTGTTTTTCCCTTGATTACTTGAAAGTTGATCTGCCCAAGTCCAAGCTTGGCCTTAAGGCCTCTCTTCTTGAGCTCTTCAAAAGCTCTTTCATTAAGGGCCAGTAGTTGTTGCATTCAGCACTCTCCACTCTTTCGTCGGAAATTTGGTGTCATGCTCATGTATCCTGAAAGGCACATCATCAACCTTCATCTTGTCATATGGAGGAGGAATCTTGGCGATGACCTTTGTAGTATTCAGCACCTTCTTGACTTCTGCCACCTCCAAATTCTCCCCTATCCAAGGGTAGCAATTGGCCACTGTCTGTTCCAGCCAGCTTTTAGTTTCTGGATTTACACAGATCAGTACCACTGCTCCACTTTCCAGCCTCGGAGATTCGAGGAAGCCTGAAAGGCATCCATCTGACAGCGGTTTCATTTGCGCTATAAGAGCAAATGTAAGTTCCTTCACGTCATCCTCCTTCAGTTTCCCATCTGGAGAGGTTTAAGGTATTATTGCTACCTTGATTGAAGTTAGTCTTTCCGAAAAGGACATGACCGTCTCTTCTTTCTGGTTTTTGGCGGGCGGTTTTGTAGCCGAACTTGATGGCCTCAGCCTTTTGGGCATTGTCGGAGGGATAGCCTCTCGCCGATCCCTGTTCCTTGGCTTCTTCTCCGTCCAAGTTCCAGTCGCTATTTTGGCCTCCTTCCTCGCTCCCTTCCTTTCCTTGTAATATGCACTGTTGCGAGGTGGTCTGTCGATATGAAATCTGTTGATTTTCGAGGCAGAAATCTTCAGTTCTGTTTCTATGGACGTTCTGCTTTGCTTGTAGTAGGAGTCTGCTCTACTGGAGCTTCTGTTGCCATTTCTTGTTTTGAGTCAGCGACAGCCTGTCCAATTGGGACTTCTGTCTCCATTTCTTCATCTTGGGCTTGCTCCTGGATATGCTCTATTGGAGCTTCCATGGCTTCCCTTGATATCGAAATTTTTGAAATTGGCTCTTTTTAAGCAAACATATTTCAATCAATCATAGGTTTTTTGGCCCTTCTAGGGTCCTGAGCGTCGTTCCTACCATCCGTGGTGAGCCATACAGCCATACATTGTCCTCCCATAACTTAGGCTCTCCGTAGCAGAGACCACGCCCCTCAGTCGTCCATCCAGCGGTCCGCCCCTGGCCCGAACCTAGCCAGGTTTGTTCCCCCTTCAGTAGGCCTACTCACGTGGTCTCCACTTGGCATTATCATGACTGAGTTCGGGCCAGGCTACGTAGAGCAAAGTGATGTGTTGGTTCCAGCGCCCCGCAGTGAGCCTTCACCTCAGTCACCAGCCCCACTTCACCTGAACCACCGTATCACCCAGGTGGAGGAACCAAGGATGCCTCTCTAGCATGTGTGGGCGAGGCCTCCACTCCAAGCCTTGACTTGGGCTTGTAACAAAAGCCACCCATTCAGTCACTCTTTTTTTCTAGTCCAATTGCACTCATTTTTTCCAGTAGTCTCCCATGATCTACCCTATCAAATGCTTTACATAGGTCATCGCAATAAAGTCCATTTGACCTCCTGAATCCAGGATATCTGCTATATCTTGTTGGAATCCTACAAGTTGAGCTTCAGTAGAATAACATTTCCTAAACTCAAACTGCCTTCTATGAAACCAGTTATTAATTTTGCAAACATGTCTAATATAATCAGAAAGAATGCTTTCCCAAAGCGTACATGCAATGCATGTCAAACTGACTGGCCTGTAATTTTATGCTTTATGAAGTTAAATAGTTCTTGTGTATAAAACTTAACTTCCCTTTATTGCTTGAAATAGAGAAAATGAATATTACATACATACATAGCTACAGGCAGTTAAGCCCTTCAGCGTTCAGTCTGCAAGCCTCTGTGAGTTAAATAATAATAATAATAACTTAGTATTTTATTGCAGTCAATGGTCATAAGATTAAATTACAGTTCATAAATCCTTTAAGTTACACTAGAAAAACATGAGCATAATTTGAACATGAATATTTTGCACATTACAGCATAGTATCTTGCAATTTATTATTATTATTATATAATAAAGGCACCAAACAACATTTCACTACTCACAACGGGGAGTAAATATTAGTTGCAGCAGAAACATGTCAGCAATTATTTTCTCTGAGGACAGATAAGTGTGCGATACCTATGACAAGCTCCACCGCATGGAGCACAGATACACTGAGGACTTGGCCCGTGGTAACTGAACGCTGAAAACTGCCTTCACTCTGTCATTCCGACAATATTTTGCTTTTCACTACCTTTAGAGAGGGTTGTTCCTAGGCATTTCCTTCCTGCTTTTACTGCTGCGTCACTGTATGCCACCCATTCTTTCTCTATTGTATGCCTGTATCCTGGACTCCGTTACTTCCATAGGTCCGAGGCTTACTTGAAATGTTCCAAGGTAGGTCGATTCTGTGAAGCAGGATGCTACCTTACTTATAGTCCTAGTGACGACCTCTCCCCTGACGGGTCCTAGCCACCTGAGCACAAAGCAGGCCATGACTTGGAATATGTTAGGGTATCTCGAGTCTGAGGACCATGTTATAGGCAACTCAGCCGTTGCCTGTGGTTCTCGAACTAGGCGGTGACTGCAGTAACCCACACCATGGACCACAAGAAATAATAATATAATAATAATACATCTTGGGCTGTTACACAACTACTATGAAATTGATTGGTATTTCATAACAGTTCATCATATTCTTGTAATTTATATGCTGTATTATTATAGCCTACCAGTTTTGCATTTCATAGTACTATAGCATGGGCTTATTCAAAAAGCAATGTGTATAATTAATATGAATATTAACTTTGTTTCAATAAACTTTTTTTAGGCTAAAACCCAATTCTGTGCCAACACAGAATCTTCCCAGCAGCAGCATGAAGGGCGCTTTGGGATCAAGAAAAAGAGGGAGTCCACACAAGAGGGAGAGAGAAGTAGAAGAAGAAGAAAAAATGGAACATCTCCACCAGTACTGCTCAGGTGCAGCCAACAATTGTACTGAAGTAGGGCCTATAACACATTTTTCTTAGTGGAGTAACAAATTTGCAGCAATTGCCTGTAGGCCAGTAGGCCTTGACAAGGAAGAAGAAGTTTTCTTATGGGACTTTTTTTGTGGAAAATAATCGTCACTGTGTTTCACACTTTATCCCCCTTGAAGTAGAAGGTGGTGTGCTGATCATCGCTTTTGTGCTATGGGCATGTATAGTTGGGATTATTGGTTGGAGCTGTTTCTCAATTATATCTACATGTTTTGGTGATTCTATTGTTGCAAGAATGCTTTCAAATTTTTCTCGAAGCTTGGCCTTGTGCTCTTCTATGTCCTCACTTAGCCTTCTTTTCATGGGATTATGCAATTCCTTCAGAATAATGTCCTTTTCTTCGTTTGAAGGTGCTTCCTGAATGACTACATTTGTATCTGATTCTAAATAGTGTTCATTAGCACCACCAATATATTTAGCCGCTAGGTGTATATGTTTGCACATATTAAATTTAATGGAAGAGTCGTGGCATGTACAAACGTATGAATGAATGCAGGTATTGCACTCTGTACACTTCAGGTCACAGCCGCAATTCATTTCACCCGTTCTTCTGACCTCGTACAGTTCACTTTTCTTCGTGGATGGAACAGTCCATACATCCTCACTGCAAATAATTTCTCCTGGTTGTAACGATAATGAATTGGCATGCCTTAGTCTTATTTGTGAGAGTTTATTTGTGTTTGCCTTTATTCATGTAAATAAGGCGGTCATAAAGTTTATCTCTCACAAATCGCATGAGGATATGGATTGCGATGTCCAGTCTCTTAGGCTTCTTACCCTCCATGTATATGTGTTTAATTACTCCATGCATGCGCTCTAGATGCATGTTAGTGTTGAGGCTGGCATTGAGACGTTTACAATAAGCCCAGCTACTTGCAGAGTGTTCATAATTGGCCTCGAAATAAATACCAAAATCTCTTGTGTCAGGGTCACTTTTTAATTTATTTATTTCTTGATAGAGCATTCTCGAAAAAGCAGCCTCGTCTCTTTCCTCCAACAATACTCTGAGCTCCTTGTACACCTCCACCTGTTTCTCTCGGCCTTTAACTTTAGAAAGGTTTTTCCTCCAAGCACGGTCAACATGCCACGAACAGAACAGGCGGAATTTGGCAGGCATCATTACGCATAGCCAGGCACTGTAAAATGTTTCTGCCATGTCTGACATGAACACTTTTGGCTGTAGTGTCACTTGCAGAGCCTCTTTAATAACTCTGTAAAACACTTCCATCACAAATGCATCCGTCCTATTTGATAGCATGAACGCGCATGGAAATCCTTGGAACTTGCCATCTACGACTAGGAGGGTAGTTAGTTCAAATTCGTACTTATTTAAACCATGTGTGCTGTCAATACAAGTGAACTTGTCGCCGTATCGTAGTAACGTTTCTTGCTGCGCCTCATGCATTATAATTAGAACGAAGTCCTCTGGTTTTAATTGAGGGTACAGCATAGAAGACATGTCTTGACCCTTGTAAAAGCGTACTATTCCTCCACGTTCGTCCATTTCACGAATCCATGCTTCGACACTCGTACAATCATTCTCATGCCGCACAGCTTCAGATTTTAAATTGTACTCTTGCTCAATGTTAAATAGATCTTTTCTGGTCAGAAAATGAATGCGTTCAATGTCAGTTTCACCAATAGAATCTCTAACCTCATCAAGGATTCTATCGAAAGGAATTTTCATCGCAATCTTCCTCGCTAAGTCATTTCTTTCCGACAGCGATAATCTCATGCGACCTAACTCTTCTTGGTGGCCTACATGAGTTGCACAAAATGAAACATGCACTTCTCCAGACTGAAAAGTAACATCAATATTTGCTGGACAATGACCACTTATCTTGTTGCTTCCAAGTACTTTCTGGTGACGCTCATGATTACCCCTTGAGTTAAAGGTCCCATCCCTGTGGCACCTGTATTTCATTTTAGAGGAACCATCTTTACATTCGTACTTGGAGCGACATACAACAAATTCACACACTTGCTAATTTTCTTTTTCACGGTTCCACTTAAGGAAATCCTCTTCATTCGCAAATTTTAAACTTTCCTTTGCGATACGAATTTCATGAAAATTAATAAAATGTGCCACCATATCGGATTTTGTAGCACATTCTGCTACACAAAGCGGACATTTTACTTGAGGTTGTTCACACTTCGCAGTCTTATGTTGTGAATTTTTATGTCGTTCTAAATTGTATTTTGTGTGAGAGGTAAAACTACACAAATCGCACGAAAATTTAGGATTTTTGTTAGTGTGCTTTGTTCTTACGTGATGATTTAAAGTTTTCCTATAATTGAAAAATTTATTACACTCACTACATACGAAATTGTCCATTGTGCAAGCATAAAAAGTTCACTGCAATGTGCAATAAAGCAGTTAATTCACATAACTAATTCACTATTTCATGAAGTGGACCCCCAAAACACTGCAGAAGTCTATTAAAGCCGATTATGGCTGCTCCTAGACACAAGTCCGGTATGTTTATTTTGATGATGAGGATGATGCTTGTTGTTTAAAGAGGCGTCACATCGAAAGTCATTGGCCCTGTTTATATTGTGTATTTTAAGGAGTGCTCTTGCAGTTGGTATTTTGGGGTTCATGTTAATCAATTGCAGTGTCTGCTGTTCATTTAACAAGAACTGAGGATTTTTGAGTATTTATTTGAGATTCTTTTGGATGGTATTAGTGCGGTCTTTCTTGACAATATTGAATTTATCATCTCTGAAAAAATGCTGTCTTCAGTTTTACCCACAATTACTGTACAGTAGTATTGCCTTTATGTAAGTTGTCCTTGATTTTTGTTTTAGGTGGTTAAATTGTTTGTTAGCTACTGATTAGTTATAAATTTCCTGTTTTTTGTGAAAATGAAGAAATTTATGTTTATATATTATTTGATGAAAAATTTAAAATAAAATATATAAAACAAAAAATATTCTTCTTCTTCTCCTCTTACTGCTTTTCCCATATATGTGGATTCGGGGGTGTGACATGTCTCGCTTCATGGCGCCAACTCTGTGGAGGGATGTAATCACCAGCCCTCAGATTTTAGGGAAAGACGTATTTTGTTCTTGAAGAAATGACTAAAAATGAAGTTGTATATACACGTTTCATGTATTTATTAAGTTAGAAACTGTACTCCTATTGTGCTTAAAAATGTCTGAATTGACGTTAAAACCTATATAATTCTTATTTTTATCCCTAAATCGGTTAAAAATGCCTTTCAGTATATTTCGAGAAAATAAAATATTTGCTGGCTTATGTTCAGTCTTTACGAAAATTTTAAAATCGGGAAGCTATAAACCACTCTCCGAAATGCCTTAAGAACCTCCTGCAGTGAACACTCCCGTAGTTTGTCACAAGGCAGAAGATGACACAGTATCCGTTGACTTCTGGCGAAAAGAACTGCATTTCATTCTGTGAGAATATTTTGGTGTTTCCGTTTGTTCAGTGTATGAATTATGCTGAAAGTGTCAGGTTACAACTCGTCTTTAATTAAAAAGTGGTTACAGGAGTTGCTCCTGTGACGTTTGCAGCAAAGAGGTGAATAAAGTTGTTTATTTCCCCGTAACGAGTTATTAACTGCAGTTAAGAATTGTTTAATTCTTGTGCGTTATTCTGTTTGCAGTAATAACCAGCAATTTTCATCCTGTTAGGGTGTTGTAGGAATTTTAAAAATCACACAAATAAGTAGTATAGTAGTAGCCTATATTAATTAACTTATTAACGGGCGAGTTGGCCATGCGGTTAGGAGCGCGCAGCTGTGAGCTCGCATCCGGGAGATAGTGGGTTTGAACCCCACTGTCAGCAGCCGTGAAGATGGTTTTCCGTAGTTTCCCATTTTCACATCAGTCAATCGGCAGCTCCGCCAACTCGGCACTTTGAACGAACCAGCTCAAAGGTGGTGTTAATGCAGACATAATGAAGCTGAGGAGAGTCTGATGTCCTTATATACCTATGCGGGGTATTAATACTCTTTAAATTATGCAAGAAAGCTTTCTAGAAGTGACCTTTTAACTCTGCCCAATTTCCCCTACCTTATAGTACAACTGAAATCCGTCTGCGAGCAAGGCTAACGTTAGCGCAGCCCGTCGCCAGCCGGGCCAACGTCAGCGGTGCCCGCAGTAGCGAGCCCGGCCCCCGTCGCCAACGGTGCCAATTTAATATATATAAAACAATTGTTGAGGAATGTAAAAATAGGTTTGTACCTTTAAAGGTAGTAAGGAATGGTAAAGATCCACTATATTATCCGCTGGCTGGCTCGACTGCTGGTACGGATCTCCCAAACATACGCTCTCCAGATAGTCGCATGCAGTGTTGTGTTTTGTTATAGTTGGAGACCTTTGTCTATCCTGATTGTTTTTAAATATTTGATTCTCAACAAACAAGTTCATCTATTTCTTCGATTGAGTGGTTTATTTTGTGTGTGCTTCCATGTACAGTATACTCATTTCAAGACTCATGCCGCCTATTAGACGCGGGCGGAGCAACTTTGGTCGAAGAACTCCACATACTACAAGCCAAGCTAATTTTCAGTTTAATCGAACTGCACAACAACGTGAAGAGTGAAATGAAACTGAAAGGATTGGGATATTACAAACCCGTGCAGCGCGTCGTTCACCTAATAATCTTGCAACTTTGAATCGAGCTGCTTTCAGTTACGATGTTTCGATTGACTACAGTGCCTACCAGTGCGTTGCTATTGTATCTATGAACTCAGTGTGCCAATATTGTAAGGCAATGAAATACAAAAATGAAGCCGCTGGATTGTGTTGCGCAAATGGCAAAATGAAATTAGTGCCATTGATTCCACCACCAGATCCATTGTACTCATTAGTTTCAGGAACAAGAACAGATTCCATATATTTCCTTACAAATATCCAAAAAATATAGACCTGCTGAACAGTTCACATCTATGTTAGTCTATCAGGGTAATTTCTAGGTAGTGATATGCTGTGACCTATTTCAGCATTTCCTTATTCACAATCAAGATATTCATATTGCAGGTTATGAAAATACATTTTTCCAGTAGTTTGTTATTAACTTTTGGTAGCAGTAGAAAATTAACTCATTCGATGTTGATAACGTAATCATTTGCATTATTCTGATTTTTGCGTGCAGTACAGACTGAATTCGAGTTCCTTCCATTGTAATTTATTTTTGACAGAACAACATTTGTCGGGTCAGCTAGTTAAAAATAAATGTGTAAGAAAGGAAGATATAAAAATTAGGACTATTAAGCAGTACCATATGGCTGATAAAACAGGCATGAGGGAGTTTTTAATAACTATGATTGGTGGGAAACGGTAAATAAAAATGTAAACAGACTCTGGGATGGGTTTAAAGCAATTGTTGAGGAATGTGAAAATAGGTTTGTACCTTTAAAAGTGGTAAGGAATGGTAAAGATCCACTATATTACGGTATAACAAAGAAGTAAAGAGACTAGGAAGGAGATGCAAGTTGGAAAGAGATTGAGTTAGAAATGGCTCTGGAAGTAAGGAGAAATTGAAGGAACTTACTAGGAAATTGAATCTAGCAAAGAAGTCAGCATAATTGACAGCCATACAATTTTAGTGAAGAATGGAAGAGTATGTATAGGTACTTTAAGGCAGAAAGAGGTTCCAGGAATCATTAATGAACAAGGAGAGTGTGTATGCGAGGATCTTCAAAAGGCAGAAGTATTCTGTCAGCAGTATGTAAAGATTGTTGGTTCCAAGGATAATGTGCAGACAGAGGAGGTAAGTGATACTAAAGAAGTGTTAAAATTTACCTAGGACAAGAATGACATTTACAGTAAGATACAAAAGTTGAAAACTAGAAAAGCAGCTAGAATTCATAAGGTTTCAGGGGATATGCTAAAGACAATGGGTTGGATATAGTACCATGTCTGAAGTACTTATTTGATTATTGTTTGCATTTAGGAGCTATACCAAATGAATGGAGAGTCGCTATAGTAGCCCCTGTGTATAAAGGAAATGGTGATAGACATAAAGCTAAAAATTACAGTCCATTCAGTTTGACATGCATTGCATGTAAACGTTGGGAAAGCAATGTTTCTAATTATAAAAGACATGTTTGAAAAATTAATAACTGGTTTGATAGAAGGCAGTTTGGGTTTAGGAAAGGTTGTTCCACTGAAGCTCAGCTTGTAGGATTCCAGCAAAATATAGCAGATATCCTGGATTCAGGAGGCCAGTTGGACTGTATCACGATTGACCTATGGTGGGCATTTGATAGGGTGGATCATGGGAGACTACTGGCAAAAATGAGTGCAATTGGACTTGAGAAAAGAGTGACTGAATGGGTGGCTCTGTTTCTAGAAAATAGGACTCAGAGAATTACAGTAGACGGAGCTTTATCTGTCTCTGTAATAATTAAGAGGGGAATTCCTCAACGCAGTATTATTAGACTTTTACGGTTTCTTATATGATATGTGTAAAGAAGTGGAATCAAAGATGAGGCTTTTTGCAGGTGATGTAATTCTGTACAGAGTAATAAATAAGTTACAAGATTGTGGGCAACTGCAAAATGACCTCGATAATGTTGTGAGATGATGATAAACGGGGTTAAAAGCCAGGTTGTGACTTTCAAAAATAGGAAAAGTCCTCATTTTCAATTACTGGGTTGTTGGGATGAAAGTTCCCATTGGGGATCATTGTAAATACCTAGGTCTTAAATTAAGGAAAGATCTTCATTAGGGTAATCACATAAATATGATTGTAACTAAAGGGTACCCATCTCTCCACTTGGTTATGAAGGTATTTAGGGGTTGTTGTAAGGATGTAAAAGGAGAGGGCATATAAGTCTCTGTTTTTTTAAATTTCGTGTTTGCTATTTCTAGCCGAGTGCAGCCCATGAAAGGCAGACCCTCCGAAGTGCGTGGGCGGCATCTGCCATGTGTAGGTGACTGCGTGTTGTTATGGCGGAGGATAGTGTTATGTGTGATTTGCAGGGATGTTGGGGACAGCACAAACACCCAGTCCCTGGGCCATTGAAATTAACCAGTGAATGTTAAAATCCCCAGCCCGGCCGGGAATCGAACACAGGGCCCTCTGAACCGAAGGCCATTACGCTGACCATTCAGCCCACGAAGTCTCTGTTAAGGCTGCAACTAGAGTATGGTTCCAGTGTATGGGACTCTCGACAGGATTACTTGATTCAAGAACTGGCAAGAATCCAAAGAAAAACGGCTCGATCTGTTCTGGGCAATTTCCAACAAAAGAGTAGCGTTGCAAGAATGTTGCAAAATTTGAGCTGGGAAGACTTGGGAGAAAGGAGACGGACGAGCTGCTCGACTAAATGGTATGTCCCGAGCTGTCAGGGGAGAGATGGCGTGGGAGGACATCAATAGACGAATAAGTTTGAGTGGTGTCTTGTCTTTAAAAGTAGGGAAGATCACAATATGAAGATAAAGTTGGAATTCAAGAGGACAAATTGGGGCAAAAATTTGTTTATAGGAAGGGGAGTTAGGGATTGGAATAACTTACCAAGGGAGATGTTCAATAAATTTCCAATTTCTTTGCAATCCTTTAAGAAAAGGCTAGGAAATCAACAGGTAGGGAATCTGCCACCTGGATGACTGCTCTAAATGCAGATCAGTAGTGATTATCAATTTAGCAAAATAAGTATGGTATTTTAATTAACTTAATGCCTATCAAAATACGTACAATTGAAGCTGCCTAAAAGTATTTTAGAAACTACTTGACAGTCTTTTAGGCAGCTAAAATGACCTTTTAACACCTAAATATCCGAAGTCTAGTAATCACTATTGCAGTTTCTGTGGTGGTTGGGAGTGCAGTGTGTGTTGTCTGAATTTAAAAAGCTACCTTCTGTTTTCCTTGACCGGATCAAGGATGAAATGAATTAAGCATATTTAGGCTATTAGTACGATGGGATCGCCACTCCCAAGGTGATTTATTAATGTCTTATAGATACTATGAAATGAGAATGGAGAGTGTTGCTGGAATGAAAGATGACAGGAAAAAAGCGTAAGTACCCGGAGAAAAACCTGTCCTGCCTCTGCTTTGTCCAGCACAAATCCCTCATGGGGTGACCGGGATTTGAACCACGTTTTCCAGCGGTGAGAGGCCGACGGGCTGCCGTCTGTGACAGGGAGGCTCAGTGTGTTGTCGGAATATTAAGAGAAAAGTGGTGGAACAAACACTAACACCCAGTCTATGAGCCAGAAGTAATTAGGCGTGATTAAAATCTTCGATCCGGATGGAAAACAAATCCGGGACCTTCTGAAATGACGGTCACAGCCAAGGATTCGAACAAAGTGAAATCCTTATTGAGTTTTATTAGTATTACTATCAGTATTAACATTCAACTATTGTACTAATAGAAAGAAGCAAAAATCATTATTTACTTTATCAATTTTAAACACGTACCGGTAACGTTCCTTGTTCAATCTTGCCGCCTGATTATTTTTTAGGGACTTGAAAACGCTTTAAAAATATAGTTAAGTACCGTACTTAAAACTCTAGGCTTTAAAGTTATACAAACATGTACGGCGTCTGGAGGGACAGATTTTATTTGTACTATTGCTCAAGAATGAAAGAAATTCATACTTTAAAACGTGGGAGCGGCTCCCCGCGCTCGACAATGCCTGACAGCAAAACAAAGCTTCTTCTTCTTCTCCTGCTCCACACGTGGCGCGAAATCGCCATGATAGGTAGGAGGTGCTAAACGCCGAGGTTTCTCGAGCAGTCACGAGCAAAGCCGATGATGGCTGCTCATTCGACATTCCCTAGACTCAAGTGGGTAAGGTGGCCTGGAGCGGATGGGCTTCAGCTTGACAGCACTGCACGATCAGCGTTGCCAATCCATGCTCGGAGGTAAGCGACTCTCAACTATCTGTCGCTTTGCCGTTCCCATATCTGACGACAGCGCAGTTTTCCTCACTCGCCTAATTTGGTGGCCGCGACAATAGACATTTTGTAATTAAAGAAATCACAATATCATGTCCTCATTTTGACAACACATAAAGTACAACTTTTGTAGCTCATCGATTTACAAATGTGGCTATGGAATAGGCAAGTTGGGAGTATTAAACGATCTGGCGGGAACAGCTCTACAGTATTTTGTTTTCCCGTTTGCTTTGAGCGATCTCCTCTTAAATACTACAGTTGAGCCAAGAGGGTGCTACCTGCCACGTTTTCATTTCGGTCGAAATGAAAGTGTGACCAGTGCTGTCTCTGTGATCGAACGACGACTCGCTGTGAAGTTATGTCTTGGCGGTCTAGGCTGTTGTTTCCACAGCACATCGGAAAAGTTGGGCACGCATGCGCAAAAGGCAGAGTTCCCGCTTTCTGGCAAAAGATTAGAAATTCTCGCTGAGCTGTGATCTGAACAGCACCCGGCGTGGAACGCACGACTAGTTACCTGGTTGTGAGAGGAGTTGAACTCATTTCCTATTCTTTGCCTGACGTCTGTTTCAATGCACTGTGTTTGATTGCAGAAAATATTTTTAAAGTATTTATTTTTTAAATAGACAATGTGCTGCAGCACTTCTGCACATAAGGTACGGCCGCCCCTGCTGCTGTTACAATAGTGACTCACTTTTGTCAACATTCTGGGTAAGCTATAAAATCTCTGTAGAGTGAGGAAAAAATCAGTGCCACTTAAATTCAGGAATTAGAGGTTGGTTTCATGGCAGAGACGATGGGTATTTCAAGGTGCTTAAAGCCGGAGATTTGTGTCAGTACATTTACTGGCATGTTAATGAATGCCTTTCTTAGGTCACTGGGGTCCCGAGTTCGATTCCCGGCGGGGTCTGGGATTTTAACTTCGTCTGGTTCATTTCTCTGGCTCGGGGGCTGGTTGTTTTTGCTTGTCTTAAATGTATAAGTTCAATTCTTCAAAGTCGATTCGTAATTAATAACCAGAAACATGCAAAAATTGTCAATTCATAATTAATAATCAGAAACATACAAAGTTGTAACTGGATAAATGGTCCTTAAGACCGAAAGCCAAAATGTAAAAAAAAAGGTATCCCTTTCAGAATATAATTTCCCAGCATTCTCCAGTTTATTCAAACCTCTAGAAGTTTCAAGGACGCATAACTTTACTATGAATTTTTTTTTTTTTTTGCTAGTTGCTTTACGTCGCATCGACACAGATAGGTCTTATGGCGACGATGGGACAGGGAAGGGCTAGGAGTGGGAAGGAAGCGGCCGTGGCCTTAATTAAGGTATACAGCCCCAGCATTTGCCTGGTGTGAAAATGGGAAACCACGGAACACCATCTTCAGGGCTGCCGACAGTGGGGTTCGAACCTACTATCTCCCGAATACTGGATACTGGCCGCACTTAAGTTACTATGAATCGTCATAAGGCTTGTGATAATAGGTTTAAGTCCTTTCAGTTCTACTGCATACTCTGTGACGATTCACCAAAACTCTCACCATGCTCCATGCAGGCACCACCGTCTCGCATGCTTAAATGCTGGAAATGAATTCCTCTTTCATCACCGTAAAAAATATCGTATTTAGTTCTTAATCTCTGTAATACCTCGTATATAGCTACATCTCGTTATATGTCTTCATACTTTAGTAAGACCACTTGTTCTTAAATCTAGAGAGAACGGAGAGTAATATACTTCAATTAAGACCATATAACCTATGCATTGTCAAGTGTTTCACTGTTTTAATCAAAGTGTGTTGATCAGTTAGCCATAAAATGAACAATAAAAAAGTTTTTGAATGATGTGCCTTGTTTTCCCTTAAAAAATGGAGTATTCATTACTCACTCGTATGTTGCTAGTTCGAGTGTAGAAAGCTGTAGTCGGGTAAGACAGAGAAAATTGCCCTTGCGTCAAATCGGACAAGTTTTATTTTATACCAGCTGTTAGCCTTCGTTGGAGAAACATGCATATTAATTTCCAAACCGCGGTCCGTACCCTAAGAGAACGCACCACTTTGAACGTGTGAGTAGTTCCTAAGTGCATCTCTGTGAATCCCGACGTAGAAAAATTCCGCAAAATATCAGGGACATATGCTACATCAATACAAATATCCTTTATAGTTTTCAAAGTGTAAAATTGAATATATCCGCCTCTGTGATGTAGTGTTTAGTGTGATTAGCTGCCACCCCCCGGAGGTCCGGGTTTGATTCCCGGCTCTGCCACGAAATTTGAAAAGTGGTACGAGGGCTGGAACGGGGGCCACTCAGCCTCGGGAGGTCAACTGAGTAGAGGGGAGTTTTATTTTCACCTCAGCCATCCTCGAAGTGGCTTTCCGTGGTTTCCCACATCTCCTCCAGGCAAATGCCGGATTGGTACCTAACTTAAGGTCACGGTCGCTTCCTTCCCTCTCCCTTGTATATAAGCTTCCAATTTTCCCATCTTCCCACAATGCCCCTGTTCAGCATTGCAGGTGAGGCTGCCTGGGCGAGGTACTGGTCCTTATTTACAGTTGTATCCCCCCACAAAAAGTTCCATGCTCCAGGACACTGCCCTTAAGGCGGAGGAGGTAGGGTCCTTCGCTGAGTCCATGGGAAAACCAACCCTGGAGGATAAACGGATTGAGAAAGAAAGAAAGAAAGAAAGAAAGAAAGAAAGAGGAAAGAAAATGAAATATGATCATTTTAATGACATTCTTATTGTTTACAATGTAATAATTTTTGGTGAGAACAAATAGAAATATTCGTGCGACTAATGCCCTTTATATACTGGAGGTGCCTCATAAA
This sequence comes from Anabrus simplex, assembly GCF_040414725.1. Classification (NCBI taxonomy): domain Eukaryota; kingdom Metazoa; phylum Arthropoda; class Insecta; order Orthoptera; family Tettigoniidae; genus Anabrus; species Anabrus simplex. Next base: position 120,072,631 of record NC_090269.1, read on the forward strand.
CACTAGAATGTATGGTGTCAATTTGCAACTCCCTCCGGCGGGTGCGTCATAGGGTAAAACAATTAAAAGCAGACACTGCACCATGAGTTGCCTACCTTAGAGCAAAGATATTCAATAGCAATGTTTCCCGCTTAATACTACAGGGTTTTCAGTGAACGACATACATACCCAGTTTTACCTGGTGTGCTATACGTTTTTTGGACGTCTTACTTGTTTTTATAATAATAATGTTATTAGCTTTATGTCCCACTAAATACTTTTATGGTTTTCGGGACGCAAGGTTCCGGAATTTAGTCCCGCAGGAGGTCTTTTACGTGACAGGAAATCTAACGATGCGAGGCTGCGTATTTCAGCACCTTCAAATACCACCGAACTGAGCCAGGATCGAACCTGCCAAGTTGGGGTCAGAAAGCCAGCGCCTCAACCGTCTGAGCCACTCAGCCCGGCTTAGTTGTTTTTACCTGGTGTGATATACATTTTTGAAGTTCTTACTTGTTTTACCTGGTGTGCTGTACATTTTTGAAGTTCTTACTTGATTTTACCTGGTGTGCTGTACATTTTTGGAGTTCTTACTTGTTTTTACCTGGAGTGTTGTACATTTTTGAAGTTCTTACTTGTTTTTACCTGGTGTGCTGTATATTTTTGAAGTTCTTACTTGTTTTGACCTGGTGTGCTCTATACGTTAAGAGTCCTTACTTGTTTTTATCTAATGAGCTACACAAGTTCGAGGTCCTTACCTGGCGTGCTACGTTGAACTTGGCGATGGCACTCGGGTAGGAGATAAAGGCAAGTCCTGTGCCCACAGTTACTACATTTCTAACGTCCTCGCCCTGTTCATGTGCGAGGTTCCCCAGGATGGCGAACGTTGTGCAGCCGGCCAGCAGGCTGGTCAGGGTATCCAGCGACGTCACAATGAGTGTGTCCCTGTACAGAAAGATTGAATTTATTTTGTGTGATTTACGGCAAATTATAATAAATTATTTTCTAAGCAGCATTCAGGGAAGTTAAGTGCGGATAGGCCATGTGTTGACACTGGAAGAACCTGTGTGTGAGTGTGTGTGTGTGATCGAGAGAGAGATACGACGAGGAGGATGGAAGGGGGGGGGGGAATAATCGGTGGAATAATTCCGACAGGGTACCAGTCTATATTTGCAATCGCTGAAGGTATTGTGCAAACCAACAAGACTGAATCGTTAGGTGATATTGTCCATTCCTGTGCTGTCCAACACCTGCTTCTCCTGGTATAACCTTGCAATCTGTTGCCTTTTCATCGCTACAATGTAACATATTTGGCTAATGATATGCCCGCTCTTGTACATAATTGTTGTTCTCTCTCTCTGTTTATAAAGAATGTTTACAAACATTAGTTCTAAACTCTGTCCCGTCTCCAATATCCTGCTACGTTATACTTTTCCTTCACTATGCCCAAATCCTCCATATTATTCTGTGTGTCCACTCCTTTCCCGTCCTACTTGTGTAACGGTTCAAATCCCGTTACAAGATGATATCTGTATTTTTTTATTTTATTATTTTATCTGTATTATTATTATTTCAGTAGTATTATTTTATCTGTGATATTATTACTATTATTGTAATTATCATTCTTATTCAATTCAATTCTGTAACGCTTGTCGCTTGCATAATTGTAGTTAAATGTATGCATATATACGTATGTGTAGAATAACACTCAAGACATGTACAGTGAGAATTGTTATATATATCAGATGTTGAGTGTGACATTGTTACATTGTGCAATACTCCTGGAGTAAATGCAGAGTCATCGCCACGTCATGGCTACGTCATCGTGAGCATTTAGCAAAGAACTCAGATACTCAGGCCGCCCCAGGGGATTTCACCATTACATGCAACAGTTTGAGGCGGGTGGGAGTAAATTATTGTTATTTCTGGAGGTTACGTAGCTGCGTCAACCAACGTCTATATAAGGTGGCTGCATATTGTAGCGTCAGTCATTATTTAAACGGAAGCTGAACAGTGAAGAAGTCAAATGGATAAGTGGACAGTCATTATTCTACTGGAAGCAGAGGTCACAGTTGGTCAATAAGGGAACGAGATGGAGAAGACTCAGTGAAGCATTAGTCTTTGGTCATTGAAAGAGTGAGGCCAAAGTTGGACGGTCACTCAGTCGAATACCATACAGATTTACCAAGAAATCATATAATATGGAGAAGAAGCAGTCACATGGATACATCACCAAATTAGGCGTGACACATCTACAGTAAACACCAGATCTAAGGAATACGTCGTAATTACACTCAAAGTGTTGAAGGTACAGTCGAGTGAAACAGTGAGGGATATATTTCGTATAAATTGTTAAATGTCCGGTCAAGAAGAATTCAAATTCATGCCTAGTTTCTTTCAGTTGCAATGTCATAATTTCATATTCTCATCTGTTTTATCGCAACAAGACTCACTATATTTTATATATTATTTAAAGAATATATTTTGTTCCATCAAATGAATTTATAGTATTATTTCAATGACAGAATTAGATAACCTCAAATTTAATGGGGAAACCGAACGCCAATCTCCTTTTCCCAGAACTTATATGGTATGTTGTCAAAAGTAAGCTTATTACCCCACACCCTGTTAGTTTTTAGTATTAAATATTTACACTTGCCTACTTAAGAATGCTCTAATCATGAGAAAATCTCCCACTGGTATTTTTCTCATTGTTTCTTCTAGTTCTTTTATAAACTATTCCTTTTCTTCACCGGCGTAGGTTATGTGAACGAACTGTATTCATGAAATTTCAGTGTAATTTTTGTCCTAAATGGACACAAATCAACAGTAAAATTAGCGGTAAATTAATAAATACCATTATTAATAGAGAAATATAGATACGTAACTACGGAGACTGTAGACACGACTCTCTTCTGTGGCATTCCGCTTCATCGTGCCGTCTTTTGTTTCCTTCCTGAGATGCAGGGTTAGCGCCGACGAATGGAAGTGCTATGTCTGTGAATTCTCAATATTCTTGTCCATCAAGACTAGCACGGGCATTTCAAGCACGAAAATGGAGTTGAAAAGAATATTGTGAATAACACAAAAATTATTTTTGTTGGAAGAAAAATAGCATGATCCATGACCAATAATTATATTAATTAATGAGTTACGTGCTGCGTTAGATTTTTTCTAAACAGTTTAATTAAATGCAAAATAAGAAACTATATTTATTAACATACATCGTTTTTACTTTTAATATTAGTCGTTTTCTACTTATTTTAATATTTCCCCCCCTTTCAACCCCCGCCCTTAGGGGTGTCTTACCCTACAGTTTTCTTTCCCAAACAGTAAGTTATATGAGTATCATGTTTGGTTGAGAACTATGCTGAAACATACACACACATTCACCCGTAATCTCTGTCATTTTCGACATTTTATTTCTTCACACCTTCTCACCGGGCGAGTTGGCCGTGCGGTTAGTAGCGCGCATCCGGGAGATAGCGGGTTCGAATCCCACTGTCGGCACCCTGCAGATGGTTTTGCGTGGTTTCCCATTTTCACACCAGGCAAATGCTGGGGCTGTACCTTAATTAAGGCCACGGCCGCTTCCTTTCCATTCCTAGGCCTTTCCTGTCCCATCGTCGCCATAAGACCTATCTGTGTCGGTGCGACGTAAAGCAAAATAGCAAAAAATAGCACACCTTCACACACCCTATGCCATGGGGACTGAACTTGAACCTTTCATTTTTATATACAGTTTATAGAATAAGAATAAGAAGATAATGGTGATGATGATGATGATGATGATGATGATGATGATGATAAGTTTTAAGAAACACACATAATCTTCACATACTGTTGGTTAGGCAATCCGCTGATCGGACTTGTCATGCGGTTTACTTACCTTCCCCTATTTTCTTTTCTTCACCTTTCTTAAGCCCTTTGCCGAACTACCCATTAGATTTCGTTCAAACCACTTCCTAAAACCCTCTCACGGGTATTTTCAGCCAGATCGCTCCAGTCGATTTTGAGTCCATTCGAGACATGAACCCCTAATTTTACGATGACAAAAATATTTTTTATTTTCCTCAATATTTATTTAAAATAACAAGCTACTTTTATTTTTGAGAGCAGCCATGTTGCGCTTCTAAAAGCCTCGCTGTCGCGTGGGAACGATTTCACCCGCGGTAAGCTCGTGAAATACCGTGACACCTCGGCGGACTTCGAGCACATAATAATTCTTCAAATTCACGGAATTCTGCGTAACGAGAGGTTTTGGCAACACAGTAAATAAAGAAATAAATAATTTAAATTATTCTTAAACCCTACGTGAAGACAGAACCCCCAGGGTAAAACATAAATGCAGTTAAGCCTAAGTACAAATCAGCGTCAGATCCGAGGACTAGCTCCACGTGCCAAGGTCAATGGATGAAGAAAACCCGCGAAACGCCCGGGCAGAAATAATTCATTTCACCTGTTGCGAGTGTGGTAAAATTATGAGATTAACATCCAAATAAATCACAAGTCTATCCGGAATTTTGGAACAAGTCTCATGAGAATCGGTCTATTGGACGCGAAATTGGCAGATTACGCAATCAAGCTTAGTGGTGTGTGTGGCGTCACTCGTACGACTATAAAGGGAACCCCCCACTGCATATTTTTCAGTGTCGATCTGGTTTTTGAAGCAGCGGCAGCTTACGCCCGTCGTCAGCAGAAAATTGTACGAAATTGATCTACGAATAACTTAGTACGTGTTCGTAGCTGAGGTCCACATCTTCTGTTAGAAAGGGAAGGTGATAGAAATTTTTCTGAACTTTTGCCGACAAACTGTGAAAGAATAGGCGTCTGTTAAAGTACATAGCAGTTTTTATTGTATCACCTCATGTGTGTTTGAAAGTGTTAAGAGAGTTGGGAAGCTAGTCAGAGTATTTCTGATTTCGTTATCTGTTGAACACCTGTTGTGTTAGGGTGACACAGAGAGACGACTCTGGGAAGAAGGTTGACAGTCGCAGTTGACTGCAGAACGAGGGAGGTTTGTTGTACAAATTATAACGAGGAAAGTGCGTGATTTGTGTTGTAATTTAATATCGTGTGAAAAGGCAGTGTTTGTAAGATTAATATGTTGGAGAAGATGATGTTATTTGTACCAATGTGCGGCTAAAAGCACGAGGTCAGCTGGTGACAATGTAGCCAGAATACTGGAGGTGACGCCACTTGCAGGTCTGTCTATATTTGTATTACGTTATAGTTAGATTTTATTGTCTGTCCCAACAAATTTTTCAAGATGATTGTCGGGTTGATATTTGTAATTATCAGGCGAAAAGTGTTATAATTTTGGTCAGCGTGTGAAAATTTTAGTTTGTAAAATTTCACGTCTAGAAGCTGTAAAATGCGACGTTTATATCTGGTGTTAATGTTCTATGAGATATTGTCCGAAGTGAGGAAAATTAGGAAAGCTATAATGGTAAAGTAGTCGTGGCGAATGTCTTAATTTCAAATATCAGTTGAATTCAGAAATTTTTGTCAATAATAATAATAATAATAATAATAATAATAATAATAATAATAATAATAATAATAATAATAATAATAATAATAATAATGTCTACCGCGGGATAAAATTTTCCTATGTTGAAAGTGCATTTAACCAGTATGTTTTACAAGGATCGCAGGCATTTAGATAATTCCAGTGAAATTCGGTAGAGTTATGTTTTATTCATGGGAAGTAAAATTTTGTGACATCGTATATGTCGATGATAAGAAAAAATCGCGGTTTGTTCTTGTATTCTCGAGGTCCGAAAGTTGTTGTAACAGTAAAGTAAAGAGGTGAATTTTATAATGGTTGTTGTTTTCACAAGAAGATGAAATATGAAAAGGGTCTTGGAAGTATAAGAAAAATGGATTGAGAGCGAAGAATTTATATATGTGGAGATGAGAGGGATAGGAATACTGAAGATGAAAGGGAGCCTGGATTTTGAGTGATACCGCTGGGATAAGGCGAGGAGAATGAGTTTGAGACAGGCTATGTTTGCCGAGGAATTATTTGTGAGACAGGCTGTATTGTATTCCGCTAACAATCCGAAATTTGAGACGACTACTGTGTGAGGCACCGTAGATTTCTAGTAAGATCCCAAGTGAAAACGTCTCTAGTAAAGATTAAAAATCTTGGTAGTAAAAGTCATGTGACTAGTTACGTAAAGTCCGTATGAATATTAAGATAATGTGACCTCAAGGATAAAAGAGCATTTAGAATACACGGTCGGTGTTGTTTGACCGTGTAAATTTATTGAATTTTGTTTCACGGGATAGTCATAGATATAAATATTTGGAAATTAACGGTAGGCGATTTGAGAGTTTCCAATGCGGTAGTGATGATTATTATTTCTGAATACATCCACTAAATAGTAGACGTGTGTTGGGAATTATCATTTCTTCGCTAAAAACTTCATTGCACAGGCTGAGATTGTGTTTGAGTTGGGGGATTGTTCGTCACGTATATTTATTTTTCGAGCTCACGTTCTGTAACGAGATAGAGACTTACTGCATTTTTCGACTTGCGTTTGTTTAATAGTAAGAGACGTTGTTCCGTTGTGTGTTATGTCTGACCAGGTTTACAATTGAAATGTTAGAGTTGGTTTGAAATTGCTAGTTCGTCTGATATGCTAGGGGATGCGTAGCACGACCCATTATTTACGCCCGACCATAGATTTAGGACGTCACATGTTATCCTTGGAGTATATTGATGATGAGACGTCCTAGTTCACACCCGACGATAGAATTTGGAAGGTATCGTGTACATAGAGATTAGTGTTAGGATGTACAGATTTTAAGTGAGCCCGACGATAGGTCTGGGATGTCAGCTGTACATACTCAAGTCTCAGATTAGATGTTTTTTTGTTTTTGCGAAGTGACTTGGACGAAGGTAGCATCTACAGTAAAATATGAAATATGAAGAGGGTTAGATCGGTAATAATGAGGCCAACTAGTGCGCAGCTCCAACAGCTGGAAGGTGTTCCCTAAGATATGGGACCGTTATCGGCGAATGAGGGTTGCCCAAACATTTGGATATCGATCTGATGGTGATTAAATATTTTACCGCAATTCTCCATGCGTGTTGAGTTTTAATGACTTCGATATGTTATTTTATTTCACGGACTTAATTGTTTTGTCGTTCTAACGTCAATTTCGTTTGATAGTGTGCATATTGACACTCAATGTATCAGTGCGAGACTTGAGCTGCGAATGTGGTTTCGATTCGTCAGCCAGTAATATTATTTTATTTTCAATCTTTGTCGTACTTTCATTTTATACGTAGTTGAATTCGATTTAGTGATCACTTTATAGGTAGTGTGTTGGGACAAACAATAAGTAGATGGATCTGTAATGGTAGTCATTGTTTTCAAAGGAAAGAATTCCTTAAAGTTGTTGTATTTTTCAATGTGGACTGGTAATTTTATTAAGCGTAACATAACCATTTCTAACCTGAAAATCGATTTGATAATAATACTTTTCAAGTGATTTATAACTTTTTAATTAACTTCAGTGTTTGGCATTTCTTCTAAATGCGTGCTGAATAAGTGTTTCCTGCATTTCGCAGTTTTGTTCCTTCAGAACGACGTAACGTAAGATCCTCGCTGATCATGTTGTTGTTGGTTCCTTCCGAACAGTTGTTTGGGTGATGCACATTTAGCATCGGGATTACCTTATCACTTAAGGGTGTCATGAATGACAAATACATGGTGGAATTTTATTTCAATTGTGAATGATGCTGTTAACTCGTAGTGAACACCATGCTTTCCCATAATATTTCGCAACCTATCCAAAGCAACTGATAGTCAATTTGGTTCGATTAAGGGTCCATTCGGCGGATGTTCCGTATCCGTAAGGGTATTCGATTGGTGGATAACCTTAATTGAGAGGAAATAAGGCGTTCTACTTGTTGAAAGTCAGATTTTCCACGGATCGTGTTGATTAATTCTCAGTTCTCGTTTGGAGTAATAGGTGCCCGGTTTTCAGGTCTTTCCTTTTTCAGTTTTTCAGTTTCGCTGTCCACTAATGTATTAATTTCTCCGAAGCAACTCTTCGATACTGTGAGAAATAAAGCAACGCTATGCAGTGTGACTGCGTTTGAAACATTCAATAATAAATGATTTATAATTTTTTTATTTTCAAGGATTTATATTAAAATAATAATGTTGTCGTGCCATTTCGAATTTAATAAAAGTTAGTAAGCACATATTTGCTCCTCATTTCAAGCAGTTAGGCTCTCTTCTGAACCCCATCGTTTGGTTAAGATCGTGACCGAATTTATTCCCGCAACGACCCATGATTTAAGAGTTCTATATTGTTCTACTGTAGCAGCCGTGGCCGACCAACGATGGAATGGTAAGTTCAAGGGTTCAATATATATATATATATTCATAGGTCGTGGACAGAAAATGTAGCTTACCTGTGAATGTTGTTACGGAAGTCATTGAAGGATGAATACGCTGTTGTAGTGCCAAAACACACGGTGAGTGAAAAGAACGCCTGGGTGACTGCATCGTACCAGACCTATCATAAAATATTGGTGTTAAACAACAATGGAAAAGTACACATTTTAATATATTCAGAGTTTATGTGTAATGCGTATTGCTCATACTCAGGTTGATGCAACTCTAAAAAATTCGAAATGATAAATAAACTAGTGGCTTGTCGCAGCAATAGCTGCGAACAAAGGCTAAAAAATGAAACTGATGATACAGGAAGCGTGAGAAAAATAACGGAAAATATACTGCACTCCGGAAGACCATTGATTTGCCTTTTAACTTACACTTCCGTTGTGAATATAAATATGGATTTTTTAACCTTGACGATTGCCCTATCATAATCTTCTTGTGCATGCTGGTAACATTCAAGAATCACTTTAATAAAGTAGGCTACAGTTCACTATAATTGACTGCATTTGACTGTCCTATCCATCGACCGATTTTAGTTTTTCACTGAAACTACGTTTTCTTGTAAAATACACTTCAGGTTCCGGGAACTGGTGTAATAATTTTAATTTTGACATCCCTCGCAGTTTTAACTCTGATAAATGCCAAATATAACTGACCATGGCTGAAAACACACCGAGATAAGTAAATACTTTGCCCATTCTGTGAAAAATTTGACGCCGTGCTTTGTTAATGGTCATTGCGAAAGCAGGACGTAACGGTAACTGCCTCCCTTTGAGTTTGAAAGGCAGGTTACTGTCAGTAGACACAGATCCAGTCCTAGATAGGTAAATTACCTGATTCTTGGAGCACCTGTAATTACTTCTAATTTTATAATTTTGCAATACATCGCTTATTATAACCAACATGGAGCAACAACTTACATTTTGGTGATAACTTGATTTCACAGAGACATCTGTCGGACTAACATAGGAATATCTGCACAGATAACTTTCACAGAGCCCTTTATCGGGCTGACATAGAAAGATCAGCAGAAACCGCTTTCATAGAGCCATCTGCCTTCCGATACAATTAACTGCAATAACCTAAGCATCACCCTATTCGAATAAATTACTATTTTACGCAAAAGAAGGACTTAATGAAAGAAATTATACACTGGCGGAAAAAATATCCAAACACCAAGAAGGGGTTGAGGTAGATTAACGAATGTGTTCCGTTTAAACATCTGAAAGATGATTAAAATTTCCCACAAATCGCATTAGCATGGCGGTAGTAGCGGCCCTATGACGTTGCACATCAGGTTTGCTTTAAATACGGGCTGTACTGTGCGAGAGCGCTAGTTACCTGTGAAATTGGACGCAGAGACTTGAGTGGGTCAAGAATGCCTTTACGATGACGAAGAGGCCAGTATCAACAGCTCACTGCGGTTGGACGAGGCCGTATAATAGCGCTACGTGAAGGTGAATTTTCCTTCCACGCTATTGGATAACGACTTGGTAGGAATGTCTCCACTGTGCATGCGTGCTGGCAGCAGTGGTCACGAGAAGGTACGCTCGCAAGAAGACCGGCCTCCGGACGTCCCCGTGGCAGCACCGAGAGGGAGGTCCGCCGTATTCGTTGTATGGCTGTGGCGCAGCGGACTGCGTCTGCAGCAGCAATTCGAGCGGCATTTGGCACTACATTGACGTAACGAACTGTTCGAAATCGCTTACTTGAAGGACAGCTCCGAGCCAGACGTTCTGCGGCGTGCATTCCACTTACCCCAAACCACCGCCGTCTGCGACTTCAGTGGTGTCAAGTGAGAGCTCATTGGAGGGTGGAGTCGAGGTCCGTTATGTTCTCCGATGAAAGCCGGTTCTGCCTTGGTGCCAGTGATGGCAGTGTATTGGTTGAGTGCCTGCATTCCACCTGCTTGCGGTATCAACACACTGGACCTACAACGGGAGTTCTAGTCTGGGGAGCGATTTCGTGTGATAACAGGAGCACTCTCGTTGTCATCCCACACACCCTGACTGCAGATGTGTAAGTTCGTCGGATGATTTGAGCTGTTGTGCTGCCATTCATGACAGCATTCCCGGGGGTGTTTTCCAACAGGATAATGCACGCCCCCACGCCGCTGTTGTAAGCCAACGTGCTCTACAGAGTGTCGACATGCTGCCTTGGCCTGCTCGATCCCTCGGTCTGACCCTAGTCGAGCACGTATGAGACATCACTGGACGACAAATCCAGCGTCATCCACAACCGACATTAACAGTCCCTGTATTGACCGACCAAATACAACAGGGATGGAACTCTATCCCGCAAGCTGATATCCGGCACCTGTACGACACAATGCTTGCACGTTTGCATGCCTGCATTCAACAATCAGGCGATTACACCGGTTATTAATGGACCAGCATGGCGCATATTTGCGATGGCTTTAATAATAATAATGATAATAATAATGTTATTTGTTTTACGTCCCACTAACTACTTTTTAAGGTCTTCGGAGACGCCGAGGTGCCGGAATTTAGTCCCGCAGGAGTTCTTTTACGTGCCAGTAAATCTACCGACACGGGGCGGTCGTATTTGAGCACCTTCAAATACCACCGGACTGAGCCAGGATCGAACCTGTCAAGTTGGGGTTAGAAGGCCAGCGCCTTAACCGTCTGAGCCACTCAGCCCGGCAGTGCGATGGCTTTTCTAGCGTGGATATTAACCTGTAGTCTTGTACCTTTAATCAATTAAATATGTTGCCTCGACAAATATATTGCCAAAATTTCCGTATTCTACGTTCCTTATTTCATGGTGTTTGGATATTTTTTCTGCCAATGTATTTTTCTAGTAATCCTGAGTTGGAGACCTTTCTTTTGATATATAAGATATAGGTATTAGTATTGCGGTTTTCTTACAATTTTGTTACATTTTCAAATTTATATACAGTATATACTCGTATATTCACTAATGCTGATGGAAAGGATACTTTCTTTTTAAGAAAATATCATGACTTTTCTCCCTAGTTCCTATCACGTAAAATGAATATACCAACCCCACATTAATTATGGACTGTTCTCCACTTACCTCTGGATCTTTGAGACGCTCAAGCTGTGGTGTCAAGAAATAGAGGACGCCATCTTTCGCTCCTGGGAGTGTGGCACCACGGATCAGAAGAGTCACTAACACAACGTACGGGAACATGGCCAGGAAGTAGGCAGCCTTGCCTGAGCTCTTTACTCCGCGAACAATCGCTACGAAGATGGTGATCCACGAGAAGAACAGGCAGATTGTGAGACGCCAGTGCGGCATCCCGATACCGCCCTCAATGTTCGGTACCTCGTTCAGCACGAAGTTCCTACGGGACATTGTCATGTGTTATAACAGTGAAATGAGATTATTAAACAAGAAATAAAATAAACCGAAATGGATCGATTAGTTTGTTCCTCATTACGAATTATAGGAATAATGGATGCCGCAAGACTTCGAATTTGTCCAGCATTAGGCTATTTATACTTCCTTGGTCCGATCATTGGTAATTACTAGAGCCCAGATTTTGATGCATTATTAGGTTAGATTAGGTTAGATTGCAAACTTACTGAAGCGAGTAGCAAGTATAGTCTACCTTCACAACGATTATGCTACGCGGTTTGCATAAATATTAGGGGTAAGGCGAACCCCTTTAATTTATGTTACTCTTGCTATAGTATGGAAGAGCGGGTGGCCGACACTTCCTACCAACCAAATTAGTTTGCAATCTAACCTGTTTCTGCATAAAAATCCGGGCTTTGTAATTATATTTTGTCTGCAGTACAGTGCTTCTCAACCACCGGGCCGTGAGATATTTTTCTGGTTATTTTTACTCTTCTAAGCATTTTTTTACGAATAAGTATATTACAGTGGAAATATTCTTAGGAGAGTAATTTTCCTGATTATATTTTAGAACTGAGAGATTCACACCCTTTTATACATAAAATTACATGTGTTGCATATAAAATCATTTAACATTTTGCACCCGCCCCCTCCATAATGGCACCGGCATGGAATCTACAGGGTCGCACATGGGTCAAGAAGAACGAAATAAATAGGCGCTGAACTAAAGTAAACTTAAAGGCATACAGGGGAGGAGAAGCGGGGCATACATAACTAAAATGAGAACACATTCGAATTAAAATATTTAACTCACAAACCGGTTTATTCAACCTTAATGATGATGGGAAATGGCGCATTAAATAACACTAATGAATTACATTAGAATTTATAAATGTTTGTTGCGACTTGTCATGTGAACATCTGTTCGTTAGGCTTGATAGAAATGAGTACGTTTACCGCGAAGTGGTGTATCGTGACATGTAGCGAATGGTAATTTTATCATAACACTGAGGCTATATTATCACTAACACATAAAACTAACATGCACCCGACAACACGTCTGAGCAATCCCTATTCTAATGAAGACCTAGATTCCCCAATGAAATGACGTAAAAGAAAATACACACATATGATACAACACCTGGTTCGAACCGACCCTCGCTATTATAGACATCGCCAAGCTGATGGACAGAACCACCACTGACCTTATTTACAACCACACATGGCATAAAGAACACATAAATCATACATGATATGCAACAAATACGTAAAGGCACTTTGATCTTTCTTCTGACGCTGTAGGCCTCCTATGCCTACGTTGAGCATCGAACTGACAACCTCTTGCGATGAAGGCAGCGTCCTGTAATCCCTATCTATATTATACTCGAACAATTAACAATGATTCATTGGCAAACATTATCATTATCGGCCGGGTCGCTTGTTAATAACTACACTGCTCTGGCGTGTTAGGTAAATCACATATTTTGCCATTCAAAGAAGCCAACTTCTCTTTAACAGCAATGTCCCTCCTTCCTCAGCTTACGGGACACCCAAACAAAAAAAAAAAAAAGGAAACACAACTGGGGCAAGGTCAGACGGGCGCGTCCGCCACCCCAAGGGTCAACAGCCCACATAACACGCGTGACATTCCCTTTTAAAAGGAAACAGTAACACTTCACTCGGAAGTACGTCTACAATAAACTGCGGTCTCAAAGACTCGCGCAAATCACCATGAATTCAACACATATTTACCCAACAGTATCACGTCATTTTCACAACGCGACTCCGGTATTACAATGGTAATCTTTGCCCGATCACTATTACACATACATACATACACACATTATCATTATAGACTGTTATGCCTTTCAGCGTTCAGTCTGCAAGCCTCTGTGAATTTACTAAACGTCGCCACAATCCTCGATTTGCAACTAGTGTTGTGGCCTCATTTAGTTCTATACCTCTTATCTTTAAATCGTTAGAAACCGAGTCTAACCATCGTCGTCTTGGTCTACCTCTACTTCTCTTACCCTCCATAGCAGAGTCCATTATTCTCCTAGGTAACCTATCCTCCTCCATTCGCCTCACATAATCCCACCACCGAAGCCGGTTTATGCGTACAGCTTCATCCATCGAGTTCATTCCTAGATTAGCCTTTATTTCTTCATTCCGAGTGCCCTCCTGCCATTGTTCCCACCTGTTTGTACCAGCAATCATTCTTGCTACTTTCATGTCTGTTACTTCTAACTTATGAATAAGATATCCTGAGTCCACCCAGCTTTCGCTCCCGTAAAGAAAAGTTGGTCTGAAAACAGACCGATGTAAAGATAGTTTCGTCTGGGAGCTGACTTCCTTCTTACAGAATACAGTCGATCGCAGCTGCGAGCTCACTGCATTAGCTTTACGGCACCTTGATTCAATCTCACTTACTATATTACCATCCTGGGAGAACACACAACCTAAATACTTGAAATTATCGACCTGTTCTAGCTTTGTATCACCAATCTGACATTTAACTCTGTTGAATTTCTTACCTACTGACATCAATTTAGTCTTCGAGAGGCTAATTTTCATACCATACTCATTGCACCTATTTTCAAGTTCCACGATATTAGACTGTAGGCTTTCGGCACAATCTGCCATTAAGACCAAGTCGTCAGCATAGGCCAGACTGCTTACTACATTTCCACCTAATTGAATCCCTCCCTGCCATTTTATACCTTTCAGCAGATGATCCATGTAAACTACAAACAGCAAAGGTGAAAGATTACAGCCTTGTCTAACCGCTGTAAGTACCCTGAACCAAGAACTCATTCTGCCATCAATTCTCACTGAAGCCCAATTGTCAACATAAATGCCTTTGATTGCTTTTAATAATCTGCCTTTAATTCCATAGTCCCCCAGTATGGCGAACATCTTTTCTCTCGGTACCCTGTCATATGCTTTCTCTAGATCTACGAAACATAAACACAACTGCCTATTCCTCTCGTAGCATTTTTCAATTACCTGGCGCATACTGAAAATCTGATCCTGACAGCCTCTCTGTGGTCTGAAACCACACTGGTTTTCATCCAACTTCCTTTCAACGACTGATCGCACCTTACCTTCCAAGATGCCAGTGAATACTTTGCCTGGTATACTAATCAATGAGATACCTCGATAGTTGTTGCAATCCTTCCTGTTCCCTTGCTTATAGATAGGGGCAATTACTGCTTTTGCCCAATCTGAAGGTACCTTACCAACACTCCACGCTAATTTTACTACTCTATGAAGCCATTTCATCCCTGCCTTCCCACTATACTTCACCATTTCAGGTCTAATTTCATCTATTCCTGCTGCCTTATGACAATGGAGTTTATTTACCATCCTTTCCACTTCCTCAAGCATAATTTCACCAACATCATTTCCCTCCTCCCCTTGAGCTTCGCTGTTCACAACACCACCAGGATGATTTCCTTTTACATTGAGAAGATGTTCAAAATATTCCCTCCACCTCTCCAGTGATTCCCTGGGATCTATTATGAGTTCACCTGAATTGCTCAAAACACTGTTCATTTCCTTTTTCCCTCCCTTCCTAAGATTCTTTATTACTGTCCAGAAAGGTTTCCCTGCTGCTTGACCTAGCCTTTCCAGGTTATTACCAAAATCTTCCCATGACTTCTTTTTGGATTCAACAATTATTTGTTTCGCTCTGTTTCTTTCATCTACATACAACTCCCTATCTGCCTCGGCCCTTGTTTGGAGCCATTTCTTATAAGCGTTCTTTTTACGTTTACAAGCTGCTCTCACTTCATCATTCCACCAAGATGTTCGCCTTTTCCCGTCTTTACACACAGTTGTTCCAAGGCATTCCCTGGCTGTTTCTACTACAGCATCCCTATATGCCACCCATTCACTTTCTATATCCTGAACCTGCTTAATGTCTACTGTTCGAAACTTCTCACTAATCATATCCATGTACTTCCGTCTAATTTCCTCGTCCTGGAGATTTTCTACCCTTATTCGTTTGCAGACATATTTCACTTTCTCTACCTTAGGCCTAGAGATACTTAGTTCACTACAGATCAGATAGTGGTCTGTATCATCGAAAAATCCCCGGAAAACTCGTACATTCCTAACGGATTTCCTGAATTCGAAGTCTGTTAAGATATAGTCTATTATGGATCTGGTACCCCTAGCCTCCCACGTGTAGCGGTGAATAGCCTTATGCTTGAAGAATGTATTTGTAACAGCTAAACCCATGCTAGCACAGAAGTCCAGTAAACGCTTCCCATTCCCATTAGCTTCCATATCTTCCCCACATTTACCAATCACCCTTTCGTATCCTTCAGTTCTATTCCCAACTCTCGCATTGAAATCGCCCATTAGCACTATTCTATCCTTGCTGTTTACCCTGACTACGATGTCACTCAATGCTTCATAAAACTTGTCAACTGCATCCTCATCTGCACCCTCACATGGTGAATACACGGACACAATTCTAGTCCTAATTCCTCCAACTGACAAATCTACCCACATCATTCGCCCATTTACGTGCCTAACAGAAACTATGTTCCGTGCAATGGTATTCCTGATAAAGAGCCCTACCCCAGACTCTGCCCTTCCCTTTCTAACACCCGTCAAGTACACTTTATAATCTCCTATCTCTTCCTCGTTATCTCCCCTTACCCGAATATCACTTACTCCTAGCACATCCAGATGCATCCTCTTTGCTGACTCAGCCAGTTCTACTTTCTTTCTTCCATAAGCCCCATTAATATTGATAGCTCCCCATCGAATTCCATTTCGTTCGCCAAGTTGTTTCCAAGGAGTCCCTCGCCTGTCAAATGGGAGTGGGACTCCATTACTCCCATAGGTCCGAGGCTTGCTTAAAGTGTTCTGAGCTCGGTAAATTCATGAAGCAGGATGCTGCCCTACTTGCACATAGTCCAAGTGAGGATCTCTCCTCTAACGGGTTATGGACCACCGGTGGATTGTATAGTCCTAGCGCCTGAGCACAAGGAGGACCACGACTCAGAATATGTCCGAGATGCCCACTCCCATTCCATAGCAACTGGTATCCCGACTCTCAGGACCACTTACTAGGCCACTCAGCCGTTGCCCATGGTTCACGAACTAGGACGTGACTACAGTAACCCACAAACATGAACCACATCACTATTATTATTATTATTATTATTATTATTATTATTATTATTATTATTATTATTATTATTATTCCTGCCGTCCTACATGGCTTACCCGCTACATTAATTATACACGGTCATCGTGCGGAATCTATTCAGCAATTACAACACAATTAAGTGCTCGCGCGGCAATTAACATCTGATTACTGACTGCTAATTAATCGATGGTCAGCACATGGTTGCTTTATCGTCACACGGCAGTACATTCATTAATTAATATTCACACGGATTGATATTTGACACACGCATTATGATCACTTCCTGGTAAATTTAATCACATAATCAATTTAAATCATATCACTTCCTAACTAAGTATTTCAAAGGGTGGGGTTTTTGGCTGTCAGTTCGGCCGCTGAGCCTCGTAGTTACGTGCCCTACGCACTGTAGTACTTACCGTTTTACTTGCCATGCACTTATCAATTTAATGATTACTCTAATTAATAACTACTCTCACTGCACTCCCCTAAACTGATTACTCCTGGTCTTCTGACGCCAATAAACAAACAGAATCTCCCAAGAAAGAAATAATTGAATAAATCTCTACCCCATGCAAAGCTAACGTATTATATTCCCTAAATTATTTACAATCAATTACTCAGACCTGTCGTCGTTTTCCTAAACTAAGAATTAACAACTACGCGCACATTTCGGCGCTCTATTTCAACAGGACTACATCTTTAATCTCTTATAGCGTCAGTTTACAATAAACATTTCCCATTCCCACTATGCATGCCAGATATTGAAACTTTGTACTCATCTCTATCACATGATGACACCTTCGTCAGCTCAGGAGGTCCATCCTGAGCTTACTTCTGGTCCATGGGCACCGCAATGATTACTTCCATTTCCATTCCATCTTGAAGTTGAAGATCCATTGTTCGATGCTGGTGGAGCCGCTGGCAGTTAATCCTGTACACACACAACGTCACTGTTTAATTCACACTCCGGTTAACAGCGTTCACTGTGAACGTGCGGTCACGATCTCGTAAGCGACTACGTAGTCCGCGGTTCAGTACCGAATCTCGTCTATCTCTCGGCCACTATTCAGTCTGTTGCTACGTAAGATTATTATGCTATAGTAATGATAATAATATTACTTTACACATCACGGTTTTATAAAAAGGTTAACACTGGCGTCACAGAAACCAAACTATACACTGTTTATGCGAATTCTATTATTTCACTTTAAATGGGAGTTAACTTCACTTGAACAAAGAACTAACGAGGGCTTAACCGAGCATAGCTTCGCCGTCGATGAGCCGCTAGCCCCGAATGACGCTCGTCCCTTACTGCAGTAGTTTTTACAAGGGAGCGATACCCCTTCCACTAATTTGCGTATCGCCTATTCACGGCATACTCGAGGTATAATAGTACCGCTAATCGGTGACCAATATATAGTTGATGCGATTGAGACATAACCATTCCATTATCCTTCGGTGGATCTCCTTCAATTAATTAAAATCTGTCCGGCTTCCCCCTCCTTGCGGGGTGAACTCCCTTCTTCGAGGACGTGTCATGAGACTAACCAGATGGCCCAGTACTTTTCCACGCAGAAACCACACAGTATTCTTTCTTCTTCTGAAAGTTATCAAGAAAAGGGACATTAAACACTCTAAATAAATGTCCCAGTGACATTTATCCCTTTTAAATCGGGAGACGACTCCATAATTTGAGTTTCATTAATTTTCTGGATCGTAGGTAATTAAGTTGGCTAGTCCGAGTCCAAGATGGCTCCTATGTTTCGTTTCGAAAAAGTTGGTTTCCCCTCATTCTGTGAGTCTTGAGGAGGGATGACTTCTCTCGAGTGATGTCACGGGGAATCCCCATTCATAACCCCTCCCGGGTCTAAGTTGGTTTGGCTTCCTCTGCGGGCCCCCGCCACACAAAGGACAATACTGCGCAATAAGCTGCAGACAAAGAAATCTCGTAGAATAATTTTTAAAGGACACAATTTATCCATCTCAATGGTATGAATATTAATTAGTTTCGGTATTATCTCTATCAATGATATGAATATTAATCAGTTTCAGCATTATTTCCCTTAAATAGCATTGCGTGCGTCATTACGAAGATCAATATCAACCAAAGGTCCTTGGATCATGCCCCTGTCGGGTTCAATATGTATATGTGACAAGTGTTTCGCTGTTAAGTTGATATCCTTCAGCTACTCCTCCTACTGTATCTGCTGACTTCTCTGCTGAAGTACAGTGCATGATAATTTTTCTCAGTAATATTATTTTATCCAACTATCATTATTACAATCAATATAATAATACAACGATTACCGTTTTAAAGCTTGTAACATTTTTGTGGTCAATGTCAATGCTGGCTTGAAGGAACTGCAAAATGCTAAAAAATTGTATTCATCCAGTGAATGATAATTCATTCATTTTTTGGCAACATATCACATCGTGTTCATAGTGCTCCCTTTAAGATCATGCAACATTTAATTATTAAAACTTATAAGAGTTAAATAAATAAATTTGAAAAGAATTTAAAAGTAAATTTGTTGGGACGGCTCTCCTCTTATAGAAAAAGTATTTTCCGTGTTGTGGTCTCTCGAATGCTGATAAGTGATAACCGCTGCTCTAGGATGCACTTATCCTTCGATCAGCCTGGAGGTTCGTTTCCTTACTTCCATTATACTATTGGTATCACTCAAATAATATTTTTTGCTTATTTTTCATCACTTACATCAAAATTCCCTTGAAAATTTGTTGCAGCTATTTGTCTTTCTGATCTGCATTCGTCCTCCTCTCTTCGTACCTTTGATATCCCATGATTTGCGTCCCCTCTCCTATTATTTTACTTCTTGGTTTTCCGTTTTATTTCCAATCATCTGTCCTTAACAATATGTTAATGAGGATGTAAGTACCTATTATCATCTTTCATTGTTCACGGTGGCTTTTTGCTGGAGAAATTCGCTGAGCATCGTTTCCCTTTCAACGGTTAAAATCGCCTTTTGAATTGCTGGTGCAGCCCAGAATATTTTTCATGATGGTGATGGAAAATGCATCAATTACTAAAAGGTTCATTCGATGACATTTTTGTGCTTCCAACAACTACTTTGGCAACTGGTGTGAACCCGCATTCCTGTATCATTACCTCTCATGCAGAATATTGGAATGGCGTATGGCTTCTAGTGCCGGGAGAGTCCGAGAACATGTTCGACTCGCCAGGTGCAGGTCTTTTGATTTGACTCCCGTAGGCGACCTGTGCGTCATGATGAGGATGAAATAATGATGAAGACGACACATACACCCAGACCCCTGCCAGCGAAATTAACCAATGATGGTTAGAATTCCCGACCCTGCCGGGAATCGAACCTGGGACCCTTGTGACCAAAGGCCAGCACGCTAACCATTTAGCTATGGAGGCGGACATGTATAATATTGACGTCATGGTACGGTTAAACGACAGCGACATTCTGCGTTGCGAACAACGGGAAAATATGGGAAGCAAACCTATCGCTGTGATGTGGTACATGAAGTGACGTTTTGGGAAGTTACGGAACCTGATTTGCTTCGGTAAGGAAACACTGTATAAGGTTACAAAGTAAGATATCATCAGACACTCTCTTACTGTCCGTTTTTCATCATCATCATCATCATCATCATCATCATCATCATCATCATCATCATCAGTGTCTCAAGGCAACGCCTTGTCTATGCAACTATTCTTTCCTGTCCTCAGCTCCTCGTTTGAAGGAACTTTTTCCTCTGTCGTCCTCGGCCTTTCTTCCCCGTGATTTTTCCTTCCAGCAGATTGGTAAGAAAGGTGTTGTGTCACAAGATGTGGCCAGTGAATTTAGCTCTTCTTCTTTGTATTGTTAACATCAGTTCTCTCTTCCCTTGAATTTCTTCTAGAACGCTTTTGTTTGTTCTCTTTCCAACCCATTTAATCCTGAGCTTTCGTCTCCAGACCAACATCTCAAACGCTTCCATTCGTTTCCAACCATGATCTCTGATTGTCCAAGATTCACACCTATACAACAGCACACTCCATACAAAAGAAATCACATATTTCTTCCTAATTCCAATATCTAAATTTGCACTGATTTCTCTTATTACTAAACACGTTTTTAGCAAGTTTGATCTCTTTGCTGCACCTGTTGTCATTGGTGATCAGGCTTCCTAGATAAGGGAAACTTGTGACTTGTTCGACTATCTTGTCAGTAAGCTTAATGTTGGCGTGAATTCGTTCAGGGTGTTTATTCACAACTAATATCTTGGTCTTCTTGACATTAATGTTTAAGCGTGAATCTGACAATGCTGATGGCAATACATTCAGCATCTTAAATAACTACTTCTCCGAGTCTGCTACAATTGCTATCTCATCTGAAAATCGAACGCATTCGATATTTTTGATGACAGGTGTTAATAATACCAAGCGGAGACTCCGCGCGTGTTATCGCGCTACGATTATGGAGCCAAGTTCTGTATTCGGGAGACGCGTGGGTTCGAACCCCACCATCAGCTGTCCTGGGAATGGTTTTCAATACTTTCCCCAGTCTCACTGCCATGAAAATATAGGAACAGTTCCTATTCATAGGCCACAGGCGATTCCTTCCACTTCCTTGCCCATTTTAATTCACCATCATTCATTTCATATTCATTAGCTCTCAACTGAGGTTGGCGTCACGAAGGGCAATTGGCCATGAAAACATGCCATATAAAGTCATCTCACTTCTTACCTACCCCGTATCAAGAAAACGTACAAGTATAATAATAATAATAATAATAATAATAATAATAATAATAATAATAATAATAATAATAATAATAATAATAATAATAATAATAATTTCGTGTGGCTATTGGTAGCCGGGTGCAGCCCTTGTAAGACAGACCCTCCGATCAGGGTGGGCGGCATCTGCCATGTGTAGGTAACTGCGTGTTATTGTGGTGGAGGATAGAGTTATGTGTGGTGTGTGAGTTACAGGAATGTTGGGGACAGCACAAACACCCAGCCCCCGACCCGACCAGGAATCGAACCCGGGACTCTCTGAACCGAAGGCCAGTACGCTGACCATTCAGCCAACGAGTCGGACATGGGATCAAGTGGTAGATATAGAGATACAGTATTACTTTCTTTCTTCTTTCTTAATCTGTTTACCCTCCAGGGTTGGTTTTTCCCTCAGACTGAGCGAGGGATCCCACCTCTACCGCCTCAAGGGCAGTGTCCTGGAGCGTGAGACATTGGTCGGGAGATACAACTGGGGAGGATGACCAGTATCTCGCCCAAGCGGCCTCACCTGCTATGCTGAACAGGGGCCTAGTGAGGGGATGGGAAGATCGGAAGGGATAGACAAGGAACAAAACAAAATCAATCACCACCACCATCACTCCCGATTTGGCCCGTTTGAAGGAATAAAAAGAAAAAAGGAGAAGAAGAAGAACCACGCACCTGAAGTAGAGCTCAACTGAGGTGAATGCCTTGGTGTTGTTGTCCACTGTCCTGTTGATGGAGTCCACACAGTTGTCGCCAGCCCATTCGGGGTCGCAGTACACCCAGGGTAGCTCGCTCGCGAAGGATGCGCCCAGATAGAAGAGTGCGATGGCCATTAGGGCGCAGTAGAAGGTGAGAGCCATTGCACTGGCAAGGATCTGCCCGTACGCTATTCCTGAAACATTGAACCGTTACAAATGAAGGATTCTCATGTTTAACAGCAAAAAATCTCCGAACTATGAGAAGTTCTACACTATGTTGCTAACCACATGGACATTACTCTTTTATTTTAAAATCCCAGATGAATCGGCCGGAATTGCAATTACTGGCGATTTTGTGAGAATTCGATGACAATATTCCTAAGCTTTCACGTCCTTCGAAGAAAATGAGGATCTTGTTCCACACCTCGATCCAAGTACTATCTACAGAATCCATTATTTTAAAGCTGGATATTTCAACGACCGCTACGAACAAATTAAAGAGGATCTATACACGGTTCTATCGGTCTCGTTTCCTCTGCCATCCCGGTAAGGCCAACCTAGAGCTTGACTTAAAAGCTGAAAAAATACTTAATTTGTTATAGCACACGACTTGATTATTGGATCGGGCTAAACTTTGCCTTGTAAGAATAAGAAAACACGACTCTCGGCAATGTTAGACATGGCTTTCGTTAATTTCCATCTCGAGCAGAATACTCGGTTGGTATCATGTACATGCCGTGGATGGCTTCATTGCAGCTTTAGTCCATTTAGTCAAAAGTGCGTCTGTTAACGGCAGACTACGAAATCCGGCAATGTAGGGATTGGGCAAAGAAAGAAATAATTACTATTACCAGCATTGCTTAGAGGCAAAGTGTCTATATGTTTTTACTTTCGATACATCACCTCCTCTGTTTTAAATTATGGTCCACCTCCATAGCGTAATTGCTAGCGCTATTGGCTGTCATCGTAGGGGGCCTGGGATCAATTCCTGGTATTGTCATGGATTGGCAGGAGGGCTGGTGTGTGGTTAAAAGAGCACGTACAGCTCACCTTCTTCGAGGGTGTACCTCAAAAGAGTTACAGCACCTCGCGATGACGACACGACGGTGTGGCTCCGTGGCTAACATGTTAGCATGCTGACACTTGGTCCAATGGGTCCAGCGTTCGATTCCTGACCAGGTCGAGATTTTAACCTTCGTTGGTTATTTCCTTTGTCTCGGGGACTGGATGTTGGTATCTGTATCGTCTTCAATATTAGTTTTCATCGTAGACAGGGTTTCATCCTCACAGACATGCTGTTCACCCATGGACGTCAACTAGAGGTACCTGGACCGAGCCTGTCCCGATACCATAAATCATTAAAATTTAAATAATGACTTTTTAAATAATTCGCCCCCTCCGATTTAAATAATGAGGATGATGAACAGCTAAAGTATTAGAACAATAATAATAATAATAATAATAATAATAATAATAATAATAATAATAATAATAATAATAATAATGGCGTATGGCCTCTGGAGAGGCCTGGTGCGGGTTTTTTTCTCGCATACGGCCTGTTAGACGACCTGCATGTCTGCGAAGATGAGGGCCCAGCCCCTGAGCCATCGGAATTAACCAATTAAGGTTAAAATCCACGACCCGGGCGGGAATCGAACCCGGGACCCTCTGGACCAAAGACCAGCACGCTAACCATTTAGCCTTTTTTAAAAATATATTAAGTCGTTTATTCTATGTTTCGATATTTACATTGCACGCAGCCATGGAGCCGGACGTTACAACAATAAGCTGCATTTGTTAAACATGCTGGGATTCTTAATGTTGACGGAGTGAATCCTGTGCGATGTGGCCTCTTTCAGACGGCGTGGGTTCGACCCGCTTTCGCGCTTAGCGCGGGTCCTCCTAAAGTAAAAACCGACTGCTCAAATAGAATCTTTCAGATGACGCGGAGGCGGAGAGTAACCGCGCACGGGAGAAATGTCTGAGTGGGGAGTCCGTAGTGAATCGCGGCCCCGCACCCGCGGTTATGTCTTATTGGACATTAGTATTTATGAATGTCATCACACACAGCAGGTCGACCGCGCCCGCGTCATCAGTAGATCTGCTCCAACTCATCGGAAGTGTTGCTAAATTTGATTGATTGATTTATTTATTTATTTATTTATTTATTTATTTATTTATTTATTTATTTATTTATTTATTTATTTATTTATTTATTTATTTATTTATTTATTTATTAATCTGTTTACCCTCCAGGGTTGGTTTTCCCCCGGATTCAGTGAGGGATCCCACCTCTACCGTCTCAAGGGCTGTGTCCTGGAGCGAGAAACTTTGGGTTGGAGATACAACCAGGGAGGAGGACCAGTACCTTGCCCAGGCGGCCTCACCTGCTATGCTGAACAGCGGCCGGATGAGGGGATGGGAAGTTTGGAAGGGATAGACAAGGAAGAGTGAAGGAAGCGGCTGTGGCCTTAAGTTAGGCACCATCCCGGCATTTGCCTAGAGGAGAAGTGGGAAACCACGGAAAACCTCTTAGAGGATGGCTGAGGAGGGAATCGAAGCCCCCTCTACACAGTTGACCTCCCAAGGGTGAGTTGACCTCGTTCCAGCCCTCGTACCACTTTTCAAATATCGTGGCAGAGCCGCGAATCGAACCCGGGCTTCCGTGGGTGGCAGGTAATCGCACTAACCACCACACCACAGAGGCGGACTATTTATTTATTTATTTATTTATTTATTTATTTATTTATTTATTTATTTATTTATTTATTTATTTATTTATCAGTTTATTCGTGAGGAGGGAATCGAAGCCCCCTCTACTCACGATGTGTGATTTACTGCGGTTGTTATGGAGCCCGAAATAGACACTGAAAACTTAACAACATAAGTGTCGGAAATACCAGTGTTGTGAGACCAATCTCTGGAAGAATACATCCAGAACAAGCACAACAGAGCCATGGTGACATGGAATGCCTCATTTTGGTGTTTTACCGAAGGAGATAGTTGTGTAACTTACGCAGAAGTTTATCAAAGGAGTATATTGACATCCGAAAATAGATTAACAAAACTTGCCATCGTCCATTCTCAAGTCATGAAACAGTGTGGCAAATACTCCCATCTGACTTGTCTGTCCTATCACTGGGTGCATCCAAATTCTCCGCCTTCGTTTCCTTTTCCTTAAGTGTAGAAGGTAGAGTAAACGAAGATGATGATGGTCCATATTTATTACTTACACTGAAAAGTGTGTTGAAAAGGATCTGCTGAAAAGTGCAGGGAGTTTTGCGCGGCTCTAATTTACCCGCTGTGTGTGAATCAGCGGAAGCGGGTGCACCCGCGCATACACGCGAACGCGGCTTATTCCTGCACCGCCTGAAGGAAGTAATTTGGATGGGCACCAGTCTTCCTTGCTCCCCTTTCAGACTATACCACTGTTCATTTGAGTGGTAACTTTTATTAGACCGATGATGTGTAATCAGCTTGGTTTGAGTGGAACACAGTTTAAATATCATTTTATTTTTATTCATAAATTATAACATTCAGTACATATGAGACACTACCTTTTATAATGGAAACTATGCTTTTTTTTTTGCTATTTGCTTTACGTCGCACCGACACAGATAAGTCTTATGGCGACGATGGGACAGGAAAGGCATAGGAATGGGGAGGAAGCGGCCGTGGCCTTAATTAAGGTACAGCCCCAGCATTTGTCTGGTGTGGAAATGGGAAACCACGGAAAACCATCTTCAGGGCTGCCGACAGTGGGGTTCGAACCCACTATCTCCCGAATACTGGATACTGGCCGCACTTAAGCGACTGCAGCTATCGAGCTCGGTAATGGAAACTATTGTACCATTTCATTGCCCAGTTTGCGTCATGAACGGCAGTTATATCGCTGATAGTTGCCATGCATCGCGATGGAATGATGAAAATTGTATGAAAAAAAATAATATATTACTAGGAAAATACACCGACATAAAGAATCAAATAAGCCGCGGAATACAGTTGTGATGATCGGACTTGAGAAGTCCATGCGGCCGTGAACACGTCGAGAGAAAAACTGCAGATGTGTCAAGTCGAGTAGGACGTGAATAAATCTTGAGACGGACAGACCTAACGAATCCATGCGGCCGTGAAAAAAAAAATTGTATTGTTATCCCGAGCTAAAAAAACAAGAGTCACTTAAAAAAATCTAAAAAGAAGTCAATTTCGGAACGAAGTATCGAACGAGATTCTATACAAGAAGAGAAGGGATTGAAGCTGGAGAAGAGAAATTATTAATACAGTTACAACCATATGCGAAAAGTAAAGTAAATTACATCAAATTTCATATACGAATTATTAATATCTGGCGCGGAAGAAGAGCAAGGAAGGAAGATCTGATCTCGCAGGAGAAGTCGCCAGTTTACATTTTAAAATCAGCGTCAAGCAGAAAACATTTTTGACTACTATATAAAATATTACACCTTCTTAGTGTTTGCTAAAAAGATAGAGAATATACCCTGGATTGTTCAGTTCATAATTGAAACATGTATCTAATGACGACCTTCAATATATTTTTATTATTGCATGTAATCGACGGAGACATCATGGCTGAGTAATTCAAGGATATGGGGTCACAATCTGGAGGAACCCTAACCAACCGTTCTGCATGCCCGAAGCCCGAGTCCAGTTACCGGCAATGACGAGCACATGAACGCGACATGCTGTCCAAAGAAGACCCAGGATGAAATCCAGCCCAGCGGAATAGCGGAAGCAAGATAAGTGGAGTTCCTTATAGTTAATTTTCGTAGTTAAATTATTAGATTTGTGCGAATAATAGTGTGTGTTTAAGTTGAAATATTTGTACAGCAAGGTTAATATCTGGTTCATCGAGATATAAACTCCATGAATAGTGTCTTTGAAAAATAATCCATGTAATCGTTTGAGAACTCGGATCTAGTTAGTCTTTGACAAACCAAAAATTTATACTCCATGTATAGGCATGTTTAATTGTGTGCGTGTGTAGAGCTAATACAAATATAATACAGTATTGTGTCAGGGTGAAATAACGAGCCCAAATCAACTTCACGAACAGAACAGAATAGGAATGTTTGTTTACTTGAGGAAAGCTTTGAAAATCAGTATTACAACGTTGTGACAGGATTATACGTCTTTCATAATGCAAATAAAGCTTAATACAATGTACAATGAAATGAGATCGTACTCTAAGACAGAAGGAAATGACATGATGTTTAATCGTCATAAAAAAACGTGAGTAACATAGCCTGAATTATTAATACATGCCTTTAATTGCAGGAGGAATATAGTTACTTGTGTTATTTAATATCATAAACTTATGACATGTTATGATATTGTGTTTAGTGGAATATACGTACTTCGTGACACTCGTAAAGCAGCAATTGAAGTAATTGAATGAAAATGTCGATATGTACAATGAAATGAGGATATTGTGCGCAAGAATATAGGTTGGATTTATGGTAGTAAAGATGATTTATGAGGAATTATGAGACGTAAGTTGCGTATATGGCGAAAATATGGCATATATTAATAATTGGTGGAATTTATGCAGCGTAACGCCGATATTAGGTTAATGTTGTTGTTATTGTCACGCGATATATACGGTAGCATGTCATGTTGGGTTAAATGGAATACGAATACAACCATATGAGGTTTTTAAACTTACAGGCTGTTTATGGTGTACGATCATCAAGAGTATATCCTAGAAGTAACGTATTTACGAGAGAAACTTAGTATTTTTCTAGAAATATTTCACATGCTAGGCTAACTTCAAGTTGATTTCTGGTCAAAGACATGATTGGAATTAGGAAATGTTTTCATGATCCATAAAATTACCATCCATTAATAGATGACTTTCATTTACGATTTTATTCGAAATCTTTCGCAGATAGATTATTGTTATTTTTGAATCATGGTATGACACTATCAGTTGAATAACTTGCTTGTTGACACATGAATGTTGTGTTAGGTTACTCCTACACACTTTTAGGAAAAATTATGGATATTTAAGTTCATTTTATAGACATATTTTTTTAAGGTGATTTACGATAATATGATAATGAATGGCAATTTTTAAGCCATGATTTCTGGAACTCGCTTATGTTGCTTACGCTATGTCAGAAACTCTTGAGGAAAGATATTTAATTCATTTGAGAAAATTGAGGACACTTGGTTGGGATTTAAATAATATTTTGAAAATATTTCTACAGTTTTTTTAATATGGTATAATGATTCTAAAGGACAATTGAACAATATGTAAACATCATTCTTGATATTTAACCTAAATTTGAATAATACTTAGATGTTATTTCAACAGTAATACAAGATGTTACAACATCGATGATTGATATTTGAAAAATATTTAAATGGTAATTAATATTATTATTAATGATATTCAGATAATATTTTAAGAAATATTTACAATATTTTGTTTAGGGATTGGAATTCAGTGAATACAAATGAGCATGTAGATGATTTCCTTTACTATTTTCCAAGTACTATCATTTTATTATTCAATAAACTAGGTGATAAGAACTTTGATTGGAATTCTTACTATTCATTCATTTATTTCTTTATTTTATAATTCGTAAAGGTATTTGGAGGCATATGAACTAGCTGTTTGGTAAATGAACCTAGAGTTTTGCTTAGTTATGGGTTACAATTGAGCTGTGATGGTTTACGAATGGACTTAAGGATGAGGCTGTGCATTATCTTCAGTTGAGTCCACGTAAAAAAAAACGGATATATATACTTTTATCACAAATTTTATCCCTGAAAGGTATCGTGCAGTGAATATATATGTAATTGATATCATAACATGAAAAGTAAGAGATATTTCACAGAATAAGTAAAAATCGATGAAGGCGAAGGAGTATTTATATCGGACGGGATGAAATATTCAAATATTAGGACAAGACTGGACACTTATATTCATATAAGGTCACAGAGTTAGGATGATGCCCTCATGTCTCATTCCCATCCGTATGATAACTTGTAGTGTGCGGGAATTCATTATATTTATTTGGCCGCCTAACATTAGATAATGAATTATTGGCCGGAGTTTATGATAAAGTAATGGGAAAAGGCACGATACGGATAATGTACCCCGTTGTGAGCATTAATTGTCACCCATGTGAGTGGCAAATTGAGAAAGTCACCACGGGAAATGACGGTCGACGAGGTACATTATTTTGGCGCCGAACAGTGGGGCGATACTGAGGATACCCTGGAGGATACCTGGGTCCATTAATTGATGCCCATTCGTGAGCAAAGACTGAGGATACACAGGATAGTTGAAGATATAAATATTGGGCGCACATCATTAATTGATGCCCATCATTGTAGCGAAACTGAGGATACCCTGGAGGATACCCAGGTGTGATAATTGATGCTCATTAGTGAAGCAAGATTGTGGATACCCAGGGGCACAGCATCGAGTTAGCATTAACATGAAAGTAAAATTGAGGACACTCAGTCCAATGACAAGATAATTATGAACATTGATTGATACTTACCGTTGAAGCAAGGCTGAGGATGCCTAACCAAACTATAAGATAATTGTTGGCCTATTATTTGACATACAAATGTGGTTTCTGGAAAATAGTTTTTGCATTAGCTAACGCTCGTCGTTGGAGAAGAATAATTGCATTGATTGACACCCAGAAACGCAGTGGATCTGAGGATATACGAGGCATCAAGAGTTACATAGAAAGTGTTGGACATGAGAAAGCTTCACCCAGAGATGGGGCAAGACTGATAGGAAGCAAAAGGTTGAGATTCGATGCATACGAGGGAAACCGAAAGAAGAAGTTGAGAGTTAGGCGAGGAGTCATGTGATCGAGGAAGGGAGCTGAAGAAGAAATGGATGATAATGATAGTGAATAATATAGCAGAGATATTTCATATAGTTAGTAGATTTAGATAGTTAATAATATTAATTTAGATCATGATATGATTTTTCTGTTGAGGTAGAAATAGCAAATAGGTTAATAAGTTCCCAAATATCAAGAATGATTGTTTTTTTTTCCTCAAGTTTCTGAAATAACTGGGATAATGAGACGGTTGGTTATATGGGGGAGACCAGATTGTAGATCCCATACTGAATTGAAATACTGATATATTTTATTGGTTGCAAACTATAAACGATTAGCAAAATAGAATCTTTAGCGAAGCTAAGCAATAATAGACATAAAATGGCGACTATTAGTCAATTGAGGTCACAAGTTGAGGAATACCAAAAGGAAAAGGATGAGGAGATAGAGAAGATAACCGAGGAGTTAGAAAAGGCAAAAGAAGGGCAGAAAGGAATAATAGAAATATTGAAAGAGATGAGCAGAAAACAAGAAGAAAAACAAGAAGAAATGATCAAAAAACAAGAGGAGATGCAGAAGAAGCAGTTGGGAGAATTATTTGGAAAATTTCAAGAAGAGTACCAACAGAAACAGGAAGAGCTGCAGCGAAACCAGATGGAAGAGATAAGAAAAATGGAAGAGAGGCAGAAGGAGATGATGAAAACAGAAATTGGTAAAATCGGAAGAGAAGTTTTCGAAATAAAAAATGGATTAACGAATCTTCGAACCGAAATGATTGAAACAATGGAAAATAAGAATAAGGAGATCTATGAAGAAGTAAATAGAATCAGAAGCGAATTAACAGAAAGTAAGAAGTATATTCAAAGCTTGAAAGAGGATGAGATCAAGAGACTAACTGACAATATGGAGTCAATAAAAATAGATTCACAAGAAAAATGGAATCAGTACGAAGGAAAGATAGAAACGATAAACGAGATTGTACAAACGACGAACAAAACAATGGAAGTGAACTTTATTACAGCGCGTGACCAGATTGGAGATAAAATAGGTATCATAAAAGAAGAAATAGAAAAGAATAAGAATGAAACCGAAGAAAGAATGATTAGGACAGAGCAAGGATTGGATCAGATGAGGAAGGAGATCCAAAATATTAAAAATGAAATCCAGATAACAAAATCGGTAATATCCAAGCAACCGAATGAACAGAGGATGGTGGAAGTGCAGATTAATGAGAGAGAGGGAACACCGACTGTATCTGGAGAAACAGACCAGAGCAATAAAGACATTATAATAGGAACTAACGGCAATGGACATCCAGCTATCATAAATATTATTAAAACTTACGATGACCGACCTAGACATTTCAACAATACCGCAGCCATGTCACCAAATAGATTTCTGCGTGAAATTGAGGAGTACTTCCGAGAAAACAGGATACCAGATGAGAAAAAGCTCAGGGTAGTCGAGAAACACCTAGACGCCAACCCAAACCTTTGGTATCAGGCTTTTAAATATACTTTTCACGATTATGAAGAGTTCAAATTAGCCTTTCTAAAACGATTTTGGAATCCTGAGATTCAACAGAATCTCAGATTAGAGTTGTATTCAAAGAGATACTCATCAACAGCACAAACTCGATACAGCGAGTATTTTTCATACCAGTTCCATAGATTTCAAGATCTGGACTCAGCGCCTAGTGAACTGGAGGCGATAAAAACTATACAAAAACAATTCCCTCCAGAGATCCAAAGGCTACTTGCGGCTGCAAATGTAGAGTCGGCAATAGAAATGGAGAGTATACTCAGACAACTCGATATGACATCTAGTCATACATCGAATAGAATAAATAGAAGCCCGAACAATGAAGAAGTAATAAATATACTGACTCGGGAAAACGACAAGAGGAAATCGTTTACCGAAAGGAGAGAAAATGATAGGGATCATAGAAGAAGAGAACGGAAAGAAGATGAGGAAAGTATGAGGGAAGAGAGCCGATGCAGGTGCAGGCAGGAGTGTCACGAGGTCGGAAGGCAAGATGGAAACGGAAGATTTGTGCCATATCATCGACCATATAACAAATACAGGAATAGTGGAGATAGAGGCAATTATAGAAGGAGACCTATATATCGTGGAAGACAGATTAACAATTATGACGGAAGAGAAAACAGAAATAGGCAATATATTCAGGATCTGAGGAGAGAGACCCAAGAGAAGAAGAAATGGGAAGACACAATCAAGGATCGGATCATAAACGGAGACTTAGAAGGAGCCGAGAGCTTGGAATTACAAGAGTATAAAAGAAAAAAAAGAGATGAACAAAAGCTAAACCCGGAAGCCCAGGCATATGTGTTGGATACCCGGAACAAAAAAAACGCCAATTTTAGATTAGGGAAAGAAGTAAATAGTACAAGGGATAAGTTGAATTACCAAATTGAAAACTGGTGTATTTTACAAATTGAATCTTGGGATGTAGATCCAGATGAATTATTGGAAGATATGCAAAAAGATAATATTGGTATCAGAGCACGCTTACCCATTATTATTGTGCGGGTAAACGGGCTGAAGACGCACTGCTTAGTTGACTCTGGAGCGAGCATAAGCGTCATGTCGAAAATACTGTTTGATGAAATCAATCGAAAGGATAAATTACCTGTAATACCAGTTGCGCAAACTAAAATACGAGGAATAATACCGGATAAAACAGTTGAGTGCAAATTACAAACATACTTGAAGATAAAACTTGGCAGAATGATATTCGAACATCCGTTCATAATAATGAATAGAATAAAATATAACATCATTCTTGGGATTGATTTTATGGTAGCCACAGGAATGACCATTGATTTGAGAAAACAGGAAATAAGATTACCCGTTATCGAGGTTGATGGTGAGAGAACAAAAGAAAGAATCAAACTGAATGAAGAAACACAGGATTCAGAACATATGAAAATGGAGGGATTAGAAATACAAAGACAGGCGGAAGAATATACGGCACAAAGGAGGCTGAGTGAATCTGAAGAAGAAGAAGAGGAGATAATACAAAGTTTAGAAAAGATTTTGAGTGTTGAAGATGAGAGGGAAGAACCAAGTATATGGAAAAAGATTGCTGAAACCAAGCTGAATGCTAAGGAAAAACAGAAGTTGAATGCAATTTTAGAAAGATATTCTGAGATCTTTAAGGACAAACCTGGCCAGATACCAAATTTTAAATACAAACTTGTAGTGAATGATTGGTCACCATATAAGGGAAAATTGTACGACGTCCCTGAAAAGTACTTTCAAGATGTAAAGAAACTTATCCAAGAAATGGTAGATGATGGAATAATCATTAAGACTACAACACCATATTTAAGTCCAATTGTAATTGTGAAGAAAAGTAACGGGAGTCTGAGAATATGTCTCGACGCTAGAAAATTGAATGAAAAGCTAATACCGGAATATAATCAAGTCCCGAAAATCAAAGAAATAGTGAAGAGATTCAAGAACATGAAGTATTTTACAAACTTAGATTTCACATCGTCATTCCACCATATAATATTAGAAGAAAAATCAAGACTCTTAACTGGATTTATGTTTGATAATCAAACATACGCATATTGCAGATTGCCATTTGGGTTAAAAAATAGTTGCGCTGTATTAATAAGAGCTCTGGACAGGAATTTATTACCTGAGATCAAAGATTACGTGACATGCTACGTGGATGATTTGATTTTTGCAAGCGAAACTTTTGATGACCACTGTATCAAACTCAACAAGCTGTTAGAAAATCTAGAAAATACTGGTTTTAAAGTTAATTTAGCCAAATCAAGATTTTGCCAAGAGCAAACACTGTTTGTAGGACACGTTATCGATGGTGAAGGAATAAAGCCAAATCCAGTAAAGATACAAGCGATATGTGAATTTCCTCGCCCGACAAGAATTAAGCAAGTCAGGCAATTTTTAGGAATGACCCAGTTTTTCGCGAATCACTGCACGGGCTACACAGATACAGCAGCACCGTTACAAGAGCTGTTAAAATCGAACAACAAATGGAAATGGAATGACAAGACAGAGCAAGCATTTCTTGCAATGAAGAGATTATTAACCAATAGTGTAAAACTGGGATATCCAGATTATACCAGGGAATTCGTGATTCAAACTGACGCTTCCAATGTTGGAATAGGTGCCTGTTTATATCAAGAGGTAACGGACGAAAGTAGGAAACGAACTTACTTAGCATTTGCCAGTCGTAAACTGCGAAAACATGAGCTAAGTTATACTACCACTGAGCAAGAACTACTAGCCATTGTGTACGCGCTACAACAGTGGAAGAAAATTATATACGGATACCCGATAACAATTCGAACGGATCATAAAGCCTTGGAATTTGGACTCAAAGCGGCAATGGCAAGTGAGAGGATCACACGATGGATCTTATTTACTCAGCAATTTCAATTCAAAGTAGAACATTGTAGTGGGAAAAGTAACATCCTTGCAGATGCACTGAGTAGAAACCCTGTAGAAAAAGAAGAAGTAATACAGCATATTGAGTTAATACAACAAGACGAAGAATTCCTAGAAAGACTAAGGAATATTGCTTACTTGCAAAGATCAGATGAGAAACTAGCGCAAGAAATTATAAGAATAGAGCGTGATGATCCAGAAGATAACAGGCGAGCGAATGAGAACAATCAGTATGTACTGAAGGACGGAATGCTAATGAGCTATATTAACAAGGATACGAATAAATTAAGGATAACGGTACCGCAGGCATTGCAGAAAGAAATGATTTGGCATACTCATAGGATTATAGGACACGGAGGAATGGAGAAAGTAGCAAGAACAATATTAGAAAGATTTACATGGAAGGGAATTAGAAAAACAATCAGGAGTGTCATTAAGACTTGCGATACTTGTCAGAGAACGAAGCACAATTCATTTTTAACTAAGCACGAACCAATTGCCATATTACCGACAGCACCAAGAGAAATTTTTGCAATAGATATTTTTGGTAAACTACCATCAGCCACTAAAGGACGTAAATATATAGTTGTGACCATGGACATATTTTCAAAATTTGTAACATTGCAGCCAATTCAAAGAGCCACAACCAAGCAGGTACTCAGAGCAATAAATAAAGGCGTAATACCTAAAATGGGAAAGCCGAAGAAAATGCTAACAGATAGAGGCACCCAATTTACATCGGCTGAATTTCAAGAAGCGATGCATGAAATGCAAATTAAACAGATATTATGCTCCGTTAGGCATCCTTCAGCCAATCCTGTAGAACGCTGTATGCGGGAAATATCAAAATATTGCAGGATATATTGTTCTGAGAGTCATTGGATGTGGATTGACGTTTTAAACATAATTGAAGAAAGTGTTAACAATACTGTCCATGAATCGACCGACCAGATACCTAGTGTTGTGCATTTAAATCAATATCCGAAGAGGCCATGGGATACAATATTTGGAGAGAATGACGAACAAAGACCTGGTAGCGGAGAAATCAACCAGATGGTAAACGAAAGACTGAGGAGACAGGCTGATAGGCGACGGAAAAGAGTCCAAAATAAAAGATTTCATCCACCTTTCAGATTAATGATATGGTGCTGATAAGAAAGTCACCTAGCTCAAATGCATCAGAACGCATATTTTCCAAATTTGTCCATTTATTCGACGGCCCATACATCATAAAGAAGGTATTAGGTAACAACGCCTACATTATAGAAAACTTGACAGGTACATATAGAAACACACACAATGCTGCCAACATGAAGTTGTACTTTAAACAAGATCATGGATAAGGCTTAAAGAATGTTAAAATCATAAATAACAGAATTATACAAACAGGTCAATGAAAGCTCCATTTGAATACAGAAGAGAAAACAAAATAAATGTACTGCGAACAGAACATTTATTTACTTTTGACGGGGAGCAAAATGTACCATTTCATTGCCCAGTTTGCGTCATGAACGGCAGTTATATCGCTGATAGTTGCCATGCATCGCGATGGAATGATGAAAATTGTATGAAAAAAAATAATATATTACTAGGAAAATACACCGACATAAAGAATCAAATAAGCCGCGGAATACAGTTGTGACGATCGGACTTGAGAAGTCCATGCGGCCGTGAACACGTCGAGAGAAAAACTGCAGATGTGTCAAGTCGAGTAGGACGTGAATAAATCTTGAGACGGACAGACCTAACGAATCCATGCGGCCGTGAAAAAAAAATTGTATTGTTATCCCGAGCTAAAAAAACAAGAGTCGCTTAAAAAAATCTAAAAAGAAGTCAATTTCGGAACGAAGTATCGAACGAGATTCTATACAAGAAGAGAAGGGATTGAAGCTGGAGAAGAGAAATTATTAATACAGTTACAACCATATGCGAAAAGTAAAGTAAATTACATCAAATTTCATATACGAATTATTAATATCTGGCGCGGAAGAAGAGCAAGGAAGGAAGATCTGATCTCGCAGGAGAAGTCGCCA
Organism: Anabrus simplex; assembly: GCF_040414725.1. Classification (NCBI taxonomy): domain Eukaryota; kingdom Metazoa; phylum Arthropoda; class Insecta; order Orthoptera; family Tettigoniidae; genus Anabrus; species Anabrus simplex. The sequence continues at coordinate 120,109,295 of NC_090269.1, forward strand.
GTTTACATTTTAAAATCAGCGTCAAGCAGAAAACATTTTTGACTACTATATAAAATATTACACCTTCTTAGTGTTTGCTAAAAAGATAGAGAATATACCCTGGATTGTTCAGTTCATAATTGAAACATGTATCTAATGACGACCTTCAATATATTTTTATTATTGCATGTAATCGACGGAGACATCATGGCTGAGTAATTCAAGGATATGGGGTCACAATCTGGAGGAACCCTAACCAACCGTTCTGCATGCCCGAAGCCCGAGTCCAGTTACCGGCAATGACGAGCACATGAACGCGACATGCTGTCCAAAGAAGACCCAGGATGAAATCCAGCCCAGCGGAATAGCGGAAGCAAGATAAGTGGAGTTCCTTATAGTTAATTTTCGTAGTTAAATTATTAGATTTGTGCGAATAATAGTGTGTGTTTAAGTTGAAATATTTGTACAGCAAGGTTAATATCTGGTTCATCGAGATATAAACTCCATGAATAGTGTCTTTGAAAAATAATCCATGTAATCGTTTGAGAACTCGGATCTAGTTAGTCTTTGACAAACCAAAAATTTATACTCCATGTATAGGCATGTTTAATTGTGTGCGTGTGTAGAGCTAATACAAATATAATACAGTATTGTGTCAGGGTGAAATAACGAGCCCAAATCAACTTCACGAACAGAACAGAATAGGAATGTTTGTTTACTTGAGGAAAGCTTTGAAAATCAGTATTACAACGTTGTGACAGGATTATACGTCTTTCATAATGCAAATAAAGCTTAATACAATGTACAATGAAATGAGATCGTACTCTAAGACAGAAGGAAATGGCATGATGTTTAATCGTCATAAAAAAACGTGAGTAACATAGCCTGAATTATTAATACATGCCTTTAATTGCAGGAGGAATATAGTTACTTGTGTTATTTAATATCATAAACTTATGACATGTTATGATATTGTGTTTAGTGGAATATACGTACTTCGTGACACTCGTAAAGCAGCAATTGAAGTAATTGAATGAAAATGTCGATATGTACAATGAAATGAGGATATTGTGCGCAAGAATATAGGTTGGATTTATGGTAGTAAAGATGATTTATGAGGAATTATGAGACGTAAGTTGCGTATATGGCGAAAATATGGCATATATTAATAATTGGTGGAATTTATGCAGCGTAACGCCGATATTAGGTTAATGTTGTTGTTATTGTCACGCGATATATACGGTAGCATGTCATGTTGGGTTAAATGGAATACGAATACAACCATATGAGGTTTTTAAACTTACAGGCTGTTTATGGTGTACGATCATCAAGAGTATATCCTAGAAGTAACGTATTTACGAGAGAAACTTAGTATTTTTCTAGAAATATTTCACATGCTAGGCTAACTTCAAGTTGATTTCTGGTCAAAGACATGATTGGAATTAGGAAATGTTTTCATGATCCATAAAATTACCATCCATTAATAGATGACTTTCATTTACGATTTTATTCGAAATCTTTCGCAGATAGATTATTGTTATTTTTGAATCATGGTATGACACTATCAGTTGAATAACTTGCTTGTTGACACATGAATGTTGTGTTAGGTTACTCCTACACACTTTTAGGAAAAATTATGGATATTTAAGTTCATTTTATAGACATATTTTTTTTAAGGTGATTTACGATAATATGATAATGAATGGCAATTTTTAAGCCATGATTTCTGGAACTCGCTTATGTTGCTTACGCTATGTCAGAAACTCTTGAGGAAAGATATTTAATTCATTTGAGAAAATTGAGGACACTTGGTTGGGATTTAAATAATATTTTGAAAATATTTCTACAGTTTTTTTTTAATATGGTATAATGATTCTAAAGGACAATTGAACAATATGTAAACATCATTCTTGATATTTAACCTAAATTTGAATAATACTTAGATGTTATTTCAACAGTAATACAAGATGTTACAACATCGATGATTGATATTTGAAAAATATTTAAATGGTAATTAATATTATTATTAATGATATTCAGATAATATTTTAAGAAATATTTACAATATTTTGTTTAGGGATTGGAATTCAGTGAATACAAATGAGCATGTAGATGATTTCCTTTACTATTTTCCAAGTACTATCATTTTATTATTCAATAAACTAGGTGATAAGAACTTTGATTGGAATTCTTACTATTCATTCATTTATTTCTTTATTTTATAATTCGTAAAGGTATTTGGAGGCATATGAACTAGCTGTTTGGTAAATGAACCTAGAGTTTTGCTTAGTTATGGGTTACAATTGAGCTGTGATGGTTTACGAATGGACTTAAGGATGAGGCTGTGCATTATCTTCAGTTGAGTCCACGTAAAAAAAACGGATATATATACTTTTATCACAAATTTTATCCCTGAAAGGTATCGTGCAGTGAATATATATGTAATTGATATCATAACATGAAAAGTAAGAGATATTTCACAGAATAAGTAAAAATCGATGAAGGCGAAGGAGTATTTATATCGGACGGGATGAAATATTCAAATATTAGGACAAGACTGGACACTTATATTCATATAAGGTCACAGAGTTAGGATGATGCCCTCATGTCTCATTCCCATCCGTATGATAACTTGTAGTGTGCGGGAATTCATTATATTTATTTGGCCGCCTAACATTAGATAATGAATTATTGGCCGGAGTTTATGATAAAGTAATGGGAAAAGGCACGATACGGATAATGTACCCCGTTGTGAGCATTAATTGTCACCCATGTGAGTGGCAAATTGAGAAAGTCACCACGGGAAATGACGGTCGACGAGGTACACTATGTTGGTAAGATGTAACTTTCAATGAATATTAACTTTCACTTAAAATCGAAATGCTTATGCCCTTCTATTCTTTGTGATGAATGCCATAATATTGTTACTATGGTGAAATAAGTTTCCTGAAGTGTAGAAACAGGTAGTGTGAAGTCTTTTAATCGATAGGTACACAATTGATTAAGGAACGGTTTCCTGATACGCTCGCTAAAGCAAAGGCCCTTCTCACTCACCAGTTTGACATTAAATTTGGGTACGCACCTCTGAAAGCTGGTATAACGTTCCACACCCTGACACAGCCATAACCAGTGAACTGTCCCATGGCCATCTCAAGGTAGTAGAGGGGCTTGCCAATCACTATAAGGACGATCATGTAAGGGATGAGGAACGCTCCTCCCCCGTTCTTGTGAGCCATGTAGGGGAAGCGCCAGATGTTACCCAGTCCTACTGACATTGCGATGCACGACATGAGGAAGTCCAGCCGGTGAGACCATTGCTGGCGAGCCATGGGGTCAGGAACCTTTAACAGAACAATACCAAATTGTAATCACTGGCACACACGTTACCTATCGTTAACACTTCTCTACTCAGTTAAACCTCCAAAATGCCTGGAGATAAGAATGGTTAAACTCATCAGCTTGTGGCCTCATTGAATTCTGTGACCCTACCAGAAGAATAGCTGGTTTCAATCTGTCTCGGACAGAATTCAGTGTGGCACTGCTCGAACTGGCGCAGTCCTACATCGGTGGGGTTGGACAGACTCTCCTCGATGTGACTGTAGTATTGAAATGCATACTATCAAGCATATCGGGCCGGAGTGCCTTCTATAATCGTCCGCAGCCCTGAAAATGGGTTTCCCTCGGTTCCATTTTCACACCAGACAGATGCCACGGCCACTATTTTCCCATTCCTAGCCTATTTCTATCCCACAGTCGCCGAAAACCTCGCTGTGTTAGTACGACGTTAAATCGCTAGGAAGAAGAAGAACAACTACCAGCTTGTGACCTTCTGAAATGGTGCCATTTTGGCGGTCTGTTTACCAATGTTGACATCTAGAAGCGATTCTTGGGTTCCGTGTTAGCGAGATATTTCACGCGAGAACCACACCTGATGGTGTAGGCTGAGAGAACCTCGGGCTATATGCACCTCCGGAAGTGGAAATTTCGTTTCTTAAATTTTACGACTTCCTGACGGGGATTCGAACCCACATCGTTCCGGGCGAACCGAGCACGTTTTTCTTCAATTCGAAGGGTAAACTATTCAGTGAAATATATAGAATCCACTCAGAGCCGCTAAAAGAATGAGCACATAGCAACCATAGTCTCTTCGATCCATGTGGTAGCCTATATCTCAGTTCATAAATGTGAAATGAATGACAAGACTAGAGGTTTAAATCCCGTTTCATGCGCTTCACCGTAGTCGAACGAGAAATACCAAGCGCTGCAGACCTTTTCTGTGCGGATTTTTGAGGAGAGTTCTGCAGTGAGACATCAAAAGCGTGGCATGTTTCCCTCAAAGTTGTCGGCCTAACCACTTCGGGAAAAGTCTGTCACACTTCCGATTGCGAATGCGTATTTTTTCCACCCCACCATTGTTGCTTTCCTTGTAAAAATTTCGATGTAGAAATTTTATTTTCACGGTACTCACTGCCGTCACCGCCGTCACCAGTCACTGCTCGATGATAAACGGACTCTGATTAACCATGTTTGTTTATTATTACTTCACGCAACGTGACTGCGCATTGTATGTTTACCGTTGTTACCGTGAATGCTAACACAGTTACCGACATTTTAACATAAATGTTCACAAAACAAAAGGCGGTTCGTCCACTTTGTGGCAAAACTGTATATACAGATAGTTCTGCCACTATTGCCAGGAATTTCTTGCCATAGAAATGGAATGTATACCTCATTTCATAGTCAATTTCTTCAATTCGAAGAGTAAACTATTCAGTGAAATATATAAAATCCACTCAGAGCCGCTAAAAGAATGAGTACATAGCAATCATAGCCTCTTCGATTCTTTTACATCTTTCTCTGTCTCAATATTAGGTGTAGAAACAATTTATGATCACGTTTTATAAATAACTATTACATTTGACTTAAGACAATTCATTAGCATGAATTAATTAATTGATTAAATTGATTAATTGCGCTATGGAGCATATGTCGGCCTAGTAATATGAATACATAAGATCTTGAGTCTAGGTAGCAATATATTATGATCACATATCACTTAAAGCAATCGTATTTTAAAGGAAGAATGTATCGCAGCTCTTCTTATACTCACCTTGTTATTCATCTCTGATACAGGAGGTAATGCACCATTACAGGAGGATTTCCCTGTACCTTTATGTCCTCTGCCCATGTCTTTCAGCTCCTAGAAATATAGCCTATGTTTAACATCGATTTTTATACTAGTTAGCAATAAATCTTAATATTAAGAATTTCTAAAACAATGTTTCGTACCTACTCAGTCCACTGATCGTACAAGAGTCGGCGGAATAAATTGAGGAGGGTCTGCTCAAAATGTGCTGTTTCCATCATACAGTTGTGGGAAATCTCAAGAAATGTATAATAAAACGTACATTGAACGTAACCACGATCGGGTATGGTACCATTTTTAAGGAATTAGAAATATTTTGGCCTGGATTGCTCATGGTATTTGACAGCATTCAGCTTGATCTATTCACAAAGACGCACACAAAATGCTGTCAACTTACGTACCATGATATCTATTTACAATTAATTATTACACATTAATCACACATAACCTAACCAACTGCCGTCACAAACAAAACACACACATCAACAAACCACCATCTTTAACAACTGCCTATCACGAAGCACTGTTTACATTAGCGTGTCGGTCTAACCACAACACGTGTTCACAAAAACAATTCCAACTAACTAATAACTCCACTCCACCATCAAGACCGCTTCCTTATATACGTCGCCTGGCCAGGCTTCTAGAAGGATATGTCACAGCATATCTTCTAGTAAATTCTAGAGTGCTTAATACATAGTTACAATTGGAAGGAAGGTTCTCCATAGTTCTCGACTCACCTAGTATTTTTCTGGATATTACAATGTGTTGCACAATATTGCAGTGGATTACATACCATATATACAGATAATAATAAAGTATATACTATTAATTACACGTTCTTACATTAACTAAACTCGTATAAATATACCAGGTGGCTCACGGACACCGTAATTTCTACTTATAAATGTCCCGCATGCATAAGTGATGTGTGGGGTGTCTACCAACTGATTTTAACAGGGGAACTACTGCCAGCGGGCAGGTTACGTCAGAATATGAAGAGATAAGAAACAGAGTCACACTCGCAGCATGTTACTCAGCGCGGCCGGTCGAATGAACCCCTTGCATTAGTAAACATCGTTTTCGACCGCATAGTTCTAGGCATTGTATTTTTGCCACATTTGAGCATTTAACTATTATCATTCTTTTCGTGGGGTGAAATGACGGCACAGTAGTATCCGGCGTTGCTGGGCAAATTTATTAAATGCAATTAACTGCAGACCCCACCCCGAGCCTATAAAAATCACCTGTTGTCTATTTTCCCCCATTTTGCCTTGAACTTCAATACTGAGGTTTCGTATGTTCAGTAGTCTATGCATGTTGCTGTAAAACAATAAATAAACCACCCTCTCCGTCCTTTACAACCCCTGTACCGTAGATTTTTTAAAATTGTAGCTTAGTTTCTTCCTTCTTTTATTTTGAACTTAAGTACTGAGTTTCACCGATATATTCTTCTTCTTGTTCATCTTCATCTGTTTACCCTCCAGGGTCGGTTTCTTCCCTCGGACTCAACGAAGGATCCCACCTCTACCGCCTCAAGGGCTGTGTCCTGGAGCTTCAGACTCTGGGTCTGTGAATACAACTGGGAGGATGACCAGTACCTCGCCCAGGTGGCCTCACCTGCTGTGCTGAACAGGGGCCTTGCAGGGGGATGGAAAGAGTGGAAGGGATAGACAAGGAAGTGGGAAGGAAGCGGCCGTGGCCTTAAGTTATGTACCATCCCGGCATTTGCCCTGAGGAGAAGTGGGAAACCACGGAAAACCACTTCCAGGATGGCTGAGGTGGGGATCGAACCCACCTCTACTCAGTTGACCTCCCGAGGCTGAGTGGACCCCGTTCCAGCCCTCGTACCACTCTTCAAATTTCGTTGCAGAGCCTGGAATCGAACCCGGACCTCCGGGGGTGGCAGCTAATCACACTAACCACTACACCACAGAGGCGGGCTCACCGATGTATATGCCACGGTTTCCCCGTTATGCTGTTGAGCAGAGCCGTTCGATATGGCAACACTGTTTTCTTAACATGAAATGACCTATAGCTATGGACCTGCATTTTTCCATTTATTTTTAGTGAAAATCGGGGTTATTTTTGAAGAATTTCGTGTTATTTTTAATCATGTTATTATCATGTTTTGGGATTTTAAAGGTACCTTTTCATGAAAATAAATTATTGTAGAACAATATGTAGTTTTATTTAAAGACACACACATTTTTATCACTGAAGAAGGCATAATATGAAAGAAATATACTTTTTTTTCTAACTGTCAAAGAACATTGTCACTTTCCTGCCTTAATGCAAGTAGCTCAAATCTCCTGAGTAGTGTGAAGAGAAACGTTCACAGTCAACATTAGCACATGTTTACCACACAGTTTGGAGAGTTCTGCCACTAAACTCAGGATGTCTGTCAAGCAAACTAATCAGAACTTTCACAATATTTATTTTTCCATCTCGCAATGTGATTGGTTTGTTCTTGAAGTTCATTGTACCCTTTTGTGATCACTGAATCATTCTCATTTTTAAAGAATGGAGTAGACTTCAGTTTTTCCACTAGTGCTGAGTCGACATTTCCATTACTGGACTAAACACTTATGCATATAAAATTTATAAAATTGACATATTCGCGTTATTGTTTCATAAATCTGTCTAATTTTCGAATTGTTAACAACGTTATTTTTTTATTGATAAGTAGGGTTCCAGAGAGAAAGAGCTCTGTCAAGAGGAACAATACATTCCTTAGCATTTTAGGGAATATTTTTTTTAAAGTTGGTGTTATCGCAAACGCGAAAAAATGCAGGTCCCTACCTGGGTATTTGTGTTGGTCTGAATATACCCGTTCATCTACAAACGACACACCACGCTACCAAACCAAACCAAACCAAACCCCATGGCACTACAGCCCTTGAAGGGCCTTGGCCTACCAAGCGACCGCTGCTCAGCCCGAAGGCCTGCAGATTACGAGGTGTCGTCTGGTCAACACGACGGATCCTCTCGGCCGTTATTCTTGGCTTTCTAGACCGTCTCACCGTCAGATAGCTCCTCAGTTCTAATCACGTAGGCTGAGTGGACCTCGAACCAGCCCTCAGGCCCAGGTAAAAATCCCTGGCCTGGCCGGGAATCGAACCCGGGGCCTCCGGGTAAGAGGCAGGCACGCTACCCCTACACCACGGGGCCGGCACACCACGCTACCAGCCGCTACAATAACAGGATTGGTGTCAGGCAGGACATTTGGCCGTAAAACACGGCTCCATTCTCATTAAAGCCTACGCCAGACAATGGAGGAAAATGCCACGGTAGAGGAAGAAATTATTTTATTTTTAAGGGTGAACGCTTTAAGGTTAGGAATCTAAACTGAGATGACCTTGAATTAGTTAACTGCAGCAGGCCGTCCTCTGACCTTGACTGCACAAGGGCTTCGCGTCTCCCTAATCGGCACTTGCTCTGGTTTTAAATTAGTGATGGCCTCAATAATCACTCCTGTGCAGTTCTGACCATGAGAGGGGTTTTCGTGTACTCCCGCCCGTCTTCAGGGAACATCTGTGATGGACGACATTTCACTGGCTGCATTGAAAAGTGTAACATACCATTCTAAATCTCATAGCTGTAAAGCTTTGGCCTACCATGTATCCACTACTCGTTCAGAAGACCTGCAGATTATGATGTAACACGCGGTCAGCGTGTTGAATCCTCTCCGCTATTTTTTTTCGCTTTCTACACCGGGGTCGCTATATCACCGCTATATCAATTAATTGCCCTCGTTTAGGCTGAATGTACTGTACATGAAATCAGCCCTTCGATCCAGGTAAAAATCTCTAATCTAAACACAAACTGGATATAGGATCTCCTGGTAAGAGACAGGCTTGCCTCTGCTAGACTGTAGGGACAGCAGTGTACACCATAACCGGTAATAATAATAATAATAATAATAATAATAATAATAATAATAATAATAATAATAATAATAATAATTGTACCGGGCGGTACACCTCTACACCGTTTATTTAAAAGTTGCGCCAGTTGAAACTCCTCTTCTGGAGGAAGGTTGAACTTTATCTATTCTATTAATTCTCTACTTTCTCAGAAGATGTCACCACGTGGAAAATTTTGAGTTTTTGAACTGTGTCACTTTTGATGTGTTTTTGTTTCGCTTGAAGTAAGAAGTGTGAACTTTCTCTTCTAGAGGACACTACTGAAGATCAACAATAGTGCGACCTAGTGCGGAGTCAAAGAACTATTTTGTTGGAGAAATTTTTATTTCAAGAGTTTGTTCTTTGTTAAATTTCCTTCTGTCATTGTTTAAGTTGGCTGTATACCCCTCTTTTTCCCCTTAGTTTGGATCTAGCCAATCCCGAATTTCTTTAATTAATTTTCCACCAATAATGTGTTTCTTTTTCCTCTATGTAGGGGTTTCTTTTCCCGAACCAATAAAGATTTTGTGGGAGGGTGTTTTCTTTCCCCTAACGCCTAGAATCTTCCGCGAGAGGATATAAACTGCTGATTTTGGGGTCTCCGGGCCACTTCTGTTCCATCTTTCAGTGTATTAAGTACATAGCAGGAGGCGGGAAGCGCCTCTTTCTTCTTCTGCCGTTCAACACCAGGTAATGGCCTATTAATAACTTCTTTTCTTGCTAGGTCGGCAGTTTAACACTCGCGGCGGGTTCGAAGCATTTCCATCATGTAACCTTTTCCTAAAATGTAATTACTCTTTTCATCTTTTTCTTGTAAAGCTACATATTGGGATAGAGAGTGCTAACCCTCTCGAGCTCCCACTCACATTTGTTTTGAGGTGAACTTATTTTCTCAAACTATTCTTCGTTTATGTAATGTAAAGTGTTCTTCTCTAAGTCACCTCTGTAGTATGGGATTAGCCCTTGCGTTAGTGGCCCCAGAGCCAGATTAGGTTTTAAAAACAAAGTGTATTAGGAGTGCAAGTTCGCCTCCTCTCAAATTGTTATTTTAGAGGTCATGTAATCAACCTTCTTTTCATGTAATAGACCTCCGTAGTTTGGGTATTTTACCCCTGTAAATACATCCTTAGAGGACAGCTTGAAGGTAGAGTTTGGTGTGGCCTTGTGATAGGCTTACAATTTTGAGAGCGGATCGCTCTTTGAAATTTGTTTCTGTATGCCTCGTGCAGGCTTTATGTGTAATGTTTGGAGCCAGTGCTCCTGGGCAGGAATGGGGTTTTCTGCCCCTTGGCTAAAATTTTCTTTGGGAGTAAGGCGGGGCTGATTGCCCAAGAGTTATGAAGTAAGGGCACTGAGCCCGAACCCAGTAATATTGTACCTACATTTTTGCTACTCTGTACCTGTTATGATTGTTATCTCTTGTCTTTGAAAAGAAAATATAACCTAGTTAAATTTTAAATTAATTTTACATTGCACGTTAATTTCGTAGCTTGAAACCCATTCACACCCGCACCTTCTTTCACCTCTACCTACCACGGATATCTCCGTAACAAGTGGTAGCAGAGCGTGGTTGAATGGGTCTCAATTTAGCCCCTTTTGACGGCTAAACATTGCTTTGATTCGAACTCTAACAATTTTCTCAGTTGCTGGAATTTTTTGAGTTTTTCAAAATTGTTCTGTCATCATGCCCGGCCCTCGCGATGTTCTCCTCCTTAACTACTTGCGCAAAGAGGAGTTGATATATGAGTTAACTATCAGAAACGTTCAATCTGGAGGCACGGTTGCAATAGACACTAACAAGCTTAGAGAGTCCCTTGATTTGCCCATTTCCATCCCCAATTTGGGAGAGAAAGAAATTGATGACTCTCTTTCCACGATTGTCGAGAATATTACTGGGCTAGCATCGGTAGTCAGCTTTTTTGATGAAAACGATCCATCTCCTAATCAAATTAAGCGTGTGCAAGGCAAGCTGTATCACTTTGCAAATAGAGTTAATGATCTGTTGTCTCTAAAGGTGAATGACGTTCAGAGGAAGCAAGCTAATACGCTCCTTGAAACTATTTCTGAATTGTCTAATAAGGTCACTCAATTGCTAACCGGCGAAGCTCCTCCCAAAACTGATCAACCCGCCACGGTGAATGTAGGTAACGAGGAAGAGCCTCCCCAGGGAGAAGTCAATAGGATAACCGTTGCTGCTCAAACTATCTCTGCCCCATCGAACAACGAATCTGAACGCCGTGCGTCATTGAGTAACATCCGCTCTGAATTAACTTCTTTGCCATTGAAACCTTTAACGACTATGTCACCTGGGTTCAGCAGCTTGCCTCATCCTTTGGCAATGTTGCTTAGAGGTATCTCTAAGTTTTCCGTCAACACCACCAGTGACGTAATTTCATTTTTAAGATTTCTAGTGGAATTTCAGGATCATGCCCTTGTGTTTTCTCTTTCCCCATGTCAAATTTTGCAAATTATCTATCCTTATGCTATTGGTGTTCTATCTGACAAAATAGTTAGAGCCATCGCTGAGCAATCTTCTATTGAGGATTTCCATGCCCATTTGCTAGCTAACTTCATCCCGGCTAGGGCCAGGTCCTCCCTTATTCAGAAATACTATTATCGGGTACAGCGCTTGGATGAAAACCTGGCAGACTTCATCAAAGATATTAAGTTTTATACTAGGGTGTTTGCTCTTCACTTCCCTGAGGATCAAATTGTACAAGCTATTGTGGAAGGTATTTCACCATCCTATAGGTCATATTTGTGTTTCGCGGCGTGCCCGCAAACGTTCTCGGAACTTGAAGCATTGGCAGTCTCAGCGGAAGGAGTTAGATACGCCGATTCTTTGCGTGTCGCGAAAGAACCCCCGCCTTCCTTTAGTAACACTCGGCCTCCACCTCGCCGACCAGTCAATCCCCGTAAATGTTATGCTTGCGGGTCGCCTGACCATCTGCGGAATAAGTGTCCTCTGATCAAGTCAAGTGGGACAAGGAATGGAGCAGGGTCATCACAAGGCTGTTTTAAGTGTGGGGCCTTCTCACATATCGCCAAGAATTGCCCAAACTCAAATAGCACCCCCTCCTGCTCAACTTCTGGTGCAAATTCCAGCTATGCCAATAATAAAAAGTGACTAGTGGCGTCGGCTGAGCCGACTAATCCATCTTCCCGAGACTCAGCCCTAGTAAACAGGTTGTAAATGCAGAGAACGACCAGCCTTCAAATTCATCTTTTGAATGCCCTAAAGAGTGTCTTAGGATTGCGGCGGATACCCCCGCACCTGTTCCTTTTCTTAAGATTGAGTTAAATAACGAGCCTATAACAGCTCTCTTAGATTCAGGCAGTGTTTGTTCCATTATTTCGGCTGATTGGTATTCTAAATTGAAATCTGTTTGTAAACTCCCTGACTATGTCTCTTCTCCTGTTCAATACGTTTCGGCTAATTCATCTCCATTAGAAATTCTAGGTTCCTTACTGGTCAAAATTCGTGTTTTTAAGTTTACATGGAAAGTTAAATTGTTTGTGGCCAAGCAATTGTCTTGCCCCATTATATTGGGAGCTGACTTTATTTCTCACACTGGTCTTGTGCTCGATCTCCGGTCTAGGTCGTGCACATTCAAATTTGCTTCTAGTTATAAAATCCCACTATTAAAGTGTAATTCTGTATCATGTTCATCTATTTCGCCTACCCAGGATGAGATGTTGTTAGACCTTAGACATCTACCTGAGGAGCAGGCTGATAGTATTCGCAAACTGTGTCAGTCGTTTCCCGAGGTGTTCTCTGATACTCTTGGTGTTACTGACCTTATTGAATACAAAATTGAGGTTACGGATTCGATTCCTGTCCGTTTTCCACCGTATAGGCTATCTCCACCTAAAATGAAGGCTCTGAAAGAAATCATCGATCAGATGTTGAAGGATGGTATTATTAGGCCCTCTAAGTCAGCGTATTCTTCGCCTATTTTTCTAGTCCCGAAACCCCAAGGAGGCTTCAGGCCTGTCATTGATTACAGGGCTCTCAATCGGAAGGTGGTGTTGCAATCTGTGCCCCTTCCCGACCTTCATTCTTGCTTTTCATGGTTTCGAAAGGCCAAGTTCTTCACTATCTTGGACTTGAATCAGGCCTATAATCAAATTCCCCTTGCCGAGGAGTCTAAACATCTTACAGCGTTTGCCACGGACTGGAATTTATACGAATACAACCGCGTGCCTTTCGGGCTCCCCACGGGGGCAGCTGTGCTCACTAGACTACTAGATAGGGTCTTTTCCGACATCAAATTTGAGTACTTATATCACTACTTGGATGATGTCGTCGTATTTTCCGAGACTTTTGAAGAACATCTAGATCATCTGCGAGAAGTTCTCGATCGCCTTCGTAAGGCTGGGTTAACTGTTAAGTTGTCCAAGGTTGCCTTTGCTAAGCCCTCAATGTCATTCCTGGGGCATATTGTGTCACCCGATGGGGTAGCTGTCGATCATTCTAGAACACAGGCCATCCGTGATTTTAAACCTCCTAAGGACATCAAAGGTATCGCTAGATTCATTGGTATGGTGAATTTCTTCAGGAAGTTTATTCCTAACTTCGCTAATAGAGCGGCGCCCTTAAACCTTCTTCGTAGGAAAGGCATCAAATTCGAGTGGGGACCTTCTCAACAAGCCGCTTTCGAAGATCTTAAATTAGCTCTCTGTAATGCCCCTGTACTTGCTATGCCTGATTTCTCGAAGAAATTCATCGTCCAAACGGACGCGTCGTCGTCAGCTGTAGCTGCAGTCCTTCTTCAAGAGACTGAACTAGGGAGGCGTCCCATCGCCTATGCATCTAGGACTCTATCGGCTCAAGAAGCCAAGTATTCCATCTATGAGCTCGAAGGGTTGGCAGTCTTATTCGCCTTAGAAAAGTTCCGTCTCTATCTGGAACATGTCAAATTCGACCTGGAGACAGATAATCAAGCCTTAAGCTGGGTCTTAGGTAGGCCGCGTCGTACTGGTCGTATAGCCCGTTGGGCCATCCGTATTTCTGCCTTCCAATTTGATGTACGACATATCAGAGGTACCGAAAATGTTGTTGCTGATGGACTCAGCCGTATGTTTCATAACGACGTCGAAACCCACGAACCGGTCGACAGTTCATCACCTTCCGAGTCCATACTATCCGAGGTTAATGCCATCCTAACAGATGCTCCCATGCTTTTTAGGGATATTGAGAAATACCAACGTGAAGATCCGACGCTGGCTCCTATAATGGAAACCCTTTCTTCTGGGGAACATGCTGTCCCTTATGTTCTGAGGAATGGTGTTCTATGTTGCCCTTCGAGGCATGATAAGTTGATGAAAGTTGTTGTTCCAGCGGTTCTTGTACCTATGATCTTCAAGTATTATCATGAGACCCCATTAGGAGGGCATCTGGGTATCTTTAAAACTCGTGAAAAGATTCGTGAAATGTTCATCTGGAAAGGTATGGACGGTGAAATCCGTGAACTTGTAAAAGCTTGTAAATCTTGTTTGCTCAGTAAACCAACCATGTCCACCAAGGTAGGCCTCTTGTCTTCGCATCAAGCATCGCGCCCCATGGAACGCCTGTATATTGATTATGTAGGACCCTTCCCCCAGTCAAAGGGGAATGCCAACAAATTCATCTTTGTATGTGTAGATGGTTTTACAAGATTTTCGTGGTTATTCCCGACTAAGCTGGCTACCGCTCAGTCTACAATTACTTGCTTAAATTCTATTTTTGCTTCTTTTGGTCCGTGTCAATATATTGTATCTGATAATGCTAAGGCTTTTACATCTAATTTATTTCGTAAATTCTGTTTTGACTTGTCCATCTCTCATGTAACTACATCTGCTTATTATCCTCAACCATCTCTGGCTGAACGGGTTAACCGTAATCTCAGGTCCGCACTCATTGCCTATCATCATGAAGATCCTTCCAGGTGGGACACGTCCCTGCATTGGATAGCTTTTGCTTTGAATTCGGCGGTTCATGAATCTCACAAGTTTACTCCAGCTTCCTTGATGTTCAAGTTTGTTCCCAACTCGCCGCTCTCTAACCTCTGGTCTTTGAATGACATTCTACCCGAGACAATAGATCCGGATAACATTAAAGATCTTTGGAAGAAGACTAAAGCCAATCTTAAAGTGTCTCATGAAAAGGTTAGGGAAAGGTATGATCGTGGACGGAGACCCAACACTTTGAAGGTAGGTGACCAGGTTATGGTCAAAAATTTTGTTCCCGCGGGCAAGCTTGCCCCCAGATTTCATGGACCTTGTATCATTCTCGATTTTCTTACGCCGGTTACCTTATTGCTAAGTAATCCAGCCACCGAGAGGATATTTAGAGTTCACCTGTCCCAGGTGAAACCGGTGTAATTTCTGTGTTAACTTGCTTCATATTATTTTGAAAGGATATGAAGGTTATATTTTTTTTGAGTTTCACTTTTAAGGCATTCTGCCCCTTCTGTAATATTTTGGTTTTAGATGTAAGCCTTGTGTAAAACCTGCCCCGAAACGTTAAACTGCCATCCTGTTCTTGCCACGGCCATTACCACGCTCCCGTCTCCTGCTCCACCTTACACTGTGGCTTCATAATAGTAAATGCCATGGATATCTACACGCCGCTGGCCCCTCAACCTCTCCACAAGCCTGTACCCTCAAAGAAGATGATAGTCCAACACAATTCTGCCGCCTAGCTTTAATGTTTCAGCGCCCCCGCAGCCGCGCAGCACCGTGCAGCGACTGGGGAGGGGGATGGGCCCCCTCCTCTCCAGCGAGGACGACATGTGCACGGCGAGCCGGAGCTCTCCTCCCGGCCAAGGCTGATGTGCGGCGCACGACCTACTACATGCCCGCAGCCTGTATCTGTTCACCGCGGGCGCGGCGTACTTCAACACCTCTGCTCCCCTCATAGTGCGGGCGAGCGGTATCTCAGGGTACTTGAGGGGTCCGAGCGGCCTCCGTTGGACGCAAGCTGCAACGGCCGGTCTGGCCATCCGACTCAATCTACATCAACTACATGGACAGTCACCATAAGCAATAATTACACTTGGGAATTCAACAACAATATTTGGTGGACATTGCAAAACTTTTCTTCACTTTTAAGCATTAAAGGTTTATCTTCAGAAATTCAACTACTACAACAGAAAAACTTTACTGCACCTGCAACAACAAAATTTTGAAATTGCAACCAACCAAATTACTAAAATCTTATAAATGCTTCCGCAATTAATCTTAATATCAACATCAAAACTTGGACCTTATTTTGGAAACAAAGCTTATGTTCTTCTGTGTTACCCCTTGGAGGAACTTTTGGGGGGGGGAGGTCTGTACCGGGCGGTACACCTCTACACCGTTTATTTAAAAGTTGCGCCAGTTGAAACTCCTCTTCTGGAGGAAGGTTGAACTTTATCTATTCTATTAATTCTCTACTTTCTCAGAAGATGTCACCACGTGGAAAATTTTGAGTTTTTGAACTGTGTCACTTTTGATGTGTTTTTGTTTCGCTTGAAGTAAGAAGTGTGAACTTTCTCTTCTAGAGGACACTACTGAAGATCAACAATAGTGCGACCTAGTGCGGAGTCAAAGAACTATTTTGTTGGAGAAATTTTTATTTCAAGAGTTTGTTCTTTGTTAAATTTCCTTCTGTCATTGTTTAAGTTGGCTGTATACCCCTCTTTTTCCCCTTAGTTTGGATCTAGCCAATCCCGAATTTCTTTAATTAATTTTCCACCAATAATGTGTTTCTTTTTCCTCTATGTAGGGGTTTCTTTTCCCGAACCAATAAAGATTTTGTGGGAGGGTGTTTTCTTTCCCCTAACGCCTAGAATCTTCCGCGAGAGGATATAAACTGCTGATTTTGGGGTCTCCGGGCCACTTCTGTTCCATCTTTCAGTGTATTAAGTACATAGCAGGAGGCGGGAAGCGCCTCTTTCTTCTTCTGCCGTTCAACACCAGGTAATGGCCTATTAATAACTTCTTTTCTTGCTAGGTCGGCAGTTTAACACTCGCGGCGGGTTCGAAGCATTTCCATCATGTAACCTTTTCCTAAAATGTAATTACTCTTTTCATCTTTTTCTTGTAAAGCTACATATTGGGATAGAGAGTGCTAACCCTCTCGAGCTCCCACTCACATTTGTTTTGAGGTGAACTTATTTTCTCAAACTATTCTTCGTTTATGTAATGTAAAGTGTTCTTCTCTAAGTCACCTCTGTAGTATGGGATTAGCCCTTGCGTTAGTGGCCCCAGAGCCAGATTAGGTTTTAAAAACAAAGTGTATTAGGAGTGCAAGTTCGCCTCCTCTCAAATTGTTATTTTAGAGGTCATGTAATCAACCTTCTTTTCATGTAATAGACCTCCGTAGTTTGGGTATTTTACCCCTGTAAATACGTCCTTAGAGGACAGCTTGAAGGTAGAGTTTGGTGTGGCCTTGTGATAGGCTTACAATTTTGAGAGCGGATCGCTCTTTGAAATTTGTTTCTGTATGCCTCGTGCAGGCTTTATGTGTAATGTTTGGAGCCAGTGCTCCTGGGCAGGAATGGGGTTTTCTGCCCCTTGGCTAAAATTTTCTTTGGGAGTAAGGCGGGGCTGATTGCCCAAGAGTTATGAAGTAAGGGCACTGAGCCCGAACCCAGTAATATTGTACCTACATTTTTGCTACTCTGTACCTGTTATGATTGTTATCTCTTGTCTTTGAAAAGAAAATATAACCTAGTTAAATTTTAAATTAATTTTACATTGCACGTTAATTTCGTAGCTTGAAACCCATTCACACCCGCACCTTCTTTCACCTCTACCTACCACGGATATCTCCGTAACAATAATAATAATAATAATAATAATAATACCGGGCAAGTTGGCCTGGGGGAGCGCGCAGCTGTGAGCTTGCATCCGGGAGATAGTGGGTTCGAGCCTCACTGTCGGCAGCCCTGAAGATGGTTTCCTATCGTTTCCCCATTTTCACACCAGGCAAATGCTGAGCCTGTACCTTAATTAAGACCACGGCCGCTTCCTTTACCATTCCTAGGGCTTTCTTATCCCTTCGTCGCCGTAAGACCTATCTGTGTCGGTGCGACGCAAATCCAATTCCGAAATAATAATAATAATAATAATAATAATAATAATAATAATAATAATAATAATAATTTACCGGGCGAGTTGGCCGTGACCCTTCGTTTCTATCTTAGCCTTAATATTCTCGTTCCGCGTACCATCCTCCCATGTTTTGTACCAGTGATGTCTCGTTACTTCCATGTCTGTTACTTCTAACTCATTAATAATGTATCCCGATTCCACCCAGCTTTCACTCCCATAGAGCAAAGTTGGTCTGAAAACAGACCAGTACCTATAATCATAGTTTCATCCGGGAACTGACTTCTTTCTTAAAGAATATGGTTGGGAACTCCGAGGTCACTGCATTAGCTTTGCTGCACCTTGATCCAGTCTCACTTATTATACTGTCAACCTGGGAGAATACACATGCTAAATACATATCTGAAATTATATAACTGTTCCAAATTTGTATCACAACCTGACATTCATTTCCCTCAGGTTTCTTCCATACTGTCTTCATTTTAGTTTAGTTTAGTTTTGTTATACTCATCGCACCCATTTTCAAGATATTAGGTTGTAGCCTTTCTGCAATCTACCATTAAGACTAAGTCGTCGGGTAGGCGAAGCTGCTTACTATTTCACCCAACTGAATCACTCCCTGTTATTTTATACCTTTCAATAAACGATCCACATGAAGTATGAACAAAGGTGAAAGATTACAGACTTTTCTGTACTCTGGAATTACCTCGAACCAAGAATTCATTCTATCATCAGTTCTCGCAGTAGCCCTGGATTGTTTTTATTAATCTACTCTAAATCCAATAATACCTCAGTACGGCTATCATTTTTCCGTCAGTGAAGAAATCAAACTTCGTATGTCACAATGCTCTTCCTGTCCATTTTGTTCCTTACGACTGGTCACGCCCCCAGCCATATCACATCTGGATATGCAGTCCATCAAAACAATGTTCGTTGTGTTCATTTTCCTATGCAAAAGTGTAAAGAAAAATGAAACTTAACTACAGTATACTGTAAGAGTGAGTACATTCGTCGCGCAAACATGTATTCCTAGAGTACGGTACAGTAAGGTCCAATCAATCAATCAATCAATCAATCAATCAATCAATCAATCAATCAATCAATCAATCAATCAATCAATCAATCAATCAATCAATCAATCAATCAATCAATCAATCAATCAATCAATCAATCAATCAATCAATCAATCAATCACTACTGATCGGCATTTAGGGCAGTCCCCAGGTGGCAGATTCCCTATCTCTTGTTTTCCTAGCCTTTTCTTAAATGATTGCAATGAAATTGGAAATTTATTGAGCATTTCCCTTGGTAAGTTATTCCAGTCCCTAACTTCCCTTCACTTTCTTTTACCCGGAAGCATAGGAAAATGAACGCAACGGAAATTTGTTCTGATGGACTGCATATCCATATGTGGCTGGGAGCGTGACCAGTCTTAAGGAAAATAATGGATAGGAAGAGCATGCCACATACGAGGTTTGGTTTCTTCAATGACGATATGCCTTCTCTGTATCTACGAAACGTAAACATACTATATAACTGTCTATTCCTCTTTTAACATTTTTCAATTACCTTGATCCTGAAAGCCCTTCTGTGATTTGAAACCGCGCTGGTTTTCATCCAATTTACTCTCAACCATTGATCGAAAACCTCCCTTCCAAAATCCCAGTGAACACGTTGCCTGGTATATTGATCAATAAAATACCTCGATTGTTATTAAAATCCTTCCTGTTTTCTTGCTAAGAGGTAGGCGCAATTACAGTAATACTTTCGTCCAATCAGAAGGTACCTTACTAACATTCCATGTTAATCTTATAACTCTGGGAAGCCATATCATCCCTACCTTCCCACTATATTTTACTATTTCAGGTCTAATTTAATCTCTTCCTGTTGTTTTATCACAATGAAGTTTGTTTACCATCCTTTCCACTTCTTCAAGCATAATTTAAATGGCATCAGTGTCCTCTTCCTCATAAGCTCTGTTGCTCGCGACGTCAACAGCAAAATTTCCTTGTACGTTGAGAAGATTTTCAAATTATTCCTTCCACCTGTCCAGTGATTCCCTCGGATCTATTGTGCGTTCACCTGATTTCCCCCAAACACTATTCATTTCCTTTTTCCCTTCCGTTCTAAGGTGCTTTATTATTGTCCAGAAAGGTTTCCCTGCCGCTTGAACTAGCCTTTCCAAATTATTATCGACATCTTCCCATGACTTCTTCTTCTTCTTATTATTATTCTATTCAACAATTATTTATTTTGCTCTTTTTCTTTGGCTACATATAATTTCCTGTCTACATCAGTCCTTGTTTGGAGCCATTTGTGATACGCCTTCCTTTTACGTTTACAAGTTGCCCTCATTTCATCGTTCCTCAAAGATGGTCGCTTTTTCCTATCTTTACACACAGTTGTTCCTAGTCATTTCCTTGCTTCTTTTACTACAGCATCCCTGTATGCCACCCAATCTCGTTCTATATGCTGAATTTACTTGCTGTACATTGTTTGAAACTTGGAACTTTTCACTAAACATAGGCATGTACTTCTGTCTAATTTCCTTGTCGTGGAGATTTTCTACCCTTATTCGTCTGGAAACAGATTTCACTCTCTCTATCCTAGGCCTAGAGATACTTAGTTTACTAAAGATTAGATACTGGTGTGTATCGTCGAATAATCCCCGGAGTACGCCTTTACGTACATTAAAATCTAAGGAAAATTCGAAGGATATTTATTAAATAAGTACCTCTGTGGTTATTTCGATGTTTCTCTCTGCCCCCAACTAGGAATTAGAAATGGCATGGAGAAATATAATTTTTTTTTTTTTTTTTGCTAGTTGCTTTTCGTCGCACCGACACAGATAGGTCTTATAGCGACGATGGGACAGGAAAGGCCTAGGAGTTGGAAGGAAGCGGCCGTGGCCTTAATTAAGGTACAGCCCCAGCATTTGCCTGGTGTGAAAATGGGAAACCACGGAAAACCATTTTCAGGGCTGCCGACAGTGGGGTTCGAACCTACTATCTCCCGAATACTGGATACTGGCCGTACTAATTAATGTTGAATATTTCGTGACTACTGGCAGATGGAGACAGCTCTGAGATATCAGGCACGTACCACGTATGTCTAGACAAGGACGTTCCAGGATTGTATCCGCTAGAGAAGGTCGTTTCCTGCTCCGTAACGTGCTGCCCTACTGTTATCACGCTAACCTAACGTACGAGGATAAGTTAGGTCTGCATAAATTTAATAGGAGGTTGCATCATAGCGAACAGAAAGTATTTATTCACCGCTGATTGTTTATCGAGTAGACACTTAGGTCTTGGGCGAGTTTACCATGCAGTTAGTGAAGAGAAAAGTCACAATCTTGTTCTGTTCATTCCCCTGTGGATCAGTGGTAGAGTGTCGGCCTCCAGATGCCGAGGCAGTCGGGATTTTGAAGGGTGAATGAAAGTGCATTCTACATTCCATGTCGTGTGATGTTGGCAAGTAAAATATCTCTGGTGACACAGTTGGTGGTTAATCGACAAAATTAATTAAAATTCAGCCACAGATCGCCCAAGAGAGATCCGGTTTGCTCTGCCATCTAGTAGAGTAAAAAGGGAAGGTCGCAATTGACACGCATGCATCCTACATGGCGTAAAATCAAAATGCGTCTGCATGCTATTATAAGGTATATGATTATTATTATTATTGGGAAACACATTAAAACGAATGTAAAGGTGGTAGAACACTACCATGGTATCCCCTGCTTGTCGTAAGGATTACTAAAACGGGGCCTTAGGGGCTCTCAATTTTGGAGTGTAAGTTGGTGACCATGAGGCCTTTAGCTGATTCTGATGTTGTTGCTACTTGTACTAGGCTTCTCACTTTCATCTTTACTATCCAACCGCCCTTGTCCAACTCTTGTTCTCTTCCGACCTCGATGGCATTAGGTTACGAAGCCTTCAGTCTGGTGTGTAACGAATGTACAGTAGTATGGACCCGCCGGCCAAAATAAAATTAGGTCCCCCTTCAAATAAAATGTAAAACCTATGAATAACTTTTTATACATTTAATTACAGCAGGTAGATGTAACGCAATATTGTGTCAAGTTATATGACAAAAAAAAAAAAAAGATTATTCGTTCTTGTAAGATTGTAAATGAAAACCTACAACTTATTTTTCTGCCAGTAACCGGGTCAGGGATGGAATGAATGAAGCCCCATCTAGCGGCGAGGATAGGAATTGTGCTGGCTGCCGAAGCCTGTCGCACTCCTATGGGGCAATGATTAATGACTGACAGATGAAATGAAATGATATTGGAGAGTGTCGCTGAAATGAAATATGACAGGGAAAACCGGAGTACCAGGAGAAAAAACCTGTTCTGCTTCCCCTTTGTCCAGCACAAATCTCACATGGAGTTACCGGGATTCGAACCACGGTATCCAGCGGTGAGAGGCCGATGCGCTGCTGAACTTCCAACCATGAACCATTTATCTTTACCTGATTTCATGTTTCATTAACTGTAATTTATTCGATTACAACACAGAAAAATACACGAATAAAATTAAATAAAAAACTGTTCAAATAAAGTTTGAAAACTATGAAACCGCTCAACTGATAAGCCTATTATTAACTTGGCACAAAAAGAGTTCGTTCGAAACTGAGTTGACTGATTCTTTCTACACCAACTTCTTATTGGCATTATACATTGTCGTCGAATAAGTGTGGCAAAAGAAAAATGTTCTGCAAAATTTGTGCTTAATAATATTTTAGGTACTCTACACATAAAGAAAGTATAATTTCCTAAGTAGAATATGATATTTGGGTATTTCAATTTGGTGCAGGTAGTTTCTGAGGAGCGTGCCGCTATGTTACGAGGGATGGCTGTACTCTTACACTCAGTAAAACAAACTGCTGTTACGTACAAACAAGTGACAATTTCTTTATGTCAAAATTGTAAAAATCAAACTACTTCGACTGATTCTACAAACCGCGCACATCATTTCCGTGCAGTGGCATTAGGCTATAAACAGTGGAACCTGGATATTTCGAATCTCCACAGGAATTAAATTTGATTTCGAGTCTGTTCTGTCTGTTACTGTTAGCGTTTCCACCCTTCACGTTGAAACTTCTCGTCAATACCCGGCAGCCGAGGTTCGTAAATGCAGCTTGTCATCCGCGACTTCGGGGGTTGCTCTCGTACGTGACCGGTAATTAATTCACATCCCAGACACAGCGATGCTTTGCCGATTGTCCGATCACTACACATTTTAGTTTTTCGGCTCCCAGCATCACTGTAACCTTTCCTTTACTTGTCAACTGTTCCTCACAAACCACAAATGCCGTATTGCACAGTTAATGCTGCACAAAATTCGAGTTACAGAGTATTTTTTGCTTCAAGGAAGCAAATGTTTGCTTCGAGAAATCGAGAATTTCTTGTAACCGAATTTCGAGTGATAGATAAATAAATAAACGTGAAGAACAGGACAAACGGCTGGGAAATGTATATTACTTCGAGATACTGAAAATTCGAGTAATGGAGGTTCGAGATATCGAGGTTCGAGTGTAAACTGCTGTTACGTGCAACCAAGTGACAATTTATTTATGTAAAAATTGTAAAAATTAACGTATTTCCACTGACTCCTCAAATCACCCATGTCATTTCTGTGCAGTGACATTAGGCTAGATTATTTACGAGGAGTCTGTTTAAAGGGCCGCCTTCATTGCAGGCCCTAGCATTACACCCTGCTTCATTGTCTTTCATTTCCATGCCCTTCTTGGCCCTTCCCCTTCTTTTGCCAATGCCCTGATTTTTAAAAGTGTCGAAACGCTTCCTCTTTTCGTTCTGTGGGAGAGGATGGTAGCCCAGTTGCACTTTCTCTTGAAACAATAATTACCACCACTCCATCCATTCCCTTTTCCAGATTCTCTTTGGATAGGGTAGTATACCAACGTCCTCCACCTTACTTTCCACCATTCCTCTTCTAGTACTTTCTTGTTATCGACTCCTCTATTTGCAATACAGTCCACAACAGAGCTCTCCCATCTTATTGTAGGCTGCTCCCTAAGCCTCTGTGCAGTCACTGCATCCATGAATGTTCTCTTTGGTATTCTCTCTCCTGGCATTCTCATCATGTGTCCAAACCATTTTAGATTTGCTATATCAATCTCTTCTTGAAGTTTACACACTTCCACGCTTCTCCTTATTTCCTCATTTCGTATTCTATCTCGTCTTGTTTTTACCTGTATGCTCCTCAAGAACCTCATTTCACCTGCTTGTGTCTTGCTTTGGTTCTGCTTAGTCAACGTCCAGGCTGCTGAAGGATAGGTCAGTACAGGTTTATAAAAGGACGGGTATAAAACCTTCTTGCACTTCACTGGCACATCTTTGTTCCATACAATGGTAGAAACTTGGATACTGCTGTATTCTTAAATCAACTTCTCCATCCAAATTTCCACCTTGTGACATCATGCTGCCCAAATATTTAAAATTTTTCACTACTTCAAGAAGTTCATTTTCTATTTTTATCACTCTCCTGGATTTTCTGTTATCTCTCCTCATGATTAAGTCTTGCTTTTCGCAGTACTAATCTTCATTCCAAAATTTATTATCTTCTCATTCCATAAATCAACTTGTATCTGTACTTCCTCATCATTATCTCCCCAAACTACAATGTCATCAGAAAAGAGCACAGACCACCACCACTAACTTGGTTTAATGTTAAGGTGCTCAAATCATGGATGAGGCATATCCCTCAATTTATCTTAGATGTAACGTGATTTAGTTCGCACATTGTCAGACATATCATTCTGATAAGACTCTTTTCATACCCCGGACAATTCATGTGATATTCGAAATGTAAAATCTTATTCCTATGTGGAAACAAACTAACACAACTCTTGCATTTGGGAGATAGTGAGTTCGAACTCCGCTGTCGGCAGCTTTCAAGGTTGCTTTCCGGGTTTTTTCCATGTTTACACCAGGTAAATACTGGGGCTGTACCTTTATTAAGGCCACGGTCACTTCCTTCCCGCTCTTAGCCCTTTACTCTCCCATCGTCGCCATAAGACCTATCTGTGTCGGTGCGACATAAAGCAAATTGAATAAAGAAAACCTAACACAAAATGCACATCCCGATGATTATGATTACTAAACATCTTATAATACCCCCCCCCCCCACAAAATAAAAGTTTTGTTCTTTACTGAAATTAGCGTAGGAAATGCATGTATTTATACAGCCTCGTTGATAATTTTTCCCTCCAAGCTAAATTGGTCATAAACCTCTTATCGTTTTAACTATTGACTCGGTAGGCAATACGTAAATATATATTCTCTAAACGCGCCCAAAACTTATATTTTTACCAGGAATTTAGGAATTTAGATTTCCACATATTAGGGTAGGCCTATTTCATAAAAATGTAAGTTGGAATTAAAGGTTACTTGCCTGTCTATTAAAAGCAAGGAACAATTCTTAACTATATGTCAAAAGTAATTTTATGAATGTGTACATTTACAACGCGCCACATTGTCAACCACCACTGAAACACACAGTAGTAGTAGTAGTAAAAATAATCATGAGGCGTCAGGAAGGGCATCCGGCGTTAAACTGGGACAAGTCGACTTGCGTGACACATATCGCACTCGCAATTCAACCAAGGTGTGGCACAAGTGGTGGAAAAAAGAAACAAATAAATTTAGGAACTCGCAGTATCCAAAGTCCTTTTCCGTTGTCTGTCACAGAATCTAACAACTTTGAGACCCGCATGACAGCCAGGAACTCCCAGACAGTGAATGTGGGATTTCGAAACAAAATATCACGTTCTTGTGATTCGGTTCTGCGCAGAACCGTCTGTTCTGTGACTTATGATTAGGGAAAGGATTTTTAGCCACAAATAGGTGAGAATGTAAACGTATTTGAACAAGGCGCAAGTATCAGCTAGCCGCTCTGCAGTAATGGAGGTGGGTTGCATAACTTTTAGGGGTTCTGTTAGTTCAGATCGCTAACATTTATGCAAACCTCATTGCAGTACTGTTGTACGGGTGGAAAACATTTGCGTCTCGGTTAAATACGTTTGCATTTTAACTTCTTCTTCTTCTTCTTCTTCTTCTTCTTCTTCTTCTTCTTCTTCTTCTTCTCCTTCCTCTACTTCTTCTTCCACTTTCCCACATCTGCGGGTTCGCGGATGCGAACTGTGTCACACATATGTGTATTTGGTCATGTTTTACGACCTGACGCAACCCTATATGGCGGGATGTAAGTACTATTGCGTGTTTCTGTGGTGACTGGTAATGTAGTGTGTTGGGACAAACAAAAATACCCAGTCCCCGGGCCAGAAGAATTAATCAGACGCGATTGAAATCCCCGACCCGGCCGGGAATTGAACCCAGGACCCTCTGAACCGAAGGCCTCAACGCTGGCCATTCTAACTTATTAGTAGCTAAAAATCATTTCCCTACTTATGATCACAAGATCACGAAATTTCAAGCTTGCTTCCTTCATTTTTCACTACTTCAGGGACCCTCATGGCCTCTAATGGAGATAACTTTCATTTGTTTACGTTGTTTGTATCCAATCATCAGGGAGCGTGAAGCTGAGTAGCATTGTTACTGGCTTCTCATCAAGACGACTGCGGTTCGACCCCCATGGCTCAACAGCTCCCGAAGGGCCATGGCCTACCAAGCGATCGCTGTTTATCCCAAAGACCTGCAGGTTACAAGGTGTCGTGTGGTCAGGACGACGGATCCTCTCAGCCGTTATTCTTGGCTTTCTAAACCGTGGCGCTATCTCACCGTCAGATAGCTCCTCAATTGTAATCACGTAGGCTGAGTGGACCTCGAACCAGCCCTCAGATGCAGGTAAAAATCCCTGACCCGGTCAGGAATCGAACCCGAGTACACCGGGTAGGAGGCAGGCACGCTACTCCTACACCGCGGTCCCCGCGACCAATGCATATAGGATTTATGAAATAAGAAGTCATGTCTCAGTGGTTCAAATTCCACGTAAAGCTGGAACTCCCATGCCAATGATCAAGATATCAACAGACAAACACTGCAAACTTGGCTTACTATGTTGTATCCGATCATCTTAAATTACTTTAAATTATAGCGAGCCCCGACCAGACCAATTCCTCTTAAAACAATAAACACCACCACCACCACCACCACCACCACCACCACCACCACCACCACCACCATCATCAGACTAATTGGTTTACATTTTTGAAATGAAATATGAGTTAATTAAGGAAACTATTTCTTGTCTATAATAATGACATGTGGCCTCCAGAGAGGCCTGGAGTATGTTTTAGAGTTGACTCCCTATAGGTGACCTGCGCGTCTGTAAGAATGGGACTTCTCCTAAGATGATTTCTAATGCTGAACACGGTGCAAACACCCAGTCCCCGAGCCATAGGAATTAGCGTTTTCTTCTTCTTATTATTGTTGTTATTTTCTACTTTTCCCACACCTTTGGAGTTGCGGTTGCGAACTGTGTCGAACATATGGGTTTGGACCTGTTTTACGGCTGGTTGCCCTTCCTGACGCCAACCCTATGTGGAGGGATGTAAACATTATTGCGTTTTTCTGTGGTGGTTGCTAGTGTGGTGTGTTGCGTTGTCTGAATATGAAGAGGAGAGTGTTGGGACAAACACAAACACACAGTCTCCGAGCCAGAAGAATTAATCAGACGAGATTAAACTCCCCGAGCCGGCCGGGAGTCGAACCCGTAACCCTCTAAACCGAAGGCCTCAACGCTGAACCTTCAATCAAGGAGTCAGAGAGCCATAGGCGTTAATTAATGAAAGTTAAAATTCCCTACCCGACCGGAAATCGAACCCGTAACTCCTGTGATCAAAGGCCAGCATACTAACCATTCAGCCATAGAGCCCGACACTTCTTGACTGAAAATTAACGTCGGAATATTTACAGATAATTTAATCCATCTAATTTTACTGTTTCTATTCAGTGTATGTTGTATGTTGGGTATTCAGCCCGAAGGCTGGTTTGATCCTCTGCAGCTCCACCAACAGCTGTTATACATAGCCTAGGCGTCACTGAAGAGGCATACTAGGGAAATGAGGAGTGAGGTAGTTTCCCGTTGCTTTCCTCACCGAGCCAGCAGTTGCTATTACATATCAGTCTGCCAAGCCCACAGAAATGCATGCACCAACCGACCCTATGAGCGATAGTTTCACACCATTCATAACAGGGACTGGCTGCATAAGCAATGGTATTACTAGCATCACTCATACCTCAGTCACTTTCATATTGTCGAAGCCAAGGATGAGACTGAGACAGGTCAATGAAAGTAACAAATTTGATATAGCCCATACCAGAAGACATAATGCATTGTAAACACTACATCTCGCCAGCAAAGGCATTCTATTCAGTAACTCATATATATTTCAAACTTAGTCTACCATAACTCATGTAATAATATAATATCTGATATAACCGACCTTGAAGTTACAAATCTTCCCAGAGAAGCTAATAAAAATCCACCCTATACATTTAATTTATACTTATCTCCCATGTTTGTTGTTCTTCCCAATTACTCATATTTCTTTCCATTACAGACACATTTTATCTTAAATATATTTACTTGAAACCATGAAGTACATGACATATAACGATGGGAATAGCCATTGTAAGACACTTTAAGTAAACAAACATGCAGTGTTTAATATAAATTTACATAAAATATCACGACATGTTTGGAGAAACTAATAGATGCAGGTATTCATTGAGACCATAACTTTGTAGAAAGTTCTCCAAAGAGATGTATTTCAAGTGTTATTTCGCTGACAGTTATTCCCTTTTGTATTTTGTATTGAGATACTAGAATTAAGGAGAAGATATTTTAAAGCTTTCAGTCATTTGTAAGTTGCACCACTTACCGGAGGAGGTGGTACACTAGACCCTGACCCGCAGTCGCTCATCACACTGATGAGTCAAGTACCCCGCACTATAATATACTGTGTATCCCCCTATTCCCCACCCCACGGCTGCAGCTCACATTATTAAACTGGACTAACGCCAAGAGCTGTGATACGACAATGAACCTGCCCTCTTCCTCGAACCAATCAGACTCTCAGCGGTCCAATTAAAAAAGAGTTGCAAATACAGTAGTATGACCTAATACTGACAAAATTAAATTGTTTATGAAACCTGTTTGAATATAAAATAATTCATCAGTTTACAGGAAAACATTGATAATTATGATTCTTATTTAAACATCTTAATAATAAAAATAAAAATAAAAAGAAGAATCCTAATAAAACTGAAGAATTCTGAGATCTACTGGACAATGAAATATCTAAAATTCCAAAATCAAATGCTATCATACTACTGGGAGATTTTAATGCTCAAATGGGCAGAGAAAAGATCTTCAGAAAAACTGCAGGGGAACATGCAGCACATGAAAGAACCAACACGAATGGTATAAGGCTTATTAACCTGTGTAAATTCTTCCAACTGAAGTTAATTTCGACCTTCTGCAAGAAACTCTCAAGAAAAGCTAAAACCTGAAGATCTCCAAGTCCGATGTTAGGCGAATTTCAATTAAACCATGTAGCGATTTCTCAAAAGAATATTAGAGAAGTCATGAATGTTAAAGTAATAAGAAGTGGGGATTTTGACTCTGACCACTATCCTTCAAAAATTAAGCTGAAAATGTTACCAACCAAGAAACAAAAGAAATCAAAAATACTAATGAAATATAATACAGATTGTACCGGGTGGTACACCTCCATGCCGCTAATTCAAACTTTGCGCCAGTTGAAACTCCTCTACTGGAGGAAGTCTGAACTTTATCTACGGTGTTAATTTTTTAGTTTCTCAGAAGATGTCACTACTTGTAAATTTTGAAGTTTCTGAACTGGGTCGTTTTCGATGTATTTTTGTTTTGCCTGTAGTAAGAAGTGTGGACATTCTCTTCCAGATGGCACTACCGAAGAAATACAATTACAGTATGCACCCTAGTGCGAAGTGAAAGAACTATGTTTCTGAAGAAATTTTGTGTTCATGAGTTTGTTCTTTGTTAAATTTCTTTCAGTTATTGTTTATGTTGGCAATATTAACCCCTTCCTTCCGCCAGGTTTGAATTTAGCCAATCCCGAATTTCTTTAATTAATTTATGACCAATCAGGTGTATCTTCTTCAACTTGGATATGTTGCTTAACCCTAGCCAATAAAATTCTTGTGGGAGGGTGTTCTCATTCCTGAAACGCCTCGAACTTTCCGCGAGAGTATATAAACTGCTGATTTTCGGGTCTCCGCGCCACTTCAGTAACATCTTTCAGTGTGTAAAGTACGTAGCAGGGGGCGGGAAGCGCCTCTTTCTTCGGGCAGCAGTTCATCCACAAGGTAATGGCCGTTTAATAACTTATTTTCTTGCTAGCTCAGCAGTTTAACTCTCGGGGCAGGTCCGAAGCCTTTTACAATGTAACTTTCCCTTAAAATGTAAAGACACTCGGTATCAATTCTATCTGTTTAAACTATAAATTTGGATAGAGAGTGCTTAACCCTCTCGAGCTCCCACTCATATTGCTTTGAGGTGAACTTATTTTCTCAACCGTTTCTTCCAGTCTAGCGTAATGTAAATTGTCTTCTCATATAAGTCACCCCTTGCATTAACGGCCTAGTGCCAAGTAGGTTTTAAACAAAATGTGTTAGGAGTGCAGCTTCGCCTCCTCTCAAGTTGGTATTTTAGAGGCCAGGTAATTAACCTGTTTCTTTACTTAATAGGCCTCAGTAGGTTGGGTGTTTAACCCCTGTTTTCATGTCCTGGGAGGACAACTTGAAAGTGGAGTTTGGTGTCGCCTTTGATAGGCTGGAACTTAAGAGCGGGTTGCTCTTTCTAAAATTGTGTTTTCTGCGCGCCTCGAGGAGGCTTTACTGTGTAATTGGGAGCAAGTGCTCCTGGGCATGATTGGGGTCTTCTGCCCCTTTGTTGAATTCTGTATATCGTAAGGTTGGGCTTATAGCTCAAGAATTAGGTGTCTGGCTCTCGGAGCCCAAATCCTGTAATCATTGTAATTGTACATTTTCGAATTGTGTTTCGGCTACTGAGTACCTGTTCTATTTGTTATTTCTTAATCTTTAAAAGAAAATATAACCTTGTTAAATTTTATCTTAACTTTAATTTCGTATTTTGGGACCTGTTCACCCCCGCACCTTCTTTCACCTCTGCCGTTCCACAGATACTTCGGAACACAGATAAACTCAACATTCTTTCCTCCTAATGAGTCCGCATTGATGCGCTGTATTTGCCACTTAAGTGGGGTTCTTCATGTGCTTTCGCATCCCATTGTAATGATTGATGTCACCGGAGCGACAGTTTTGAGTGAGAACAAGTCTCATATAGACCTCAAGGCACCGGACTATTTACCTGCAATAAATGTTTAAATTTAAGCTCAACATTTCTCAAGAAGCAATTCAGAATTTTCAGAATGAAATTAAAATAACTCAACGTGGTAATTGGCAAGAAGTGTCAAAACAAATTAACACTGCAGCAAGAAAGATATTTGGGTCAGCTAAAACAAAAGAGTAGGTCTGGTGGAGTGACATTTGCGAAGAAGCAGTAACGGAAAGAACGAAAACATGGAGTATATGGAAATGTTCTGGAAAGAACGAACACTATGAGATATTTAAACTACAAAGGAAAGAAACAGCAAGAATTATAAGGAGTATCAAAAGATCCCATAAAAAATCACATCTACTGGAAATACAGGATAATTTTTTACAAAATAATTCACGAAACTTCCATCAAACCTTCAAGAATAACTTGAAGGGCTATCAAGTTCCCAGTATTTGTTTCAGAGAAGGAAATTGTAAAACTGGCCTTAAAAATGCTGAAAACTGTGAAATACCTGCAAAACACTTTCAGAACATTCTGAACTGTCCGGAACCAAGCCACAATTTCCAGAGATTCATGAAAACTTAAATTCTGATTTGCCACCAACTGTCGAAGAAATTAAAGATGCAATTAAATCTCTAAAATATAATAAAGCTAGTGGCGAATATTCCATAACAGCTGAACTTTTGAAATGGTCAGAACGAGAAATCATTGAAGATTTACAAATAATTTTTTTAAGAAATTTGGAAAACAGGAAGGATACCAGAAGAATGGAAAGTGGCTCTAACACACCCATTACATAAGAAGGGTAACAAGCAAGATGTCGACAATTATGGAGGTATTCCTCTTATACCAATTGCTTATAAAGTATTCACAACAATATTACTCAACAGAGTACAATCTACACTTGACAGTCAGCTGGGTGGGACTTACAAAGGGCGCAGGTCCTGCTCTGAACAGATATTCAACTTGAAGTCAATAATTCGTCACAGGCAAATGAACTCGAAAGACATAAACGTAACATTCATCGATTTTAAAAATGCGTTTGACTCTGTTGATAGAGAAATCTTAGATAAAACCGTACGTGAGTTTGGAATTAAAACCAAATTCGCAAACCTGCGAAACCCTTACAGACTCAATCTCAGAAGTTAAATTATGGGTGATATATCACGACCTTTTAAAATAAAAACAGGTGTCAGGCAAGCTGATGGCTTATCTCCACTCCTTTTCAGCTGTATCTTGGAAAAATTTGTGAGAATTTGGAACGAAAAATTGAAGCACCATAAGATATTACCACTTATGCTGGAGCGAAAGAACAAAGGTGTTGCAATAAATTGCCTAGCATTTGCAGATAACTTTTCCATATTCTCTGAAAGCCTAAGTAATGCAGTAATACAAGTAAATCTTCTGGAATAGAGAGCCAACATGGCAGACTTAAGAATTTCGGAAGAGAAAACAAAATTCATGTCGAATATAAAAAAAATTCAATAAAATGGTTTGGAGAAAGCTGCTATAGAGGCAAGGATACACAAAATGGAAAGAGCATAAATAAAAATTACATACAACAAAAACGTTTATCCAAAAATCTTAAAATAAAGCACAGCAACACAGTTGTGAAATCAGAATGCTTATATGCCACTGAATGCTTAGTACTCAATTATAAACTTGAAAGATTGAAGTACTAGAAAGTAGGTATTGTAAGAAGAATATTAAGCCCTTTAAAAACTACAGAATTTTGGAAATTAAGAAGTAATAACGAAATTTATCAGAACGTAGAAAACATATATATAACAGTACGGAAGAGGAGACTGCTATTTTTGGACATATTTACAGAATGGACGACGGTAGACCAACCAAAAAGTTCTTCACGTACCTTTGGAAGAAAAAGTCAACAACCACCTGGATTCAAGAGATAAAAAAAAGACTTGGAAAGAAACAACATCAGAGAAGAAGAAGAAGTAATGGAAAGAGAAATTTTCACGATGAATGTTTTGAAGATGGGAGGATTCCAACGGAGGCAGCCAAAGAAAACCGGCACAAAGTGGTCTGAAGAAAGAAGAAATAAACGTAGTGAAACAATGAAGGAATATTGGAAGGAAGGGAAGGAGGAACAACAACAACAAAGGATGAATAATTGAAATTAGAACGTGGTCCCTAGTACGCTCTAACGCAAGAAGAATGAAGACAAATAAAAATGCCTTATCCTCTCTCAGAAATGTGCGCTCGCTCAGTTAGAGAACGAAGAGAAAAATATTTTCCACAGCACTCTTGGCCCACATTACAAAAGCTGGTTCTGCATAAAAAAATCCGGACAAGAAGTCCACTCAAAGACGGAGAAGATCACGGAGACTATGCGCAAACGCAGGACTCGTTTCTACGGTCACCTACGACGGATGAACGACTCTCGATGAACAAAACGCATTTTTAACAATTTTGACTCGAAAACAACAATTCCCTGGTACGTTAACCTCAGAAAAAACCTCGAAGAAATGGGTCTACGACCAGAAAACGCGCACAGACGAGTACTTTTCAGGACAAGTATCGAGACTTTTGGGACTTTTCGAGATGTGAAGTGGATAACTGGTGCAAAGTGGTCGGGTGAACGCTGTGCTCGACGCAGCGAACTGGAATGGCGTATGGCTTTAGTGCCGGGAGTGTCCGAGGACAAGTTCGGCTCACCAGGTGCAGGTCTTCTGATTTGATACCCGTAGGCAACCTGCGCGTCGTCATGAGGATGATATGATGATGAAGACGACACATACACCCAGCCCCCGTGCCAGCGAAATTAACCAATGATGGTTAAAATCCCCGACCCTGCCGGGAATCGAACCCGGGACCCCTGTAACCAAAGACCAGCACGCTAACCATTTAGCCATTGAGCCGGACACACAGTGAGCTAATGAAAACCTACTGGATCAAACGAAAGTTGAATAAACGCCAGAATATATAATGAGACTTACCGTAGTCACTAGTTGGCCGATTAGCGAATAATAATAATAATAATAATAATAATAATAATAATAATAATAATAATAATAATAATAATAATAATAATAATAGTAATAATAATAATAATATCCGCCTCTGTGGTGTAGTGGTTAGTGTGATTAGCAGCCAACCCGGCTCTGCCACGAAATTTGAAAAGTGGTACGAGGGCTGGAACGGGTTCCACTCAGTCTCGGGAGATCAACTGAGTAGAGGTGGGTTCGATTCCAACCTCAGCCATCCTGGAAGTGGTTTTCCGTGGTTTCCCATTTCTCCTCCAGGCAAATGCCGGGATGATACCTAACTTAAGGCCACGGCCGCTTCCTTCCCTCTTCCTTGTTTATCCCTTCCAATCTTTCCACCCCCCGCCGAGTCCCCTGCTCAGCATAGCAGGTGAGGCTGTCTGGGTGAGGTACTGGTCATTCTCCCCAGTTGTATTCCCGACCCGACGTCTCACGCTCCAGGACACTGCCCTTGAGGCGGTAGAGGTACGATCCCTCGCTGAGTCCGAGGGGAAAACCAACCCTGGAGGGTAAACCAATTAAGAAAGAAAGAAAGATAGAAAGAAAGAAAGAAAGAAATAATAATAATAATAATAATAATAATAATAATAATAATAATAATAATAATAATGACTAGTGGACCCGCGCTGCTCCGGAGCATTCCTTAAAAATAGGTCAGATAACTCGTCTTGATATGCATGTCTCAGTCACATTGCCTTGCCTGCCCTCTTCAATGTTTTATGAACATTTAATTCGGTAATGTAGTTCATAAAACTTCTTTCCATACAATATTCTCTGTGGTTCCACAATTCAGCCCTATCTGGATCGTAACGTTTTCAAGCGATTTTGCCCGAGATAGTGCAACATACAATTGTCCGTGGCTGGATACTGGTTCGGGTAAGTAGACACCCACTTTTTCAAGAGTTTGTCCTTGCGCTTTATTAATGGTCATAGAGAAGGTTAGTGGACTTGATACCTTCACTACTGTACGTGCGTACACTGTTTCCTTTTAATAATGTAATGTTATTTGCTTTACGTCCCACTAAATACTTTTTCGGTTTTCGGAGAAGCCGAGGTGCCGGGATTTTATCCCGCAGGAGTTCTTTTACGTGCCAGTATCTCTACCGACACGAGGCTGGCCTATTTGAGCACCTTCAAGTACCATTGGACTGAGCCAGGATCGAACCTGTCAAGTTGGGGTCAAAGGCCAGCGCTTCAACCGTCTGAGTCACTCAGCCCGGCTGTTTCCATTAAGCAGCATTTAAGTTATTAGGAATGTTCTGCCATCTGTTGACTATATTCAAAAGCTGGGGAAGATCAGGGAATCAAAGAGTACCTAGCAGAAAATAGTATTCTTCCATTATCAGAAGATGTGTATACTCTCTGGTTTCACAGCTAGTAATCGAACATGGCCGCATGCAATTATATTACTAAGGTTGAAAATCGCATATATCAGAATATTAAATAAAGTGTTAGTCGCTTAGCAACCTGCTAAGTACAGAATGTATTGCGGGTTAGGGTAAGCCTTCTCCTGCAATTATTGGAGTGATCATTTAGTGATTTTATTTTATGACTAGACACACACTTTTTCAAGAGGTCTTCCCAGCGCTTTATTACTGGAAATAGTTATACAAAAGGCAAGTCGACTTGATACCTTCTCGTCTATTCGCACGTGGAGGTTTTCTATTAGCAGCATGTAAGTGTTGCCATCTGTTAAGTGTATTAAGAAGCTGGAGAAGGTCGGAGAATCAGAGAGTACAAACATCACAGAATAATATACCTGTACTTCCATGATCAGAGGAAGTGTATACAGTGGCTTGACAGGTAGTAATCAAACATGGCTGCACGCAATAACATTATTAAGGATCACATATATCAGAATACTAGCATTCAAAAATTAAAATGAGTCCAATATATAAGCCGTGATCAAAAAGTTTCTGTTTGAGGGCGTTGCGGCAGCGGACATGCAACGTAGCGTAACTCCGATCGGGTATATAAGCACGGACATGTAGGCACAGGGATTCATGTGGCAGTCGTGTTGTGCCGAGGTGAATGCATTAAATGCGGCCACGTGAGCTATGGCGACCTTATTACCAAATGCGTCCAAACAGGACCAACGTCCTGTTAACCTGTTCTTGGCTGCCGAAGGACAAACACTGGTGGATATCCATCGTAGAATGAAGACTGTGTATGCCCGTCGAAAATCGCCGTTGTGGAATGGTGCACAAAGTTCCGCGCGGGTCGCGTTTCGACAGAAGACGCCGGTCGATCTGGGAGGCCAGCCTCATCCATTACGCCAACTCAAGTGGGAGACACTCGAGCATCCGCCCTACAGTCCTGATCTCTCCCCTTGCGATTATCACGCCTTCAGTCCCCTCGAAAAGGCCTTGAAGGGTCAACGTTGACTGTCAGACAAGAATGTGCTGCAGGCGGTCGCGGACTTCTTCACGCTGGCGTACACGGGGATCTTCAACCTGGTGCGTCGGCGGGATGAGTGCCTAAATGCTCACGGCGATTTTGCCTGATTGGCATCTCGATTCAGGACTGTACAGCCGTCGAACGGAAACATCTTGATCGCCCCTTATAGGTTATTATTTGTTCAGTACGGTATAAGAACCGAGCATCAGGTTAAGTTTAAAAAGTACACACAATAGGTCTATTTTTGTTTCAATTAATTACAAATGCTAGGGGCGTGTAACTGGGTAACATCGTCTTTGGCATCTCAGCAGGCAACCAGCAGTCAATTCTAAGCAATATATGTGGGATTTTCTTGAACCGAACCGTCCCATCCCTGCTCTTTACATTCCACTTGAAAATACAAACACCGTATCAGCAAAACATATAAATACAGGGTAGCTTAATTAATTGCAAATGCTAATACATTGGGGAGGAAAGTTTTAGTTTTCACGGAAACAGTTCTTATTCTTTGAATAATATTGATATTGATATCGTGTTTATTGTTCGACTACGAAGATTCTGAACTAATTAAATTTACTTAGGCCTTCGTGGGACTAAATAATATATGATTATATGGCAAATATGCTATGAGAAATAGTAACATAAGAAAAATGATACTTGACAGTAAAATGCAAATAAATGGCGAATAGATTTACATTCAGATTCATTGAAAATCCACCATCTTCTGTATTTAGTTATAGTATTTACTGCATAGTGGCATGTATTTGTTCTGAAATAAAAGAAATGTCTGACCCACAAAATGAAGGAACCCCTGTAAGACTTTCTTCTCTGGGAACATTTAACGCCCGAAGTAAATACTAAACGTATTACTGCCGTGCGGCGCTGTTCACTGTATGGTCCGCACCTTGGCTACATAAGGAGTACGATCTTCAACAACGCATGCCCACATAATCACACACAACCGACTTACACACACTACAGGTCGACAGGGGAGCGCGGAACAGCGCATTGATACCGGCAAGTCACAAACCACCTACCTCTTCGGAGATAGGTGGAACATACAGATATCCAGGGAACAACGCATGCCAATAATGTCTTACCTACATTGAGTGCTTACGGGCCTTCTCCATGTCGGAAGTTACACTGCTGTTAGGAGAAGAGCTATGTCAGCGAGGTAGTTTCATTTCTAAAACCGAACTCCTTCGGAAGCAGGACTACTGTATGCATTAAACGTCCTCCCACGTTTTCACCAAGATGGAAGTGAAGTTGACTGACGATGGAGATCATCAGAAGATTTTGAAGTCGCCACCTGGCCATCAGCAGATTTTAGAGTCGGCAGTTTATCAATAAGGAGATTTAGGAGTCGCTAGCTAACCATCAGAAGATTTTGGAGTTGTCAGTCGATCATCAGAAGATGTGAAATAGGCTAAGATGTATGTCTGTGTGTGTGTGGGTTTGTTTGTGTGGGTGGGTGTGGGTGTGTGGGTATGAGCGTGTGTGTGGGTGTGTATGGGTGTGTGGGTGAGTGCGGGTGTGTGTGTTGGGTTTTTCCGGAAGTAATGTACGAATGTCATTATGTAACAAATTTCATACTGTAGGATAGTATTGGGTAAGGGTGGGTTAGAATGTCTGGCTGTTGTATGGGTAGTATTGAGTTCAATTACGAGCCCTTTACAGGGTTCTTCTCGCCTAAGGTGGTGCCTGATGTGCAGGACTCACACAGCCCAGAATGAAATAATTGAGATGCTACTTATACAATCAGTACAGAGCTCCAAGGGCGAACAGTGTATAAGGATCTATTACCAATCAATACATTTTGGGGCTGATGACCTAGATGTTAGGCCCCTTTAAAAATCACCATAATCATCATCATCATCATCATCATCATCATGAAAAATGCCGACGAAGGATAGCTTCAGTACAGCGGAGATCAGCTTTAAGAATTACAGAAACTGGCTTACGGCAAACGAATGGAACGAAGGCAGCAATGATGGCAGGAAGATCCACAAGAGAAATGCTGCTAATACCATGTTTAACTGGATAGCACGAGCACACGGTGAAGTTAATTATTACCTTACGCAGCTCTTGACAGGCCACAGATACTTTAGAAAATGTCTACATAGAACAGGCAGAGCGAGCAATCCATTGTGTGTTTATTGTAATGATGCTGACGATGTACTTCACACCTTTATTTTTGTATGTGAGCCAAGATGACAGCTGTCAAAAAGCACATTGATTTTTTTACAAACAAGAGCAGGTGGTCGTGACGTCACGCTCACGTGGTATGCTACGTCAGCACGCGAAGTTTAAAATCCACACCCACGTGGTTAGAACTCGTGCTTTAAATTCGCGCGCATAGGTCATGCTAGATAGCAGCACACACACACACACACACACATGCGATTGTTGTACACTTTAGCAGAAGGAGTTTAGTACGATAGTTGATGCATGCATAATAGATAGGTGGTGTGCGCACGCTCTTAAATATCGCTATTCTTACCGCTGCTATGTTCACAAGATTTTTAAACATGGCTATTCTTATTGCTGCTCTTAACGATGTAGAACATGGAATTTAAAATCTTCGGGCTTTTGACGCGTTCTAACCACGTGGATGTGGATTTTAAATTTAGCGTGCTGACTTAGCATACTACATGACAGTGACGTCACGACCACGTGCTCTTATTTGTATACAAAGCCACGTGCTTTTTTGACAGCTGTCATCTTGACTCACATACAAAAATAACCTCACTTTTAAGGACAATAGAGCATCGCTAACGTCACTGCTGCCATATTCACGACGCTAAACCTCAAGGCTGCCACCTTATGCATGTCGTAGCGCGGAATTTAAAATCCAACAACAGAACATCGCTAACCTCACTGCTGTTATCTTGAAAAGTTCAGTGTTCCAAACACTAAAAACTATCAAGCAGATACTGATTTCTGTTATAAAAACGCAACTCATTGCACTACTAATAGGTCGGGGATTTTATTCTTTATTAGGTAATTCTGATAAGACGTGATCCCTGGGTTCGATTCCCTGTTATGTGTGGCATGAATTTCTTCAGTTCTGAACACAGAACCATTTACCGGTAGAGATTAATTTACTACACTTAACAAAGTAGAAGCGTTATTGCAGATAACAACAGATGAGGATGTTGCTGCTGTTAAAAATCTACTAACTTTAGCTAACTCCTTGTAGGAGGAGGAGGTCGCAGTGAGGTGGTAGAGGGGGAGGAGCCCTTTATCGCTAGGAGGAGGACGCGGTCAGGAGGAGGAGGAGGAGGAGGAGGAGGAGGAGGAGGAAGAGTCCTTTCATCCTTTTGCCCTTCTGATAAGACGTAACCCATGGGTTTCATTCCCTATCATGTGTAGCACAATTATTTTTTCGGTTCAGCATTTAACAATCATCTTGCATAGTAGCCCTCGCCTGCACAAGCTACATGCTTGCAACCCATGCCAACAGATTGAAATAATATGTTTCCGATCCGATATTTCATGTTACATGTTTATGTGGTAACTTGTTCAACTGCTAGGGACTTAAATGTAAGCAGTGTATTTCTTACAGCACCAGGCGTTCTGTTTCATTTTACTTTCCGCGTAAGTTACACGCTTGTAACCCATGCC
Source organism: Anabrus simplex (assembly GCF_040414725.1). Lineage (NCBI taxonomy): Eukaryota > Metazoa > Arthropoda > Insecta > Orthoptera > Tettigoniidae > Anabrus > Anabrus simplex. Next base: position 120,149,757 of record NC_090269.1, read on the forward strand.
AACAGATTGAAACAATATGTTTCCGAACCGATATTTTATGTAACATGTTTATGCGATAACTTGTTCAACTGCTAGGGACTTAAATGTAAGCAGTGTATTTCTTACGGTCCTCCAAGTTGGGGGTTGAGCGTAGGGTTAACTCCCCTACCTCGTAAAAACACTGTTACGGATACCTTAAGAATGAATAAAGCAGGACTGGAAAACTTGGTGACGAACCGGCGAGAAAAACGGCTAAAGAGAAGGAAAAATTGTATTATATTAGCAACGTGGAATATTAAGACATTGAAGAGACCTGGCAAGTTGAAAGAATTAAGGAATTAAATGAATAAGTATGGAGTGAAAATAGCAGCTCTACAGGGACTAAGATGGAAAGGGCAAGGGATGATGATGTCTGGACAACATATCTTGATGTACAGTGGAGATGAAGTAGGCAGTAATGGCACAGGATTCCTCATCTATAAGTCGGTAAAGCAAAGCCTGATCAACTTTACTCCAATCAATGATAGGATGTGTTCGGTGAGAATTAGGGCAAAATTCTTCAACGTAACTGTGTTTTGTGTGTACGCCCCTACTGAGAAGGCAGAAGATGAGAAGAAAGATGCATTTTATACTAAATTGGAGCAAGAAATTAATAAAGTTCAAAGACACGATGTGAAAATTATCCTTGGAGATTAAATGCAAAAATTGGAAGAGAAGAGGTGTACAAACACATAGTAGGGAAAGAAAACCTGCATGGAGTAAGTAAGGATAACGGATTGAGATTGACTGATTTTGTGAGTGGAAAGCAGATGATAATTAAAAGTACTTGGCATCCTAGGCGACATACGGCAGGCGACATGCATAAGATATTATGGATGTTAGAAGCTGCAGAGGTGCTGATGCAGATACAGACCATTATCTTGTTAGAGTCAAGTACAGACAAAAAATAGATTTGGCAAGAACGGAAAAAATAAGAAGAAAGGCAAAGCACAATATTGAAGGTCTAAAAAATGAGGAATCGCAAGAGAAATACAAAAAGAAAATGGCTGAATCTTTAGAAATAAGAAGGGAATTATGGGAGAAAGGAGAAGTGAAAGATAAATGGGAGATACTGAAAACAGCTATCAGTGAAGTTGCAGATAGTACCCCGGGAAGGAAGAAATTGGTAAAGAGAGCAGAATGGTTTGATGAGGAATTTTCAACATTAATCCAAGAGAGGAATGATGCTAGGAACAGAATGCTTCAAAGGAGAAGAAGACAAACAGTAGAAGAGTATAGAGAGAAACGAAGAAGAGTAGATAAGATATGTAGATATAAGAAAAGAGCGTTTGAAAGAAAGAGAATCGAAAAGCTGGATTAAATGATGGATAGAAACGAGGTACGAAAGTTCTATTAAAGAAAGAACAAAAGACCTTAAGAGAGGATTTCAACCAAGAGCTGTTTTCTTCAAGGATAAAGATGGAAACCTTCTGGGTGGTAAAAGCAAAGTGATTGGAAGATGGCAGGAGTATTTTTACGAGTTACTCAATGGAAATAATGAAGATGATAGAGAGGAGCAAAATATAAATGTTGATGGGGAAGAAAGAGAATCGGAAGATGAATAAGTAAAACAGCCAGACTTAGAAGAGGTCAACGCTGCAATTAATGCATTCAAGAATAATAGAGTCCCAGGTGAAGATGGAATGGAGTCAGAGCTGTTGATATATGGGGGAGAGGGAATAGAAAAGGCTGTTTATGAATTGATTAAGGAGGTTTGGACAAAGGAGGAAATACCCAAGGATTGGACATTGGGTATAATTTACCCAATACATAAAAAGGGAGGTAAGGCAGTATGTGGAAATTATCCAGGGATCACCTTGCTGGATGGAACGTACAATGTTTTTGGTAAGGTACTAGCCTTAAAATTTGAATTATGGATGGAAAGAATATTAGGGGATTACCAAGCAGGCTTTAGAAAACATCGCTCTACTCTGGATCAGATATTTATATTACGACAAATGCTAGAGAAGTTTTACGAATATGACAAACAGCTACATCAGCTGTATGTTGATTTTAAACAGGCATATGACAGTCTAGATAAGGGTAAAAATTACAAGATTATGAAAGAATTTGGAATCCCGAGGAAGTTGATTAGATTAACAGAAATTACCTTGAAAACAACAGTATGCACGGTGAGAGTGGAGCAAAATCTGTCAGAGGAGTTTTTAGTGGAGAGAGGACTAAGACAGGGAGATGTACTTTCCACACTGCTTTTTAAGCTACCATTGGAAAAAGTAATCCGTCAGTTGCCTATCGACCCAGGGGGAACCATTTTGAACAGATTAGTACAACTGATAGCATATGCTGATGATGTAGCAATTATTGCAAGAAATGAAAGAGCTCTTGAAGAGAGCTACTCAGTATTAGAAGAGAAAGCACGGGACCTAGGACTAGAAGTGAATATAAACAAAACAAAATATATGAAGAGGGAGATACAGAGGGAGTAAGAGGAAGGACCACAGTAAGATTAAATGGGAAGGAAAATCAAAGGGTCACATCTTTCAAATATCTAGGCTCTATAATAACAGAGGACAATAAAACCTCCGTGGAAATACAGGAGAGGATAACAAGTGGAAACCGGTGCTTTTACGCCTTGCAAAATATGTTTAAATCCAGGAATGTCAGCAGGAATACAAAAATTAAAATATACACAACAGTACTAAGACCAATAGTAATGTATGGATCAGAATATTGGGTGATGACCTCTAGAGAAGGATAGTGGCTGTTACGGTGGGAAAGGAGGATATTGAGAAAGATATTCGGTGCAGTAAGAAATCAGGATGGGTGGGGAATGAGAAAAAATGTAGAGCTGCCAGATATTGTTACTAAAATTAAGCAGGGAAGAATTAGGTGGTCCGGTCATGTTCAGAGAATGGCAGAAACCTGTACCGTTAAAAAGGTGTTTATAGGAAAACTTGATGGAAGGAGGAGGAGAGAAAGATCAAGGAAAAGATGTATCGATGATGTTGAGGATGACCTTAGAAAGTTAGGAGTTAAACGTTGGAGATGAAAAGCTGAGGACCGAGATGAATGGAGGCAGGTGATAAAGGAGGCCAAGGACCTATAAGGACTATAGTGCAGACCAGTAAGTAAGTAAGTAAGTAAGTAAGTAAGTAAGTAAGTAAGTAAGTAAGTAAGTAAGTAAGTAAGTAAGTAAGTAAGTAAGTAAGTGAGTGAGTGAGTGAGTGAGTGAGTGTTTATTTATTTATTTATTTATTTATTTATTTATTTATTTATTTATTTATTTATTTATTTATTTATTTATTATAGCACTAGCGTTCTGTTGAATTTTACTTTCCGCATGAGCTACATGCTTGTAACCCATGCCAACAGGTTGAAACAATACGTTTCCGAACCGATATTATTTCATGTTACATGTTTATGCGATAACTTGATCGACTGCTAGGGGCTTGAATGTAACCAATCTATTTCTTATAGCACTAGGCATTCTGTTTAATTTCACTTTCCCCTAGTTGCGATAAGAGAACAGGGTTTGAACGTTTCTATTGTAACTAAATCAGGTTATATTTACCGAGCGAGTTGGCTGCGCAGTATGGTTTTTGTTCCATACTCTTTTATGTTCACACAAGACAAGGCAAATCATTTGAAGTTGTACGTTTGACATATTCATATTATCGTTGAATGAGCGAGTTGGCTACGCAGTATGGTTTGTTCTGTACTTTTTGATTTTCGCACAAGACAAATGATAGAAGGCAAATCATTTAAAGTTGTACTTTTGTTGTGTTCATATTATCGTTTACCGAGCGAGTTGGCTACGCAGTATGTGCACTGCCTTATGCATAAGATCGTGTTGTATGTTCGATAGAGATATAAAGCTATGCCTTAACCGAGCGGGAAGAGGAGGAGGACGTTATAACAGCCGCTATCTTGCACAAGCTGTTCAGAATTCCAGTCTTACTTTTTCTTTGTTCGAATCCATCTTCTTAGAACAAAGGTATCCCCTGACATGTTCTGAACACAATGTTGTAAGTAACCTCATCGTGTATCGTGTTCTATTCTAGTCTCGTTATGTTTTAATCGCAACACATCAGTCAATGTTCTGATCACATGTTGAAGTTAACGACATCGAATACAGTGTTCGATTCTAGTCTTGTTATGTTTCAATTACTTCTTTTGTAATCTGATCTTCTTAGAACAAAGGTACCACTGACATGTTCTAAACACATGTTGTATCGAGTACAGTGTTCGATTCTAGTCTTGTTATGTTTTAATCACTTATTTAGTGATCTGAACACATCAGACGATGTTCTGAACGCATGTTGAAGTTAACGACATCGAGTACAGTGTTTGATTCTAGTCTTGTTATGTTTCAATCACTTCTTTTGTGATCTGCATGTATAAACATGCACAATGATGTTATCGCTGCAAGACGTGCACACCCTTGCCTTCGCGATGCAGGTTTAAACTTGTTCGATAGAGATATAAAGCTATGCCTTGACATAGGAGCAGGAGGTGGAGGAGGTGGAGGAGGTGGAGGAGGTGGAGGAGGTGGAGGAGGTGGAGGAGGCGACCTTAACAGCCTATGTATAGCCGCCATTGTTTAAAGATGGCCGTTGACAGCTGTCAAAAAAGCACGTAGAATTTTTCAAATTACCCGCCACCACATTTCAAAGGTATGAGGTTTAGTGCTGTAAAGATAGCAGCACGATGCTCTGTTGATTAAAGATGGGAGCTGTCAGAAAAGCACGCGAAATTTTTCAAGTTACCCTCTACCACATGTATAAGGATGCGGTATAGTGCCGTAAAGATAGCAGCGCGATGCGTTGTTGTTTAGAGATGGCGGCTGGCAGCTGTCAAAACCACGTAGATTTTTCAAATTACCCGCCACCACATTTCAAAGGTAGTAGCTAAAGACGGCAGCGTGATGCTCTGTTAATTAAAGATGGCCGCTATCAAAAACGCACGTGGATTTTTTCAAATTGCCCGCTACCACGTACCTAAGGTAGTAGCTAAAGATGGCAGCACTGTGCTCTGTGGATTAAAAATGACTGCTGTCAAAAAACACGTGGAATTTTTCAAAATGCTCGCCACCACATTTCAAAGGTAGTAGCTAAAGATGGCAGCACGATGCTTTGTTGATTAAAGATGGCCGCTATCAAACATCACGTAGTTTTGTTTACAAACAAGAGCATGTGGATTTTCAAATTGCCCTCCAGCGCATGCATAACAGCAGCTGCCATCTTGCGCAGTAGCCTCTAAGCTATCTTTCTTCATAAGAGACTGTGTATAGCAGCCATCTTGCGCAAGCGCCCCTAGGGAGTCTCATAAGAGCAGCAGCCATCTTGCGCAAGTACCCCTAGGCCGTCTCATGAGGTGCTGTGTATAGCCGCCATCTTGTATAACTAGATAGCCCCATCTTGCGCAAGCATCCCTAGGGAGTCTCATAAGAGCGTATGTATAGCAGCCATCTTCTGCAAGCGTCCTTAGGCCGTCTCATAAGAAGCTATGTGTAGTCGCCATGTTGTAGAATTAGATAGCCGCCATCTTGCGGAAGCATCCCTAGGGAGTCTCATACGAGTCTATGTATAGCAGCCATCTTATGCAAGCGCCCTTAAGCCGTCTCATAAGAAGCTATGTATAGTTGCCATCTTGTAGAATTAGATAGCCGCCATCTTACGCAAGCGTCCCTAGGCCGTCTCATAAGTGCCCATGTATAGCAGCCATCCTTTGCAAGCGCTCTTAAGGCGTATCATAAGAAGCTATGTATAGTCGCCATGTTGTAGAATTAGATAGCCGCCATCTTGCGCAAGAATCCCTAGGGAGTCTCATAAGAACCTATGTGAAGCAGCCATCTTGCACAAGTGCCCTTGACCGTCTCCTAAGACCAGCCGCCATCTTGCGCAAGCACCCTTAAGCCGTCTCATAAGGAGCTGTGTATAGCTCCATCTCGTAGAATTAGATAGCCGCCATCTTGCGCAAACGTCCCTAGGGTGTATCATAAAAGCCTACGTATAGCAACCATCTTGCGCAAGCGCCCTTGACCGTCTCCTAAGAGCAGCCTCCATTTTGCGCAAGCTCCCTTCATCCGTCTCTTAAGGAGCTGCGTATAGCCACCATCTTGAGCAATTGGCGCAGGGAAGGGCATTCGCGCGTAAAACTGAGATTAGGCTTCTCCATGAGGTTAGGTGTGCTCTCTTATGCTAATCTCCATTGCCCTACTACTAAAAATAACGCATCGAGAATACCCATTGCCCTACTACTCAAGACAGCGTCGGGAAGGGTATCCGGCCGTAAAACTGAGATTAGCCTCCTCCATGAGGTTAGGTGTGCTCTATTATGCTAATCTCCATTGCCCTACTACTCAAAATTACATCTCGAGAATACCCATTGCCCTACTACTCAAGATAGCGTCGGGAAGGGCATTCGGCCGTAAAATTGAGGTTAGGCTCCTTCATGATGTTAGACTTGCTGTCTTGCGCGTAAAAAGTAAGGTTAAGCCCCTCCAAGAAAGCGGATTCTGAGGTTAGGCTCGCTCTCATAGTCGTCAGGATGGACATCCGGCTGTAAAACTGAGGTTAGATCTCACCGTGAGGTAAGGCTAGCTCACTTACGCGTTTAAAGTTAGGTTAAGCCCCTCCAAGATGGCGGATGTGAGGTTAGGCTCGCTCTCTTAGCCAGCCTAGCAATGCAACTGAAGGATACGAAAGGGTGATTGGTAAATGTGGGGAAGATATGGAAGCTAATGGGAATGGGAAGCGTTTGCTGGACTTCTGTGCTAGTATGGGTTTAGCTGTTACGAATACATTCTTCAAGCATAAGGCTATTCACCGCTACACGGGGGAGGCTAGGGGTACCAGATCCATAATAGACTATATCTTAACAGACTTTGAATTCAGGAAATCTGTTAGGAATGTAAGAGTTTTTCGGGGATTTTTCGATGATACAGACCACTATCTGATCTGTAGTGAACTGAGTATCTCTAGGCCTAGGGTAGAGAAAGTGAAATCTGTCTGCAAACGAATAAGAGTAGAAAATCTCCAGGACGAGGAAATTAGACAGAAGTACATGGATATGATTAGTGAGAAGTTTCGAACAGTAGACAGTAAGCAGGTTCAGGATATAGAAAGTGAATGGGTGGCATACAGGGATGCTGTAGTAGAAACAGCAAGGGAATGCCTAGGAACAACTGTGTGTAAAGATGGGAAAAGGCGAACATCTTGGTGGAATGATGAAGTGAGAGCAGCCTGTAAACGTAAAAAGAAGGCTTATCAGAAATGGCTCCAAACAAGGGCCGAGGCAGACAGGGATTGGTACGTAGATGAAAGAAACAGAGCGAAACAAATAGTTGTTGAATCCAAAAAGAAGTCGTGGGAAGATTTTTGTAACAACCTGGAAAGGCTAGTTCAAGCAGCAGGGAAGCCTTTCTGGACAGTAATAAAAAAATTTAGGAAGGGAGGGAAAAAGGAAATGAACAGTGTTTTGAGTAATTCAGGTGAACTCATAATAGATCCCAGGGAATCACTGGAGAGGTGGAGGGAATATTTTGAACACCTTCTCAATGTAAAAGGAAATCATCATGGTGGTGTTGCAAACAGCCAAGCTCATGGGGAGGAGGAAAATGATGTTGGTGAAATTATGCTTGAGGAAGTGGAAAGGATAGTAAATAAACTCCATTGTCATAAGGCAGTAGGAATAGATGAAATTAGACCTGAAATGGTGAAGTATAGTGGGAAGGCAGGGATGAAATGGCTTCATAGAGTAGTAAAATTAGCGTGGAGTGTTGGTAAGGTACCTTCAGAAAGGACAAAAGCAGTAATTGCACCTATCTATAAGCAAGGAAACAGGAAGGATTGCAACAACTATCGAGGTATCTCATTGATTAGTATACCAGGCAAAGTATTCACTGGCATCTTGGAAGGGAGGGTGCGATCAGTCGTTGAGAGGAAGTTGGATGAAAACCAGTGTGGTTTCAGACCACAGAGGGGCTGTCAGGATCAGATTTTCAGTATGCGCCAGGTAATTGAAAAATGCTACGAGAGGAGTAGGCAATTGTGTTTATGTTTCGTAGATCTAGAGAAAGCATATGACAGGGTACCGAGGGAAAAGATGTTCGCCATACTGGGGGACTATGGAATGAAAGGTAGATTATTAAAATCAATCAAAGGCATTTATGTTGACAATTGGGCTTCAGTGAGAATTGATGGTAGAATGAGTTCTTGGTTCAGGGTACTTACAGGAGTTAGACAAGGCTGTAATCTTTCACCTTTGCTGTTTGTAATTTACATGGATCATATGCTGAAAGGTATAAAATGGCAGGGAGGGATTCAGTTAGGTGGAAATGTAGTAAGCAGTTTGGCCTATGCTGACGACTTGGTCTTAATGGCAGACTGTGCCGAAAGCCTGCAGTCTAATATCTTGGAACTTGAAAATAGGTGCAATGAGTATGGTATGAAAATTAGCCTCTCGAAGACTAAATGGATGTCAATAGGTAAGAAATTCAACAGAATTGAATGTCAGATTGGTGATACAAAGCTAGAACAGGTCGATAATTTCAAGTATTTAGGCTGTGTGTTCTCCCAGGATGGTAATGTAATAAGTGAGATTGAATCAAGGTGTAGTAAAGCTAATGCAGTGAGCTCGCAGTTGCGATCAGCAGTATTCTGTAAGAAGGAAGTCAGCTCTCAGACGAAACTATCTTTACATCGGTCTGTTTTCAGACCAACTTTGCTTTACGGGAGCGAAAGCTGGGTGGACTCAGAATATCTTATTCATAAGTTAGAAGTAACAGACATGAAAGTAGCAAGAATGATTGCTGGTACAAACAGGTGGGAACAATGGCAAGAGGGTACTCGGAATTAGGAGATAAAGGCTAATTTAGGAATGAACTCGATGGATGAAGCTGTACGCATAAACCGGCTTCGGTGGTGGGGTCATGTGAGGCGAATGGAGGAGGATAGGTTACCTAGGAGAATAATGGACTCTGTTATGGAGGGTAAGAGAAGTAGAGGGAGACCAAGACGACGATGGTTAGACTCGGTTTCTAACGATTTAAAGATAAGAGGTATAGAACTAAATGAGGCGACAACACTAGTTGCAAATCGAGGATTGTGGCAACGTTTAGTAAATTCTCAGAGGCTTGCAGACTGAACGCTGAAAGGCATAACAGTCTATAATGATAATGTATGTATGTATGTATGATGTTATTAGTTAAGCTATTCGAGGACGGTTATAACCTCCAACGATATTCCGCCAATATCCCGCAGAATGGCCGATTGATGCCTCTCTTGCCTTCTACCCAAGGAACAACCACGAATTTAAATGCATGATGAGCAAAATGGCAATACGTTACCTCCCTGCTATCATGCAGTCAGGGACGTTGCCATGGTAACCTGTAGGTTCGTTGTCGGTCTGTCGGTCACTCAATGCAGAGCATGATACCCGCAGAAGAAAGTAAATTACTCCGTCATTTGAAGAGTACCGGTAAGGTAAATTATGAACATAACGAAAGTTGTTTATAATGAAGAGACGTTTCACATACGGTCCACGGAGTTAAGAGGAAATCATTAGCATAAGAGAAAATGGAGGAAAACCGTTCTGGTTTTCCTATAAACCCCTCGCCTATTCAAAGATTTTAAAATGATGTGCATATCGAGATCTTCCGTGGGATGAATATAATCTAAATATGAAGTTTGGTCGAGATCTATCCAGCCGTTTTGCCGTGATGGTGGAACAAACAGACAAACAGACACGAAAAATAAAAACCATCGATTCGGTCTTGAGTTGACCTAAAACGGATAAATATCTGAAAAATTGGCAAAACAAGCCAAATTACAGACAACGGGCCCCCTACAACTTTATTTATATAGATTACTCAAAGGTTGCTAAACTCAGAGACCCATAAATGTCTCATGATTCACCGGCAGGTAATTCCGGAGAGAAAAAACAAAAATGAAGCACATCAGTCCAGTAGAACGGACGAACGTATTTGCTAAAGCTGTTTTAGTAAACTCTTTTAATATTGAACCCATGAGCTTTACATACATTTTTATCTCTGACCAGAGACGGCACATGGAGGACGAGGTCTTTGTTCTCATTCTCACGCTAAAGTATTTACGTCACCCGCACGTGGAAAAGGAGAATGGATACAGTGGACTATTTGTTATAATAGAAAATATATTTTAAACAGAATTGCCAACGATACTGCTGTAATAAATGTTAGGAAATTGTAAGTGAAACAACTTGGTCATTAATGATACAGATTTTAGACCGTTAAATAACTCCAGAAGGTAATTTCTAAAAAAAACGAGCTTGTTCATGCCTATCTTACGAGGTAATTTAACAATTCAATTCGTTAAGAGAAATTCTTAAATGCTAATCAACAACATTGCTACTAAATAAACAATTATGTGTTACAGTGACAACTACCTTCAATACATTTTTATAGGGTAGAATAAGTGATCGTAAACTTCTTGGCGGTAAGTGAAAATGGCATGAAGCGTGGGAGTAAAAGTTATAAAAGAACGATGCGCCATCTTGGAAACACTCATTGTGTCAATTGGATTCGAGGCGAGTCTACGTATTTCAGAGTAACTTTATAAACCAGCGTTTGAAAGACTAAGTCCAAAGGGAAGATAGGTTTTAGCCGAAGGTGGCTGTAATATTATCTTCAAGTGGAGATAGGTTTAGAATCATCATGTCATTTTCAGGGACAGGTAACAGACGGTCATTCTAATGCCACGATCCTGAAATTCCTGCAATTGAAGCTATAAATAAAAATTATTATTGCGTGTGCGGTCGGAATTCGACAGACGTGTTCGGTCCGTGCAAGGGAGAAAGCGTGTGAAGGGTATTTTTTGTATATGTCATTATTTTCAAGTGAATGGAAATAAAATTAAATAAAAGGTAGAAATGAAATGGCGTATGGCTTTTAGTGCCGGGAGTGTCCGAGGACATGTTCGGCTCGCCAGGTGCAGGTCTTTTGATTTGACACCCGTAGGTGACCTGCGCGTCGTGATGAGGAAGACGACACATACACCCAGCCCTCGAGCCGGCGAAATTAACCAATGATGGTTAAAATTCCCGACCCTACCGGGAATCGAACCCGGGACCCCTCTGACCAAAGGTCAGCACGCTAACCATATAGCCATGGAGCCGGACAATAAAAGGTAGAATATGTTTGTAAAACCAATATCTGTCGAGATGGCTAAATAAAAATATTGAGATACTGGTGAATCTGTAAAGATGGGAGAAGACGTGTGGATAACAGGTATGTGAATTACCACCTTGTTAAAATGCTTTTATTTATTTCATGATGTCACTGTGTTTTTCTTGTGTGTGTGTGTTTGTGACGCATGTTGGTCACCCTTTTATTTCGTAAAAATGTCAGAGAAATATGACAAAAGGTAATTTGTTTTACTTCCTTGGATAATCGGGAAGTCGTCAAACTAGCGTGTGAAGTGTTTAAAGTAGTAGAATTGATGGTTGAGAAACGAATATAATGTGTAAAGTAAAGGATCATTTCCGTACGTTTATTTTCTATATTGGTGGTTTGTCAAAGTTAAGATATTATTTTATCATAAAATTCTGTTCGATTTAAAGACGAAATTCATGTAAGCTTAATCCGGGGTTATTCATTTAGAGTTGGCGTGAAGGCACACCGTTGTATTAGGCGATGCAAATTTTAATGAAGAGAAGTTACGAGGGAAGATCGATAAAATTGTGCCACAGGGATAGCTATTCCAAAGTCTATTGAAATCTTTGTAGAATTGATGAGGAGAGAATAACAGTAATTTTGTTTTGTAAGTCAAGTTGTGGTTTTTTTCGGTTTTCGAAATATTGGATCAGATATGTGGGGAGAGATGGTTGGTTGGTCACAGAGTGTTTGTTTAACAGCATTTGCGGTCACCCAAGAGAGATATTCCATATTATTGTCGTGTTGAGTTAAGTGAGTGTTTCAAGTCTTGCGAAATGAGAGGTAATGAAGGATTGTGAATCCGGTTGTCAAAATCATATAGTGTTGATGCCGGGGTGTTCAGTGTAGGAAACCCAATGAGTTATTTTGTGTAATTTATTGATATGAAAATAGGGTCAGTCCATATTTAGGGTTTCACGTGTAACCGTCGATCCGTGATGGATAAGTATATCTAAGTGACGTCTTAAATTCAATCTCTTCGCATAATCTATGTGTTTTAAGAATTATATTCTATGTGAATTGCTAGCGAGACCGAATTTGTTGTTTCATTAAATGCCAGTCAAAACACGACCAGCAGCCATGTGTGTCGTCTTGCGATAACAGAGGGAAGACTATTGTCCCGTTACTTGAACCAGCCCTTTTAGCTCGATACTAGAATCTAACGTAACAGATTTGTCATTTGTAGTAAAATGTTTGGAATCAGATTTCATTCTTCAGAAGAGAATCGTTTAATAAAGATTTGAATTCATTTCTGAAGCGTCGGAAATTAGACGATAATGTTGGAGTTAACCATTTTCAGGGATGCCAAAATTTAATATTTATGGTAATGGTGTTTGACATTATTCGAGGGTTGTACACAGTCTTATATTTTAATGTCACGAAACGATATGACGGGGATTTGTTATTTTAAGTTGTGCGTTAATTTATGCAGGTTGTAGGATTTAATGTTAGGATTATCCACCCTAGTTTCTTAATAACCGAGCTCGATAGCTGCAGTGGCTTAATTGCGCCAAGTATCCCGTCTGTTACCTAAGCAAATGACGAAGAACCTTAGACGACCCAAGAGAAACATCTCATGCCGATTTGCTAATAGGTAAAGAGGGCAGGTATCCTGTGAAGGACCTTAAAGAGTTCAATATGTAGATATTAATAATAATAATAATAATAATAATAATAATAATAATAATAATAATAATAATCAGAGCTTATTCGTCTACAAATGTGATTCCACGCCATCTCTCCACTGATAGCTCGGAACACACCACTTATTCGGGCATCTCGTCTCCTTACTCCCAAGTCTTCTCAGACAAGGTTTGCAATATTTTCGTCACACTACTCCTTTGTCGGAAATCACCCAGACCAAGTGGTCTTTTAGATCTTTTCTAGTTCTCGTGTAATAAACTTCTGTCCTCATCCCCAGGTGGTGCAGCTTTTTTCAGGAACACCCCCATTGGAGGTGAGCTGCATGTACCATTTCAACCACCTAGCAGCCATCCTGCCATTCTTAAATTTCTGGCAGTACCGGGAATCGAACCCGGGCCTCCGAGGACGGCAGCTAATAACAATAACCGTTACTCTACGAAGGCGGACAGTTCTCGTATCAAATAGTCCTAGTGTGGATTCCATACATTGGAACCATACTCTAATTGGGGTCTTACCAGAGACTTACGCGGCCTCTCCTTCGCTTCCTTCCTTTCTTTCTTTCTTAATCTGTTTACCCTCCAGGGTCGGTTTTTCCCTCGGACTTAGCGAGGGATCCCACCTCTACCGCCTTACGGGCAGTGTCCTGGAGCTTCAGGCTCTGGGTCGGAGGATACAACTGGGGAGGATGACCAGTACCTCGCCCAGGCGGCCTCACCTCCTATGCTGAACAAGGGTCTTGCAAGGGGATGGGAAGATAGGAAGAGGGAAGGAAGCGGCCGTGGCCTTATGTTAGGTACCACCCCGGCATTTGCCTGGAGGGGAAGTGGGAAACCACGGAAAACCACTTCTAGGACGGCTGAGGTGGGAATCGAACCCACTTCTACTCAGTTGACCTCCCGAGGCTGAGTGGACCCCGTTCCAGCGCTCGTACCACTTTTCAAATTTCGTGGTAGAGCCGGGAATCGAACCCGGGCCTCCGGGGGTGGCAGCTTATCACACTAGCCACTATACCACAGAGGCTGCTTCCGTACTACAACTCCTGAATACACTCATAAGCATATGAAAAGATCCGTCCCCTTTCTTTACAACCACGTTTTACCCAAATTAAGTTTTTTCAACTCCTTTTACGTCGCGCCTACACAGATAGGTAGCAGCTGAACGCCCCTAACCGCACGACCAACTTGCCCGGTCAAATTAAGATCATTCCTTACGTTAACACCTAGGTACTTATAGTGATCCCCATGACGTATTATCATCCCACCAACACAGTAATTAACACTGAGAGGACTAGGTGAAACTTACAACCTGGCTTTTCATCCCTTTCATCATCATACCACTGTCTGCCGTCCATCTCACAACATTGCCTAGATCTTTTTCTAGTGGCTCACAATCCTGTAACTATATCAAGTGTTCAAATTATAGAAACTAGCAAGTAGAATCTAAGTATGGAAGTATTTAAATGACGTATGGCTTTTACTGCCGGGATGTGTCCGAGGACTTCGGCTCGCCAGGTGCAGGTTTTTGATTTGACGCCCGTAGCCAACCTGCGCGTCGTGATGAGGATCAAATGATGATGAACACGACACATGCACCCAGGAGAATTAACCAATTATGGTTAAAATTCCCGACCCCTGTGACCAAAGGCCAGCACGCTAACCATTTAGCCATGGAGCCGGGCAATATGGAAGTGAATTAATATATCACGTTGACTGTTAAATTAAGCTCGTAAATCCAGTGCCCGATCGCGTATAATAATATCAGGAACTTCAACCAATCAACAACCGAGGGAGTTGGTCGTACGGTTAGGGAGCTTGCATTCGGGAGATAGTGGGTTCGAATCCCACTATCGGCATCCCTGAAGTTGATTTTCCGTAGTTTCCCATTTTCACTCCAGCCAAATACTGGAGATGTACCTTAATTAAAGCCACGACCGCTTCCTTCCCACTCCTAGCCGTTTCCTATCCCATCGTCACCATAAGACCTATCTGTGTCGGTGTGACATAAAGCAGATTATATTTGAAAAACAAAAACACACACAGAAGCTTGGCCAATTGTTCATGGGCCATGTTTCTGTGAATAGAAAAACACGGAGTTTCTAAATCCTTTTAAGTGCTGTTTATCGCGGAGCCGGTGACAGTTATAGATTGTAATGCAGAATCTCTCTATGCAGTTCGTTACTAGATTTAAAAACATATTGATGAAATTTTTCGGAGACATATTTTGTACGGCATTCAATCCGAATCCGTGGTGGATCGGACCGCATTTAACCGGACATCCACTGTATTGGATGGGAATCTCCATGACAGTTCTGCTTCATCTCTGCTTCAGCTTTACTTTCGAATGGCGATAAGATTAAAGGAAGTACTGCATTTGTGCAATATTTCGACCTGCTCTTCAAAATCCCCCAATCTCTGAAAAGGTAGGTTTAACACCACAGCTGTGATTTAACCTTTTAAGGACTAGTTTTCAAATACCTAGAAATGGTCCCACTGCTGAGATATTCGTCACGTTCTCTGAAACTCAATTCTGTATGCTTAAACATCTTACAGTATATTCGGTTACAATATCTGTATTGTGCAAAAGAGAGAAAAAAAATAGGTTTCCAGTGTCATTGTCCGAAATTTCCCAATGTTTGCTGACGAATAGTCATTCTCTAATAGCCTATCAAACCAAACCCCATGGCGCAACAGCCCCGAGGGGGAAAGGCCTACCAAGCGACCGCTGCTCAGCCCGAAGGCCTGCAGATTACGAGGTGTGTGGTCAGCACGACGGAGCCCCTCGGTCGTTATTTTTGGCTTTCTAGACCGGGACCGCCATCTCACCGTCAGATGGCTCCTCAATTTTAATCACGTAGGCTGAGTAGACCTCGAACCAGCCCTCAGATGCAGGTAAAAATCCCTGAACTGGCCGGGAATCGAACGGGCGCTTCCGGGTAAGAGGCAGGCACGCTACCCCTACACCACGGGGTAGGCATTTTTACCGATATCTGACTCTGCTCTAATCTTCTTCTTGCAGTGCCTTCTCCATTACTGAAGGTTGACCACAATCACAGTGAAGTCTGTACGCTTTTCGGCTTCCTCGTCACTCTACTACAATCTAGTCCTGTCCACTCCGTAAGTTCTCCAGCCAAGAGCATTTCCTTCGACCTCGACCTCTACGCCCATCAATTTTGCCCTGCATGATCAATTTAAATAAGTTGTATGTTTCATTCCTCATAATATGCCCAAGGTAGGCTGACTTACATTTCTTGATTGTACACATCAACATTTGTTCCCTTCTCGTGCATTTGAGTACGGCAGCATTGGAGACTTGCTCAGTCCATGAGATCCGTAACATCCTTCGGAACACCCGCATTTCTGAGTCCATGTTTCAGTGCCAACAGAAGCACTAAATGTGCAGGGTGTTTCTATATTCCCATTACAGACTTCAAGGGCTTTCAGTGGGAACCAAGACGGTTAAGTTTAACATAGGAACTTGTGTCCGAAAACGCACTGTCTTCCCTCTACCCATAAAAATCCCACCACAGCACATGTTCAAATATCCTGCATTGTAAGCGCCACTGACTAGAGTACGCACGTCAGTGAACGATCATGGAAAGTCTCATACCCCTTCAGGTTTGCTGACATTCCTTGTCATTCAGTTGAGTGTGTGATCCACACGGAACGTGTTGTACTTGCTGTTGTGTTTGTGATCTTCGTTCACACTACAGTAGAGTAGTAATTCTTTACTGCGTACACGGCAGTAAGCTGTACGTACAGTAGTTCATCTGCACCGAAGATTTGCGCAACAGTAGATAGGTGGTGCTGGCCCGATTGCTTGGCCTACACGTTCACCCGACTTGACACCGCTAGACTACTACCTGTGCGGTCACATGAAAACTTGATTTACGAGACTCCTGTGGAATCCGAGGAAGATCTAATGGCGCGGGTAATGGCTGCGGCGGATATTGGAGGACCAGGGATTGGTGACCGTGTGTACGAGAAAATGAACATAGGTACCGTGTCTATGTTGACGTCGGTGGTCGTCGCATCGAGCCCACCCTGTAATTGGACCCAGACGACAAGCAATAGGAGTCGGACAGAGCGCCGAAAATGCGGCAGCTGTAAACGTGTGTTGTGGTGGTTTTGTGCGGATAGAGGGAAGACGGTACGCTTCCGGACACAAGTACCTACGACAAACTTAACCGTCCTGGTCCCCACTGCAAGCCCTCAAAGTCTGTAATGGGAATTTATAAACACCCTGTACATAGCATCTGACGAAGTTGTGACGTGTCTCTGAGGCTTCTGTCACAAAGTAGATTCCTCATTTTCAGAAAACTAGTACGAGCCATTTCTATTCGTACACGGATCTCCAAATCTGGGTTTATGCCCTCAGTAATACAGCTGGCAAGGTAGGGCCTACTTAAACTTCCGCACTTGTTCAACTGGTTCTCCATAAATAATAACTCGTAATGTTCTTTTCTTCATTCAGCGAACGACGTGGCAATGCCGTTATTGTTACCAGACTAAGAATACCGCTGTGGTGTATCTCTGCATTCGGGAGGCGAGTGGGTTCAAACCCCACCATCGACTGATCTGACAATGGTTTTCTGTGGTTTCCTGTTCTCACTTCCAGACAAATGCTGGGATGGTTGCCATTTATAGGCCAAAGCCGATCACCTCTCCTTCGTCCTTCACTGCACTGCAGCTCACCACACATCTCCTGGCCTGAGAGAGACTGTTACCCTCTTAAGTGGCCCACCGTACCCCTTCAGGTTACCGAATGAAACTTTAAAAATATATTTACAAAACACCATACTTGATATTAGTTACAGACACAGCCAAAGGGATACAAACATTCAATGATTAAAATCAACTCGGGGCATAGTTCTAAAGCAGAAGAAACAGATGCAGAGGAGATCGTACATGCACGTGCATAGAAACTGAGGCAAAAATCTCCGGTACGTTCATCGTCCATATGCCACATGAGATAGCGTACGTGCTTAGTAATTAAAAGTTTAAGATGTCATGGGGAATCAGTTGAGGCATTGTCCGGCTCCATGGCTAAATTGTGAGCGTGCTGGCCTTTAGTCACAGGGGTTCCGGGTTCGATTCCCGGCAGGGTCGGGAATTTTAACCATAATTGGTTCATTTCGCCTGCACGGGAGCTGGGTGTATGTGTCGTCTTCATCATCATTTCATCCTCATCACAACACGCAGGTCACCTACGGGAGACAAATCAAAAGACCTGCATCTGGCGAGCCGAACTTGTCCTCGGACACTCCCGGCGCTAAAAGCCATACGCCATTTCATTTCAGTTGAGGCATTTGGGTGGCAGACTTCGCCTATTGGACGGTCTTTTTAGTACATCCTGTATAAATAAAAGAAGAACGAGATAGAGGACCTATCTTCGAAGTATCGACTAAAAATTGGCATAGATTATGAAAAACAGCAGAATTAAAGACTCCCTTGGCTTCGCAAATTGAAGACCATCGGAGCTAGACGAGATCAAAATTATTTCAATTGGCTTTACGTCGCACCGATACAGATAGCTTTTATGGTGACGGTGGGATAGGAAACTCCTAGGAGTGAACAGGAAGGGCCACGGCTGTAATTAAGGTAGATCCCCAGCATTTAACTCGTGTGAAAATGGGAAACCACGAAAAACCATCTCCAGGGTTGCCGACATTTGGGTTCGAACCCACTACTTCCCGGATGCAAACTCACAGCTGCGCGCCCCTAACTGCACGGCCAACTCGCCCGGTAGAACAAAATTAGGCGATGGAGGTCTGGATTCGGAAGATAAAAGAGAAGAGCCTGGCAAAAATATGTAGAAGCAATACCAGACTAGACCCTCTGCGGCTCAGGTGGCAGCGCGCCGGCCTCTCACCGCTGGGTTCCGTGGTTCAAATCCTGGTCACTCCATGTTAGATTTATGATGGACAAAGTGGAGGGGGTCAGGTTTTTCTCCGGGTACTCCGGCTTTCCCTGTCATATTTCATTCCAGCAACACTCGCCAAAATCGTTCCCTTTCATCTGTCATTCATTAATCGTTGCCCCAGAGGAGTGCGAAAGGCTTCGGCAGCCGGCACAATTCCTATCGTCTGCCCTAGATGGGGGCTTCATTCATTTCATTCCTGACCCGATGGAATGACTGGAAACAGGCTGTGGATTTTCAATACCAGACTCAGATGCGATCCTTGGTCACAACCACGTTCTTGGGAGATTTTTAAGGCTGGCTGGGTGTTATCCAATTAGTTACTGGTAGTAAGTCGTTTTGACTTTAAAGGCTGAATGATCATCCATCAAGTTAAAATGTTTATTGATGAAGATCCTTGAATTTTACTGCATAAACATCCAAACAAACAGCCCATACTGAGGAATGGGAAAGAAACCTGTGACGCCGACAAACGGGAATGTGAGACATGCTGCCGACGTAACTCCTGGCCATCCTGTCATTATGTTTATACGAAGGCCGTACTATATTGTTTTACACTTCGTTTCGTTCTACCCAAATGGAGTATACTAGAAATCAGTTGCTACGTCCACCTTCTCATCGTAATCTCCTTTAACTGTATACACTTTTGCCATCGATGTGTCAGTCTCTCCAGACCTTCCTGAAACCATTCTTCCGGAGTGCTGCGTACCCATGCCTTGATAGCTGTGTCCAGTTCTGCAAAATCCGCAAAACAGCGACCACGTAGAGGTTTCTTCATGTTCCCGAACAGGTGATGGGACTGTTCGACATTTCTTTGGCGGTGGACTGTCCTTATGCTTCCATTCCATCGATTGTTTCGTTTGTGGCTCATGGTAATGGAGCCATGTCTCATCATCAGTCACAAGCCTAGCCATGAAGTCGGCTGGATCTCGATCATGGCGCTGCAAATGTTCTCTGCACACGTCCACACGCCTCTGGTTTTCGTCTGCAGACAAGAGTCTAGGCACCCACGTGGATGACACCTTCCCCAGCTGTAAGCGGCCGTGCACGATCCGCTGCGGGGTGTTTCGACTAATTCCCGTGGCTGCCTCCATTCCCGTAAATATGATGCATTTGTTTCCTTGGATGGCCTGTTCGACCCGAGCAATGTTGGGTGGTGTTGAAACTGTCGCATTCCTTCCAGAACTAGTTCCCTTGTCCACCGATGTGCGCCCTGTTTTCCAACCTTCCACCCAGTTGTAAACTGTTTTCCGTGACGGCGCATGTTCTCCACAGACTGCCACCAAGCGCCGATGAATTTCTGCAGGTGTCACGCCTTCTTTCCATAGGAACCAAGTCGTATAGCGCTGTACCTGACGGTTGCTTTCCATGTTGTCTGCTTCTACGCTGACAGTGTTGTTACGAAATGTCTATGACGAGTGCATTCGTTGGCTCCTGTGCGTGTGCTGCTACCAAACGGCGGAACAAGACACTAGTTACACGCCACCCCCTTCAAAAGTGAAATGTGAACCATACTCAGACGTACAAAAAATAAAATGTAAAACAATATAGTATGCCCCTCGTATTTCTTTCTTTCTTTCTTTCTTTCTTTCTTTCTTTCTTTCTTTCTTTCTTTCTTAATCTGTTTACCCTTCAGGGTTGGTTTTTCCCTCGGGCTCAGCGAGAGATCCCACCTCTACCACCTCAAGGGCATTGTCCTGAAGCGCGAGACCTTGGTTCGGGGCTACATCTGGGGAGGATGATCAGTGCCTCGCCCAGGCGGCCTCACCTGCCATGCTGAACAAGGACCTTGTCAGGGGATGGGAAGATTGGTAGGGATACACAACGAAGGGGGAAGGAAGTGGCCGTGGCCTTAAGTTAGGTACCATCCCGGCATTTGCCTGGAGGAGAAGTACGAAATCACAAGAAAGCACTTCTCGGATGGCTGAGAAGGGAATCGAACCCTCCTCTACTCTGTTGACCTCCCGAGGCTGAGTGGTCCCCGTTCCAGCCCCCATACCACTTTTCAAATTTCGTTGCAGAGCCGGGAATAGAAGCCGGGCCTCCAGGGTTGGTAGCTAATCACACTAAATACTACACCACAGAGGCGGACTTATATTTTCTCTATGTTAATACACTAGAATAGAATGAAGTAAGTTAGAAGAGCAGCACCATCGGTGCAATGGGAAACATTGAGAATCTACTAAAGTAAACTTTATTTCCATCCACTGTCAGGCAATCAGATAAAAGTAAACATATAAATGCATTTATTGGCATAGGTACATGAGGGTGTAATCAAAATTATTTCCAATTCTCTAAATCTGCGTTATGTCATCGCACAAGTTGTATTTTATATAGTCTTCTTCTTCTTTATCTATTTAACCTCCAGGATCGGTTTCGCCCGCGTACTCAGCGAGGGATCGCACCTCTACCGCCTCAACGGCAGTGTCCTAGAGCTTTAGACTCTGGGTCGGGGGATACAACTGGGAGGATGACCAGTAGCTCACCCAGGCGGCCTCATCTGCTATGTTGAACAGGGGCCTTGTGGGGGGATGGAAAGATTGGAAGGGATAGACAAGGAAGAGGGAAGGAAGCGGCCATAGCCTTAAGTTTGGTACCATCCCAGCATTTGCCTGTAGGAGAAGTGGAAAACCACGGAAAACCACTTCCGGGATGGCTGAGGTGGGAATCGAACCCACCTCTACTCAGTTGACCTCCCGAGGCTGAGTGGACCCCGTTCCAGCCCTCGTACCAATTTTCAAATTTCGTGGCAGAACCGGGAATCGAACCCGGGCCTCCGGGTGTGGCAGCTAATCACACTAACCCCGTTACAGCCCTCGTACCAGTTTTCAAATTTCGTGGCAGAACCTGGAATCGAACCCGGGCCTCCGGGTGTGGCAGCTAATCACACTAACCACTATACCACAGAGGCGGACTGTTTCCTCATGGTACTGGGCGATATATTCAGCACTTGAGATGCATCTCCCGCTGTCACTCTTAGGTTACTTTCAACCAATTCCTTGTGTCTTTCTTCATCTCTAACAATGGGTCTTCCGGTACGAAGTTTGTCCTTTAAGGAGCGAATTCCAAATCGAAACCTAGAAAACCATTTCTCGCATGTCCAATCTGTTCACCGTAAACAGCACAAATATTCCTCCGAGTTTTTGAAGCAGTTTTGCCCTTGAGGTAATGAAAGAAAATAAGGTGTTTGTAATGCTCATTTAAATTTTCCATGTAAATAAACGCTAGCGCAAACGAACTGTAGGAGATGCTAGCGAGGTCACCGACTGTCAGGTGCGGGAGTCATTCTTTCCTACAGATGAGAATGAGTGATGCGGCAACTGCTCCATCGCTTCTGTAGAGCGGGTTGCGTCTGCCGAGACTGAATATTCCTGCTTTAAGGTTTACAATGTGAACGGACTTGGGTCCACTATAATAATAATAATAAGAAGAAGAAGGAGGAGGAGGAAAAGGAGGAAAGGTTAGTTCAACTTTGTCAAACTATACGAAATATTATTATTATTATTATTATTATTATTATTATTATTATTATTATTATTATTATTATTATTATTATTATTACGGAGTTACCCGTGGAGCAGAAGAGGTGAAAGAAGGTGCGGGGATGAATGGGTCTAACTACAATGTCAAGAAAAGAATTTGAAAAACTTAAACTGAAGGTTATATTTTCGAAAAACAACCAACTTAACAACTTTTCATTTAGTGAGATAACAATAACATTTCAAGTACAAGACTTAGAAAAATCCAAGATTTTAGAACTTTAACACCCTTGGGCTACAAGCCGCTAGTTTTAAAATTTTTGAGCTCTCAGCACAAATTTTTCAGACGGGCATAAATTTGTTCAAAGGGCAGAAACCCCCTAAATTCATGGAACACTTGCTCAAGAGGCATACAGTAATCTTACTTTGGAACATAGCTAACAGGCTGTCAGTTTTCAAGCCTACTCAAGGCAAAACCAAAAATATCTTACACCTTTTGGCCTTTCATGGCCCAACTTACAAATTGAAACAGGGGTATCTCGTACCCAACCTATAGGGCCTACGTGTAAAAAGAAATAACAGTTAAATGAATGGCCCGAACACAATATGAAAGGAGGCGAATGCCTGCACTCCTAGATTTAAACACCTAGAACCTAAGGGGCACTAGGCCGAAGAAACAGGGGCTATTCCCAAACTATGGAGGTGACTCGTATAAGAATAAATTAAGACATTACGAAAGGGAAGAAAACCAGTTTCAAAACGTAGTCACCTCAAACCAATATGAAGGGGAGTTCGAGAGGGTACATCACTATCTATCCCCGATTTACCGTTAAAGATTTTATGAAGTTTTTACATTAGGCGGCAGAAATTACTTCTGTAGGAAAACTAGGTTACATAGTTAAAGATTCGGACCTTTCCCTCAGGTTAAACTGCGGAGCTAGCAAGAAATAAAGATGTTATGTGGCCATTACCTTGTCGGTGTACTGCTGCCTGATGAAAGAGGCGCCTCTCGCCTCCTTCTTGACACACACACTAGGTTAGATGACGATCAGTTGGCCAAGAGACGTGAAAATCCGCAGTTTATAAACCCTTGGGGAAAGTTCGAGACCTTTCACGAATAAACCAGCCACACCCTCTCAATTTATTGGTTGATTTAAAAGTTACACTCAAAATCGAAGAAGAAGGCTGTGATAGGTTGAAAATTAATTACAGAAATTTGGGATTGACTAGATTCAAAACTGGCGGAAAGATAAGATCAATATTGCCAACCCAAAAATAAATGAACATCACATAGTAAAAAACCTTATGAATACCAAACTTCTTTAAATGAAAAGTCCTTTCACTTCGCACCAGGGTGTATGATCATAGTTTATTTGCAGTGACATCTATGGAAGAATGTACAAACTTCAAACAAAACAAGTAGAAATTCACACAGTACAGGAAACTTCACAATAACAAAATTCCATCAGATTTTAGTGGTGACATCTTGTGAGTAAATGTTTAAATATGTCTAGTTTCAAGTTCACGGTTCCTCCCGTAGGGCCTTTTGTCAGTTACCTCTAGTCGCTATATGGAATGGACTTAGCCCATTTTTATGGACACCTGCCTTTCCACATGCCAATCCTATCTGGAGGGATGTACTCACTATTGCGAATTTCTGTGGTTCTTTGTATTCTGATGTGTTTTATTTAAATGAAGTTTGGACATTTTTCCACAGATGACACTACCGAAAACTCTGATCATGCACTCTGGTGTAAGGTGGAAGAGCTTATAACTTAAAGAAGTTTCGTATTTCTAGGTTTTCCATAACTGTATCTATGTTAATTTATTTTCGGGTTGGCAATACTTCTTTTTTCTTTCCGCCAGTTTTGAATCTGGGGAATCATGAATTTTTGTAATTAATGTTTCAACCAATCCCGCATTTCTTGTTCACTTTGAATTAACCAATAAAAATTGAAAGGGTGTGTCCGGATTAGTCCTGAATTCTCTCGAACCTTCCCTGAGGGTATATAAACTGCGGCTTTTCAAGCTTCCTTGCCTATTGATCGTCGTCTTTCTAGGTGTGTGTTAAGACAGGACATCGGCCGGCAGAACATTTACCAGGTAATGGCCACATAAATTCAATCCTTCTTGCTGTTTCCGCATACTTATCCGAGGGGAAGGTCCGAATTTATAACTAAGTAACCGTTTCAATGTAAAATTCTTTCTTTTCGTGTAAAATTTCATAAAGTCTTTAACTGTAAATCGGGGATAGAGAGTGAGTTACCCTCTCGAGCTCCCCTTCATCTTGGTTTGAGGTGACTACCTTTTTGTAACGATTTTCGTCCTGTAATGTATTAAAGCTATTTCCATGTGAGCCACCTTAGTAGTTTGGGACTAGCCCCTGTTTCAACGGCCGAGAGCCCTGTAGGTTTTAATTTTTCAATATCTGGGAGCGCAGTGTACGCCTTCATTCAGTTTGTGTTCGGGCCGTTTATTTAACCTGTTATTTTTCGCAAAGGCCCCGTAGGTTGGGTACTAGATATCCCTGTGTAAAACTATTTTAATTTGTAAGTCGTGCCTTGAGAGGCCAGAGATTGTAAGATTTTGATGTAATGTTGCCTTGAGTAGGCTGGAAGAAACTGAGAGCCTGTTAGCTCTTTTCAAAGTTTTGTAATAGTAAATAGTGTCTCTGGAAGGCTGGATATTGTAATTTAGGAAGCAAGTGCTCTTGAATTTGGGGATTTCTGCCCTTGACTAAACTGTTCCTCATTTTGAATTGAAAATTTTGTAAAATTGAGCTCGTAGCCCAGAAACTGTAAATCGAGGCCTGGAAGCCCAAACTTGTTAAATTCCCTGTTCTTGGGATGTTCCACCCTTATTTGTTGTTGTACCTGACATGTTATTATGTTCACTAAGTGAAAACTTGCTATGTTGTTGTTGTTGTTGTTGTTGGAGAAATACAACCTTCAGTTCAAGTTTTAAATTAATTTTGATATTGTAGATAGACCTATTCACCCCGGCACCTTCTTTCACCTCTCTGCGTTCCACAGATATCCCGGAACAATTATTATTATTATTATTATTATTATTATTATTATTATTATTATTATTATTATTATTATTATTATTATTTGTTACCGTGTTTTTGCGGTAGTTAAGCGTGAAAGAAGGTGCGGGGTGGTGAACAGGTCTCAAGCTACGAAAGTAAAATTAATTTAAAAATTTAACAAGGTTATATTTTCTTTTCCAAATAACGAAATAACAATCATGGCAGGTACAGAGTAGCAAGTCAACAAAATGTAGTTACAATATTTACTGGATTTGGGCTTCGCGCCCCGACTTCACACTTCTAGGGCAATTAGCCCAACTTTACTCCAAAATAAGTTTTACCAGAGGGGCAGAAAACCCCATTCATGTTCAAGAGCACTTGCCCCAAATTACACAGAAAGGCCTCCTCGAGGCATACAACACTTAATTTTCAAGAAAGAGCCACACGCTCTCAAACTTTAAGCCTCTCAAAGGCCACACCAAACTCCACCTTCAAGTTGTCCTCTCAGGACATAGACACAGGGGTAACATACCCAACCTACTGAGGTCTATTAAATGAAAAGGGGTAATTACATGACCTCTAAAATAACAATTTGAGAGGAGGCGATCTGCACTCCTAATACACTTGTTTTTAAAACCTAATCTGGCTCTAGGCCACTAATGCAAGGGCTAATCCCATACTACAGAGGTGACTTTAGAAAAGAACAATTTGCTTTACGTTAACGAAGAATAGGTTGAGAAAAATAAGTTCACCTCAAAACTATATGATTGGGAGCTCGAGAGGGTTAAGCACTCTCTATCCCGATATGCAGTTTAAAGATAGAATAGATACATTTTAAGGAAGGTTACATTATGGGAAATCTTCGGACCCGCCCCGAGAGTTAAACTGCTGAGCTAGCAAAGAAAGAAGTTATTAATCGGCCATTACCTTGTTGTTGACCGCTGCCGAAGAAAGAGGCGCTTCCCGCCCCCTGCTATGTACTTTACACACTGAAAGATGGAACAGAAGTGGCGCAGAGACCCAAAAATCAGCAGTTTATATACTCTCGCGGAAGGTTCGAGGCGTTAGGGGAATGAGAACACCCTCCCACAAACTCTTTATTGGGTAGGATACAGCAACATATTCAAGTTGGGGGAAGATACATCCGATTGGTCAGAAATTAATAAAAGAAATTCGGGATTGGCTAAATACAAAACAGGGGGAAAGAGAGGGGTATACAGCCAACTTAAACAATGACTGAAAGAAATTTAACAAAGAACAAACTTATGAATTCAAAATTTCTCCAAAAAAAACAGTTCTTTCACTCCGCACTAGGGTGCACTATTGTTGATCTTCAGTAGTGTCCTCTAGAAGAGAAAGTTCACACTTCTTACTACAAGCAAAACAAAAATACGTCGAAAATGACACAGTTCAAAAACTCCAAAATTTCCAGGTAGTGACATCTTCTGAGAAAGTAGAAAATTAATACCGTAGATAAAGTTCAGACTTCCTCCAGCAGAGGAGTTTCAATTGGCGCACATTTTAACTTAGCGGCGTGGAGGTGTACCGCCCGGTACAGACCTTCCCCCCCCCAAAAGTTCCTCCAGGGGTGACACTGGCAATTTGTTTGGAAGCAAGTTTCAAGTTTTGATGTTGATATGGAGATTAATTGCAGAAGTATTTATAGGATTTTCTTAATGTGGTTCGATTCAGTTTCAAAATTTTTGTTGTGACAGGCGAAGTAAAGTCTTTATGTTTGTAGAAGTTGAATTCAGAAGGAAAACTTTTAATACTTGAAAGTAAAGAAAATTTTTGCAAGGTCCTCCAAATATTTCTATTGAATTCCCAAGTGTAGTAATTGCTGATAGTAACTGTCCATGTAGTTGATGTTGATTAAGTTGGATGGCCAGACCGGCCATTGCAGCTTGCGTCCAAAGGCGGCCGCTCGGACCCCACAAGTACCCTGAGATACCGCTCGCCCGCACTATGAGGGGAGCAGTGGTGTAGAAGCACGCCGCGCCCGCGGTGAACATATGCAGGCTGCGGGCAAGTAGCAGGTCGTGCGCCGCACATCAGCCTTGGCCGGGAGGAGGGCTCCGGCTCGCCGTGCACATGTCGTCCTCGCTGGGGCCGAGGGGGCCCTTCCTCTAACCCAGTCGCAGCACGGCGCCGCGCGGCTGCGGGGGCACTGAAACATTAAAGCTAGGTGGCAGAATTGTTGGACCATCATCATTTTTTGAGGGCACAGGCTTTGTGGAGAGGTTGAGGGGCCAGCGGCGTGCAGAAATTCATTTCAGATGCGAGCCACTGTGTGTAGTGGAGCAGGAGACGGGAGCGTGGTAATGGCCGTGGCAAGGACAGGATGGCAGTTTAATGGTTCGGGGCAGGTTTCACAAAAATGCTTACATATAAAACAAAATACTAGAGAAGGGGCAGAAAGCCTTAAAAGTGAAACTCAAAAAAAATATAACCTTCATATTCCATTCACGATTATATGAAGCAAGTTAACCCAGAAATTACACAGGTTTCACCTGTGACAGGTGAACACTAAATATCCTCTCGGTGGCTGGATTGCTTAATAACAACGTAACCGGCGTAAGGAAATCGAGAATGACACACGGCCCATGGAATCTGGGGGCAAGCTTGCCCGTGGGAACAAAATTCTTGACCATTACTTGGTCACCTACCTTCAAAGGGGTGGGTCTCCGTCCACGATCATACCTTTCCCTAACCTTTTCATGAGACATTTTAAGATTGGCTTTAGCCTTCTTCCAAAGATCTTTAATGTTGTCCGGATCTATTGTCTCAGGTAGAATGTCACTCAGGGCCAGAGGTTAGAGAGCGGCGTGTTGGGAACAAACTTGAACATCAAAGAGGCTGGAGTAAATTTATGTGATTCATGAACCGCCGAATTCAAAGCAAAAGCTAACCAATGCAGGGACGTGTCCCACCTGGAATGATCTTCATGATGATAGGCAATAAGCGCGGACCTGAGATTACGGTTGACCCGTTCAGCCAGAGATGGTTGAGGGTAATAAGCAGAAGTAGTTACATGAGAGATGGACAAGTCAAAACAGAATTTACGAAAAAGATTTGATGTGAACGCCTTAGCATTAACAGACACAATATATTGGCACGGACCAAAAGAAGCAAAAATAGAATTTAGGCAAGTAATGGTGGACTGAGCGGTAGCCAGCTTAGTCGGAAATAACCAGGAAAATCTTGTAAAACCATCTACGCATACAAAGATGAACTTGTTGGCATTTCCCTTTGACTGGGGGAAGGGTCCTACATAATCAATATACAGGCGTTCCATGGGGCGCGACGCTTGATGCGAAGACAAAAGGCCTACCTTGGTGGACATGGTGGGTTTACTGAGCAAACAAGATTTACAAGCTTTTACTAGTTCACGGATTTCACCGTACATACCTTTCCAGATGAACATTTCACGAATCTTCTCACGAGTTTTAAAGATACCGAGATGCCCTCCTAATGGGGTCTCATGATAATACTTGAAGATCATAGGTACAAGAACAGCTGGAACGACAACTTTCATCATCTTATCATGCCTCGATGGGCAACATAAAACACCATTCCTCAGAACATAAGGGACAACATGTTCCCCAGAAGAAAGGATTTCCATTATCGGAGCCAGCGTCGGATATTCACGTTGGTATTTCTCGATATCCCTAAAGAGCATGGGAGCATCTGTTAAGATGGCATTAACATCAGATAGTATGGACTCGGAAGGTGATGAACTGTCGACCGGTTCGTGGGTCTCGACGTCGTTGGAAAACATACGGCTGAGTCCATCAGCAACAACATTTTCCGTACCTCTGATATGCCTGACATCGAATTGGAAGGCAGAAATACGGATGGCCCAACGGGCTATACGGCCAGTACGACGCGGCCTACCTAAGACCCAGCTTAAGGCTTGATTATCTGTCTCCAGGTCGAATTTGACATGTTCCAGATAGAGACGGAACTTCTCTAAGGCAAATAAGACTGCCAACCCTTCGAGCTCATAGATAGAATACTTGGCTTCTTGAGCCGATAGAGTCCTAGATGCATAGGCGATGGGTCGCCTCCCTAGTTCAGTCTCTTGAAGAGGGACTGCAGCTACTGCTGACGACGACGCGTCGGTTTGGACGATGAATTTCTTCGAGAAATCAGGCATAGCAAGTACAGGGGCATTACAGAGAGCTAATTTAAGATCTTCAAAAGCGGCTTGTTGAGAAGGTCCCCACTCGAATTTGATGCCTTTCCTACGAAGAAGGTTCAAGGGCGCCGCTCTATTAGCGAAGTTAGGAATAAACTTCCTGAAGAAATTGACCATACCAATGAATCTGGCGATACCTTTAACGTCCTTGGGAGGTTTAAAATCTCGGATGGCCTGTGTTCTGGAATGATCGACTGCTACACCATCAGGTGACACAATATGCCCTAGGAATGACATAGAGGGCTTAGCAAAGACAACCTTGGACAACTTGACAGTTAACCCAGCCTTACGAAGGCGATCGAGAACTTCTCGCAGATGATCTAGATGTTCTTCAAAAGTCTCTGAAAATACGACGACATCATCCAAGTAGTGATATAAGTACTCAAATTTGATGTCGGAGAAGACCCTATCTAGTAGCCTAGTGAGTACAGCTGCTCCCGTGGGGAGCCCGAACGGCACGCGGTTGTATTCATACAAATTCCAATCCGTGGCAAACGCTGTAAGATGTTTAGACTCTTCGGCAAGGGGAATTTGATTATTGGCCTGATTCAAGTCCAAGATAGTAAAGAACTTGGCCTTACGAAACCATGAAAAACAAGAATGAAGGTCAGGAAGGGGCGCGGATTGCAACACCACCTTCCGATTGAGAGCCCTATAATCAATGACAGGCCTGAAGCCTCCTTGGGGTTTCGGGACTAGAAAAATAGGCGAAGAATACGCCGACTTAGAGGGCCTAATAATACCATCCTTCAACATTTGATCGATGATTTCTTTCAATGCCTTCATTTTAGGTGGAGATAGCCTATATGGTGGAAAACGGACAGGAATCGAATCCGTGACCTCAATTTTGTATTCAATAAGGTCAGTAACACCAAGAGTGTCAGAGAACACTTCTGGAAATGACTGACATAATTTACGAATACTATCAGCCTGCTCCTCAGGTAGATGTCTAAGGTCTAACAACATCTCATCCTGGGTAGGCGAAATAGATGAACATGATACAGAATTACACTTTAACATGGGAATTTTACAATTGGACGCCAATTTGAATGTGCACGACCTACTCTGGAGATCGAGCACAAGACCAGTGTAAGAAATGAAGTCAGCTCCCAATATAATGGGGCAAGACAAGTGCTTAGCCACAAACAATTTGATTTTCCATGTAAATTTAAAAATACGAATTTTGGCATTTACAGAACCTAGGATTTCCAATGGAGATGAATTAGCCGAAACATATTGAACAGGAGATGAGACATAGTCAGGCAGTTTACAAACAGATTTCAATTTTGAATACCTTTGGTCCGAAATAATTGAACAAACACTGCCTGAATCGAATAGAGCTGTTATAGGTTCGTTATTTACCTCAATTTTGAGAAAGGGGACCGGTGCGGGGGTATCCGCCGCAATCCTAAGACACTCTTTAGGGCATTCAAAAGATGAATTAGAAGACTGATCGTTCCCTGAATTTTCGACCTGTTTACCAGGGGCTGAGCCTCGGAAAGAAGGATTAGTCGACTCAGCCGAAGCCACTAGTCATTTCTTATTATTGGCATTGGTGGAATTTACACCAGAAGTTGAGCAGGAGGGGGTGCTATTTGAATTTGGGCAATTCTTGGCGATATGTGAGAAAGCCCCACATTTAAAACAGCCTTGTGATGAACCGGCTCCATTATTTGCCCTACTAGATTTGATCAATGGACACTTGTTCCGCAGATGGTCAGGCGACCCGCAAGCGTAACATTTACGAGGAGTGACTGATCGGCGAGGTGGAGGCCGAGTATTACTAAAGGAAGGTGGGGGTTCTTTCGCGACACGCAAGGAATCGGCGTATCTAACCCCTTCCGCTGAAACGGCCAATGCTTCAAGTTCCGAGAAGGTTTGCGGGCACGCCGCGAAACACAAATATGACCTATAGGCTGGTGAAATTCCTTCTACAATAGCCTGTACAATCTGGTCTTCAGGAAAATGAAGAGCAAACACCCTAGTATAGAATTTAATATCTTGGATGAAGTCTGCTAAGTTTTCATCCAAACGCTGTACACGATAATAGTACTTCTGAATAAGGGAGGACCTGGCCCTAGCCGGGATGAAGTTAGCTAGCAAGTGGGCGTGGAAATCCTCAATAGATGATTGCTCGGCAATGGCTCGTACTATTTTGTCGGAGAGAATCCCAATTGCATAGGGATAGATAATTTGCAAAATCTGACATGGGGAAAGAGAAAAAACAAGGGCATGATCCTGAAATTCAACTAAAAATCTTAAAAATGAAATTACGTCACTGGTGGTATTAACGGAAAACTTAGAGATACCTCTGAGCAACATTGCCAATGGATGAGGCAAGCTGCTAAACCCGGGTGACATAGTAGGTAAAGGTTTCAATGGCAAGGAAGTTAATTCAGAACGTATATTACTCAACGATGCACGGCGTTCAGACTCGTTGTCCAATGGGGCAGAGATAGTTTGAGCGGCAACGGTTATCTTATTGGCTTCTCCCTTAGGAGGCTCTTCCTCGCTACCTACATTCACTGTGGTGGGTAGATCGCTTTTGGGAGGAACTTACCCAGTTAACAATTGAGTGACCTTGCTAGATAATTCAGAAATATTTTCAAGCAGCGTACTAGCTTCCTTCTTCTGAACGTCATTCAACTTTAGAGACAACAGATCGTTAACTCTATTTGAAAAATGAAAGAGCCTGGCTTGCACACGCTTAATTTGATTAGGAGAAGGATCATTTTCATCAAAAAAACTAACTACAGATGCTAGCCCAGTAATATTCTCGACGATCGTGGAAAGAGAGTCGTCAATTTCTTTCTCTCCCAAATTGGGGATGGAAATGGGCAAATCAAGGGACTCTCTAAGCTTGTTGGTGTCTACCGCAACCGTGCCTCCAGATTGCACATTTCTAATAGTCAATTCATAGATCAACTCCTCCTTGCGCAAATAGTTAAGATGGAGAACATCGCGAGGGCCGGGCATGATGACAGGACAATTTTGAAAAAATCAGAAAATTCCAGCAACTGAGAAAATTGTTAGAGTTTGAATCAAAGCAATGTTTAGCCGTCAAAAGGGGCTAAAATGAGACCCATTCAACCACGCTCTGCTACCACTTGTTACCGTGTTTTTGCGGTAGTTATGCGTGAAAGAATGTGCGGGGTGGTGAACAGGTCTCAAGCTACGAAAGTAAAATTAATTTAAAAATTTAACAAGGTTATATTTTCTTTTCCAAATAACGAAATAACAATCATGGCAGGTACAGAGTAGCAAGTCAACAAAATGTAGTTACAATATTTACTGGATTTGGGCTTCGCGCCCCGACTTCACACTTCTAGGGCAATTAGCCCAACTTTACTCCAAAATAAGTTTTACCAGAGGGGCAGAAAACCCCATTCATGTTCAAGAGCACTTGCCCCAAATTACACAGAAAGGCCTCCTCGAGGCATACAACACTTAATTTTCAAGAAAGAGCCACACGCTCTCAAACTTTAAGCCTCTCAAAGGCCACACCAAACTCCACCTTCAAGTTGTCCTCTCAGGACATAGACACAGGGGTAACATACCCAACCTACTGAGGTCTATTAAATGAAAAGGGGTAGTAACATGACCTCTAAAATAACAATTTGAGAGGAGGCGATCTGCACTCCTAATACACTTGTTTTTAAAACCTAATCTGGCTCTAGGCCACTAATACAAGGGCTAATCCCATACTACAGAGGTGACTTTAGAAAAGAACAATTTGCTTTACGTTAACGAAGAATAGGTTGAGAAAAATAAGTTCACCTCAAAACTATATGATTGGGAGCTCGAGAGGGTTAAGCACTCTCTATCCCGATATGCAGTTTAAAGATAGAATAGATACATTTTAAGGAAGGTTACATTATGGAAAAACTTCGGACCCGCCCCGAGAGTTAAACTGCTGAGCTAGCAAAGAAAGAAGTTATTAATCGGCCATTACCTTGTTGTTGACCGCTGCCGAAGAAAGAGGCGCTTCCCGCCCCCTGCTATGTACTTTACACACTGAAAGATGGAACAGAAGTGGCGCAGAGACCCAAAAATCAGCAGTTTATATACTCTCGCGGAAGGTTCGAGGCGTTAGGGGAATGAGAACACCCTCCCACAAACTCTTTATTGGGTAGGATACAGCAACATATTCAAGTTGGGGGAAGATACATCCGATTGGTCAGAAATTAATAAAAGAAATTCGGGATTGGCTAAATACAAAACAGGGGGAAAGAGAGGGGTATACAGCCAACTTAAACAATGACTGAAAGAAATTTAACAAAGAACAAACTTATGAATTCAAAATTTCTCCAAAAAAAAAAAAAAACAGTTCTTTCACTCCGCACTAGGGTGCACTATTGTTGATCTTCAGTAGTGTCCTCTAGAAGAGAAAGTTCACACTTCTTACTACAAGCAAAACAAAAATACGTCGAAAATGACACAGTTCAAAAACTCCAAAATTTCCAGGTAGTGACATCTTCTGAGAAAGTAGAAAATTAATACCGTAGATAAAGTTCAGACTTCCTCCAGCAGAGGAGTTTCAATTGGCGCACATTTTAAATTAGCGGCGTGGAGGTGTACCGCCCGGTACATTATTAATTGTATTGTTGTTCTGGTGTATCTGTGAATCCGAGAGGTGAAAGAAGGTGCTGGGGTGAATGGGTCTAACTACAATGTCAAAATTAATTAAAAGCTTAAACTGAAGATTATATTTTCAGAAACAATTTTTACAGGTACAAGCAGCGAACATTAAACAAGTCTAGGAAAGACAATCGTGGGCTTCAAGTCCTCACTTTACTTTTCCTGATCTCCTAGCTCAAATGTTCAAAGAGCACAAATTTATACGAGGGCATAAATCCCGTAATTCAAAGAGCACTTGCTCGTAAAATTACAACATCTAGTCGTCAAGAGGCATACATTAATCTTACTTTGAAAAAGAGCTAACAGGATTTCAGTTTTCCAAGTCTACTCAAGGCAACATTGCATGAAAATCTAATAATCTCTGGCCTTACAAGGCACTATTTACAAATAGAAATCTCATTACACAGAGGTATCTTGTACCCAACCTACAGGGCCTTAGTAAAAAGAACAGGTTAAATAAACGGCCCGAGTACCATTTGAATGGAGTCGAAGACTGAGTTCCAAAAAATTTAAAACCAATAGGGCGCTGGCCGACGAAACAGGGGCTATTCCCAAACTACTGAGGTTGCTGAGGATGGAAATAACTTTAATACATTGCCGAAACGAAAGGTTACAAAAACGTGGCACCTCAAACCAAGATGAAGAGGAGCTCGAGAGGATACATCACTCTTTATCCCCGATTTACAGTTAAAGATTTGATGAAGTTTTTACATTAGCCTGCAGAAGTTACATTTTTAGAAAAGTAGGTTACATAGTTGATAATTCGGACCTTTCCCTCGGGTTAACCTGCGGAGTTAGCAAGAAAGAAAGATGTTATGTGGCCATTACCTTGTAGAAGTTCTAGCAGTTGACGAAGAGGTCGCTCACCTCGTGTTTGACACACACACTCAGTAAGATGACGATCAATAGGCCAAGAGACGTGCAAGGCCGCAGTTTATAAACCCTCAGGGAAGGTTCGAGATCTTTCACGAATAAACCAGCCACACCCTCTCAATTTATTGGTTAATTTAAAAGTTACACTCAAAATCGAAGAAGAAGAAGAAGACTGTGATTGGTAAAAAATTAATTACAGAAATTAGTGATTGGCTAGATTCAAAACTGGCGGAAATAAAGAGGAAATATTGCCAACCCCAAAATAAATGAACAGTAAAAGAATCAGTAAAAAAACTTATGAATACAAAACTTCTTTGAATTATAAATTCTTATACCTCCCACCAGGGTGCATGATCGTAGTTTTTAGTAGTGACATCTGTGGAAGAATGTCCAAACTTTTAGGTGGATAGCAAACAAAACAAGTAGAGATTCACACGTTCAGGAAACTTCACAATAACAAAATTATATCAGATTTTAGTGGTGACATCTTCTGAGTAAACTTCTAAGTAGGTGTAGTTTCAGTTTCACTGTTTTACCGATAGAGGAGTTCTTTAGGCGCTGAATCTGAATGCGCGGCGTTGGGGTGTACCTCCCGGTACACTTATTATTATTACTATTATTAGTTGTAGTAGTAGTGGTAGTAGTAGTAGTAGTAGTAGTAATATCTTGCGTGCCTAGATTCCGGCACCTCGGTGTCCCCGAAAACCGTAAAATTAGTTAGTGTGACGCAAAACAAAAACATTATTATTACTATTATAATATAAATAATGACGTGTGGCCTCCGGAGAGGCCTGGTGCAGGTCTTTTGATTTTACTCCCGTAGGCAACCTTTGCGTCGTGATGAGGATGAAATGATGGTGAGGACGGCACATACACCCAGTCCCAGTACCAGGGGAATTAACCAATTATGGTTAAAATTACCGAACCTACCGGGAATCTAACCCGGTATCCCTGTGATCAAAGGCTAGCAAGCTAACCATAAAGACGGACATTAATATTATTATCAAACGTAAGTGACTTCACTGTGCGGAAACAAAGATTTCTTTTTAGTTTTATGTGACTGTTGAAATCAAGATCACAGCCACGGATCTCCATTTTTATTTGGAACCCGAACCATAGGGATGAAAACTTTTATTTCAAAAATCCCACATGCATTGTCCAGGAATCGAACCGAGGCCGCACTGGTGATAACCTAGTGACCATGGCCCTAGAAAACTATGATTCCCTAGTTTCAAGAATATCAGATTGGAAGATGTAAACCAGTTTATTTATTAACGCTTCCGATTTTTGCTATTGGGGAAAAATAATTTGTAGAAGTTAACCATTTGTATAGCAACATAAAGTGTACTGGTACAATTTCTCCTTTCGGGCAACCTCCTTATGGAGGAAGATTTTTTGTAGTATAGAATAAATTGTGAAAAATATATTCCCGAAAAATAAGAAAGCCCACCTCTGTGGTGCAGTGGTTAGTGTGATTAGCTGCCACCCCCGAAGGCCCGGGTTCGTTTCCTGGCTCTGCCACGAAATTTGAAAAGTGGTACGAGGGCTGGAACGGGGTCCACTCAGCCTCGGGAGGTCAACTGAGTAGAGGTGGGTTCGATTCCCTCCTCAGCCATCCTAGAAGTGGTTTTCCGTGGTTTCCCACTTCTCCTCCAGGCAAATGCCGGGATGATACCTAAGTTAGGGCCACGGCCGCTTCCTTCCCTCTTCCCATACCCCCGCAAGGCTCCTGTTCAGCATAGCAGCTGAGGCCGCCTGGGTGAAGTACTGGTCGTCCTCTCCAGTTGTATCCCCGACCCAGAGTCTGAAGCTCCAGGACACTGCCCTTGAGGCGGTAGAGGTGGGCTCCCTCGCTGAGTCCGAGGGAAAACCCAACCCTGGAGGGTAAACAGATAAAGAAGAAGAACAACAACAATAAATATAATAAGAAAATGGAATTCATGCATTCATTTGAAGCGTGTGATGACCTACCTATGTTCAACAGATACGTTTCTAATGGGGGAACGGTAAATGTAAATTAAAGGAGAATGAGAATTCTTCTACTTACATTTTAGTTTCTAATAGTTCAACAACGGACGTTTGGCTCTAAAGAACTGCAATATTGACAGGCGCAAACGCACTTAATCTTAGAAATTGGCATTAAAATACATACTGCGATTGAGACGGCATAGTTTTTTCTGACACGCCACATGTTGAGAATACTTTCTTCTTCTTCTTCTTCTTCTTCTTCTTCTTCTTCTTCTTCTTCTTCTTCTTACTCTGTTTACCATCCAGGGTCAGTTTTTCCCTCGGACTCGGCGAGTGATCCCACCTCTACCGCTCAAGGGTAGTGTCCTGGAGCACTAGACTTTGGGTCGGGGGATACAGCTGGGGAGGATGATCAGTACCGCGCCCTGGCAGCCTCACCTGCTATGCTGAACAGGTGTCTTGCGGGGGATGGGACGATTGTAAGGGATAGACAAGGAAGAGGGAAGGAAGCGGCCGTGGCCTTAAGTTAGGTACCATCCCGGCATTTGCCTGGAGGAGAAGTGGGAAACCACGGAAAACAACTTCCCGGATGGCTGAGGAGGGAATCGAACCCCGCTCTACTCAGTTGACCTCCCGAGGCTGAGTGGACCCCGTTCCAGCCCTCGTACCACTTTTCAAATTACGTGGCAGAGCCGGGAATCGAACCCGGACCTCCGGGGGTGGCAAGCTAATCACACTAACCACTACAACACAGAGGCGGACATGCTGAGAATACTCTGTGAAAATTTCAGTTCAATATCTCAGCGCTAGAGTTCAATAGCACAGTTTTTGTAAACATACGTTTGATAAATAATTGTTCCCACTGTTAGTGCTTGTAAAATAGATTATGTAAGAAGTTTGTGCACACACTTGAACAAATATTGGATGAGCCTCATCAGTAACTTTTATGTATCAGCAGATTTGATTTTGTAGGCCTTTTTATCCACATATGGTTATTTTTCTTCCACACACTCATTTTTGCCAAAAAGGTTGTTTTGAAGTCTTACAACCAAGATATTTTATACTTTTCAGTGCACAATAAATGACTATCTTAAATCTTAGAGTGCACATTATTTTACCCTTAACCCTGGTTACAAAAAGGGCACATAACATGCTTATTTTATTCAAATTTATAATTAAAACTAGAATTTTTAAAATCAAGCACCCAATACAGATAAAAAATGAGTAGTTATAAAACACTTCTGATAAAAATGAAATTTATAATTTATATGTTAAGAGTTATAAGTAGAGACGGGAATTTGCCTATTTGCCTATTTTATTCCTGTGTTCAGAAACGTAGGATTTTGAGATATAAATCCGTCTTAGGGTCTTTCTAGCTATATTTCGTTGTTTTTATTGTGCCTATAAATGCCCATTTCAGGGGTTTGTGCCTATTTGGACTATAAATGCCTATTCGATGCCTTTTGACTGTATTTTTGAAAAGCAGATTTTCTTCCAGTGCATTATATTGTAGCTAGTGCGTTCTACAGAATTATCTTCTCTCTTTTCAATATCTGTTTACCCCACGAACAAGAATGGGAATTCTCATAAGTCACCAGAAATAATTCTACTTTCACGATTTTTTTTTGTAAGTTGCTTTACGTCGCACCGACACAGATAGGCATTATGGCGACGATGGGACAGGAAAGGGCTAGGAGTGGTTGGGGAGCTAAACCTTCGCGAAACACATGTTGCCGATCTAATATAGCCCGACTAGGACGATGCCACAGCGTGTTTTACAAGGTTGCCAAAACTATCTTTACAAGACCAGGCCCGCGACAAAACCGTTGGTCAGGATTGGTGAGGTATAGTTAGTAACCGTTGTGCTTGGAGGTGGAATCAAAGAGAGTCTGAGGGGCGTAAACTCTCAGTTTAACAAGCCTCTAGCATCCACTCTAGAGTCTTATTAAATTGTGACAAAAAAAAAAGCTTATGCGCGCATGTCACGACAATTACGCGGTTTTTTATTCTCAACGAGGGTGGCGGCCTTGTGGGCGCACATGATGCAGGATCTATTGCAGGCAACAGAAAATAGTCTTCATGACAGCTGACCTGGCTGACCAATGCTGGCGAATAGAAACAAATTAAATGTTCACAAATCTGAGATTTATAATGCCTCCGTTTTCATTCTTCTCCTTCTTGTTTCCGAATTTGGCCTCCTATGGACCGCATTGAACCTAAGGCTTCTTCTTCTTCTTCTTCTTCTTCTTCTTCTTCTTCTTCTTCTTCCAGAACCTCTTCATCCTTTCACTTCTAATTTTCCTTTCTCAGATATGACCAATTTGGGTCTACATTTTGGTGGTTTCTCCTGGAATGTTTTGATGCTGTCCATTCTGCTTCTAAATTATTTTCTGTTGTGAATCATAGCCATTGTAAGTCCACTTTCTATTGCATCTCTTTTCACCTCCTCTACCCATTTCGTCGAAGCTTTCAGTCCAGTGATGTGCTTGAATTTTTTTTTTTTTTTAGTTAGCCGTTTCTCATCCATTCTTTTTATATGCCCATAGAATTTTAGCCTTCGCTTTCGCATGGTGACAGTGATTTTTTTTCGGTGTATTTGTAGAGATCATAATTTTTTTCTATTCCTCTACTCCCCATCAGAATTTTTATGTGGTCCTAATATTTTCCTTAAGATTCTCCTCACTTTTTCCCGAGATCTTGAGGCTCACCCTTTTTATTCATTGCCAGGCTCTCTGAATCGTAGGGACCTCTGGCTTTACCACTGTGCTTTAGTGTCTAAGTTTCGCTTTCATTCTTCTATATAAGTAAGAATAGTGCTAGGGCCAGCTTAGTGGGTTCTTGGCAAGCATAAAGGACGGATCTCTCCACTACGCTACTCCGGTATCGTTTCACGTCTTTTTAATTATATTTTTCACCCGGTGAACTCGACACGATACTGCTAGGTTTTAACTGAAAATCCTTGAGGACATATTTCCATGTAAATTACTAATTTTCTTGTTCCTACTTTAAAGTTTTGTACTTCTGGAAACATCATCTCTAATAGTAACTTATTTTTTATGAAACAAATGCATGATATATACTAAGAATTATTTCCAATTAGCCATCTGTAGAAATTTAAGATATAAGGGAAATGTAATTTATGTCAATTTTATTATTTTTCAGATCAAATGTGAGAAAATACCACATAGATCAACTTAGAAATAATGCGATGCATCTGATACGAGTACAGAAATCTGTATCAACGCAGCCTTTCTATGTACCAGTCCATTTTGGGCACCGACCAACAACCATTTTCTTCAGACCTATACACTGCAATGTTGAGAGCTAATATGCCAGTGCATAAACCGGAGCATCTTGAGATTTCAACAAGGTGCCGGGAGCAATCACCAAGTTGGAGAAGAGTGGCATGCCCATGGTGGAGTAATTTAGGATTGTGGAAGAAGTCAGGGGAAGTTTCGTCCGAACCTCTGGGAAGGCAGCCGCTGTCAGCGAAATAAAACCAGATGAAGTGACTTCACTGAAGTTTAGTCATATCACTTCATGTGATGTTGAGAGATCTTTCCCTCAGTACAAAAACATTATGCATAAGAAGAGAACAAGATTGTTATCGGAAAACATTGAAGAGTTGTTTGTAAATACCTTTTATAGTAATTGAGTGTGTTATTAAATTATAAGTAATTTTTTCATGCCTATTTTGTTGCCTATTTTACTCGTTAGTGCCTATATAAATGCCTATTTTGGCTAATTTAAGAGCCTATATGCCTGCCTATTTTAACTGTTTTAGTGCCTATAATTCTCGTCTCTAGTTATAAGGTCCGCCTTTGTGGTGTAGTGGTTAGTGTGATTAGCTGCCACCCCTGGTGGCCCGGGTTCGATTCCCGGCTCTGCCACGAAATTTGAAAAGTGGTACGAGGGCTGGAACGGGGTTCACTCAGCCTCAGGAGGTCAACTGAGTAGAGGGGGGTTCGATTCCCTCCTCAGCCATCCTCGAAGTCGTTTTCCGTGGTTTCCCACTTCTCCTCCAGGCAAATGCCAGGATGGTACCCAACTTAAGGCCACGGCCGCTTCCTTGTCTATCCCTTTCAGTCTTCCCATCTCCTCACAAGGCCCCTGTTCAGCATAGCAGGTGAGGCCGCCTGGGCGAGGTACTGGTCCTCCTCCCCAGTTGTATCCCCGACCCAGACTCTGAATCTCCAGGGCACTGCCCTTGAAGCAGTAGAGGTGGGATCCCTCGCTGAGTCCGAGGAAAAGCCAACCCTGGAGTGTAAACGGATTAAGAAAAAGAAGAAAAAGAGGAGTTATAAGTGTTTGAGAATTTTAAGGCTCAGTATCTCAGAGGAACTTTTGATTTATGTGGCCTTTTTCCTTATGCCGCCTCAATTACATGTAAATCATTTAATTAGTAATGTGCTACTCAGTTATACGCCTTTGGCGTTCGGATATTGCGATCGAAGAGATCAGAGTTGCTTTTGGCTCTCCTACTTTTCTTCCGCATCCAGCAGATTTATGCTTCACGGCTTCTGCATGTTACGAAATGTGGCTCTTTTACCCACAGTTCACTGAAGCTTCACATACACACTTTACAGAATAGCATAGACCCGTTAGTCGAAAACACATCACCTTTGAATTCTTTAATGAATGTATTTAAATTGATTTTTAACGTTGCCTGTTATTTAGTTGTGGTGAGGTCATACCAAGAAAAAAAAGTATTAAACAATGTAACATCATCTTCTTCTTCTTTTTCTTAATCTGCTTACCCTCCACGGTTGGTTTCCTCGGACTCAGCGAGGGATCCCACCTCTACCGCCTCAAGGACAGTGTCCTGGAGCGTGAGACAATGGGTCGGGGATACAACTAGGGAGGATAACAGTACCTCGCCCAGGCGGCCTCACCTGCTATGCCGAACGGGGCCTTGGTGGGGGATGGGAATATTGGAAGGGATAGACAAGGAAGATGGAAGGAAGCGGCCATGGCCTTAAGTTAGTCACCATCCCGGCATTTGCCTGGAGGAGAAGTGGGGAACCACGGAAAACTACTTCCAGGTTGCTGAGGTGGGAATCGAACCCACCTCTACTCAGTTGACTTCCTGAAGCTGAGTGGACCCCTCGTACCACTTTTCAAATTTCGTGGCCGAGCCGGGAATCGAACCCGGGCCTCCGGGGGTGGCAGCTAATCACACTAACCACTACACCACAGAAGCGGACAATGTAACATCACCTGCAGAAATCCCAGCTTTCTTGGGTGAAGAAAGTGAAATGAATGTGCTGAGAGAAAAGGTTACGCATTTTACTACAATCCTATGTTAGGGGGTGTGAGAAAACGTATTTTTACCTCTATTTTTCAACATTCTTAAAAAATGCAGGTTATTTAAAACCCCCTTCCATTCCCTCTAACAACAGATGCTGAGTATTTCTTTCTCACCGGGCGAGTTGGCCGTGCTGTTAGAGGCGCGTAGCTGTGAGTTTGCATCCAGGAGATAGTGCGTCCGAACCCCACTACCCTTGAGGCGGTAGAGTGGGATCTCTCACTAAGTCCGAGGGAAAAACCGACCATGGAGTGTAAACAGATTAAGAAGAAGAAGAAGAAGTGTTTGAATTTGTATACGATGGTGCTGGATTTAGAATGATAAACTAGTAGTATTTCTTGTAATGTTTTCTTTCCACGGAATTGCTTGTTGTACTCTTGTTTTGTTTGTTAATTTGTTTCTTTGTTTGATTCTTTTTTGTTGGGTAATTATGTTGACTTTACTCTTTTATTACACTACTGTAAGTGACCATTGCCACCGGGATATTTCCCATTTGCGATGTATATATTAATAATAATAATTCATAATAAATTCGGTCTCTATGGTAACAATTTTTCCCACAATCACGTAGATCTGACGATGGTTCTACCCCAAATGCACTACCATAAGTGAAATATAAAGTTAATATTGTAGACTGAGAAAACTATGTAAATCCTCAGGTTGTTAAGACGGTATATGCAAGAATGTAATATCATCCTAAAT
Organism: Anabrus simplex; assembly: GCF_040414725.1. NCBI lineage: Eukaryota > Metazoa > Arthropoda > Insecta > Orthoptera > Tettigoniidae > Anabrus > Anabrus simplex. The sequence goes on from NC_090269.1 coordinate 120,192,681, forward strand.
TGCAAGGAAGAAGTGTTGGAAGTGATTACGCAGAACTATCAGTCCAGATCGTCACTTCATAACAAGGAAAACTGTACCGGATAGCGCTCATTTAGGCCTACTCCTCGGCACTCAATGTTCCTACGAGGAAAACGGAAGAGTCGTCTTCATGAATCATGCACGGCGTTAATTGGACCGTGATTCCAAGAGCCAGTTTGCTTTTAATTGAAAGCACTGTACGAGGAAGAAGAAGAAGAAGAAGAAGTAAAGGGGAGCTCTTCAACGTGCTCTGGTAGCTTCCCATTCGATTGTTCTGGATTCGATTCTTGGCTCTACCAAAAGTGTAAAATCTATTAGGGGACTGGTGCGAATTGTGCTTCTGTGTGTGCTGTGTGGATGTGCCGGGCTCGTAGCCCAGGGGCCTAGGGGCCAGTTGAAGGCCGCTACATTCTCGTAATTTGTATTACTTTAATGTTACCTTCCGGTAATACTTGTATTACTTTAATATTATCTTTTGGTAATAGATTTTCTGTTCTCTGTTGATGAATGTACGAGGCCAATGGAAGTTTATTGGTTTAGAAGGGTGCTTCAGTTATGATATTGTAAATATTTTGTTAGCTTTGAATAAATGACAGATGAATTTACGGATGGAAAACTCCCTAACCTCGGTTCCCCTCGCTTCTCCTCTGGTTATGTTCCTTTCTCCTCTGCTTTAATGCTAGTACCTTCTCAAAATCCTAATCTCGATAAAATTCTGGTAGTAGTCTTCTGTGGCTTGTATTTTTCCAGCTACTTAATGAACGCTAGAAACATCAGTTATGAACGAATATTTCCAACACTAACCTTTATTAAGTATAAATGCCCAAGTCACACTGTCATACAGATATAATCCAGAAGCACTACATACACAAAACAGTTGATCTCTGTCGCAAAATCCTGACGTTATGTAAGATCATGAATTCCAACCACTCGAAGATAGGAGTTTTCGGTTATTAAACCGAGACCTATGAATACATGTGGTTATAACGTATAAAAATTTCATTACCATCAGACAAGTAGATTTCCTTGTATATATCCCTAAGTGAACGCTTCCTAGAGAAGAAGCCAAAAACCCGGGCAATATTTATTACAACCACAAATAAAAAATAAGTTATTTAATGAACGTTGAAAACAATGTGTCTTATATATACGCTAATGTAGAATTAAACAAGGAAAATATTGGTATAACTCGCATTGCAATAGGCCTATTGGTTCGTTTGTAATTAAAGCCTAAATTCGAGTGTCAATAATAAAAAATCCGACAGTAGGCATGGCGGAGTAAATAGAAGTTGAGTGGGCTTCACAGGCAAGATCTCCACCGAGGTCTTGTGGTCGTCAAGCACGTCTTCTCAGTTGTGAGATTCTGGAGTACGTAACACAGGTCTTTGTTCCCTCCAGCCACCCGAGGATTTTATTGTGAAACACGCTGATCCAAATGCTATATTTTTGTCAAGACTTTGCCCACAATTTGAGAATTAGCCGCAGCCCACTGCTACATTACTATCAAGAAATCTGCCTAGAATATTTGGAACAATAATCGCTCAAGTCTTGTGAACTTAATAGCTAAGGTTAATCACACCTCTTGCTAGACAATATTGCTGTTAGCTTCCATTCCGTTCCCTTCTCTGGTTTACTGATCTTGCTTAACATCTGGGCACCAGCGCAGGGGCGGCCGTACCTTATGCGCTGAAGTGCTGCAGCACATTGCCTATTGGGAAAATTAAATTAGTTTAAAAATATTATCTACAATCAAATACTGTACTGTAGAGTGCATTGAAAAAGACGTCAGCCAAAGAATAGGACATTATTCAACTCCCCTCACAACCAGGTAACTACTGGTGCGTTACACGCCGGGTGCTGTGCGATCACAGCTCACAGAAACCAGGAACTCTGCCTTTTGCGAATGCGTGCCGAACTTTTCCGATACAAAGAGAATGTGTTCCGATCGGTTCCGACAGGCTGTGGAAACAACAGCCAAGACATCACTTCACAGCGATTCTTCCTTCGACCACAGACAGGCAGCACTTGCACTAGGCACACTTGCATTACGAACGATATGAGAACGTGGCAGCTGGCACCCTCTTGACTCAGCGGTAGTATTTAAGAGAGGATCGCTCAAAGCAAACGAAATACTATAGAGCTGTTCGCGCCAGGTCTTTTAATACCAAAGAGGATAGAATACTATCAACTTGCCTATTCCGTAGTCACATTTGTAAATCGATGAACTATAAAAATTGTACTTTTTATGTTGTCAAAATAAGGACATGATATTGTGATTTTCTTTAATTAATACGTCTAGTTTATAAATGACACTATAAAAACATAACATATAATTTTGCAATACGACGTTGCTGGTTTTATTTCAATGATCTTGGTAACATTGGCAAGTTCTGTTTTTGCGCGCTCAAACCAAGTGTTTGAGATCGTGAATATTTTGCCATTGCATGTGTTATTGTGTGTTTAATTATATCGTTTTATAGTTTTTTTATGAGGAATGTGTATATGTGTTGGGGTTGTTTGCGTGTTTGTTCAGTGTGGAAAACTCAGTGGAGAGCATCTTGAAAACCACATACCGGTATGTTTCTAAATATTTTTATTTTTTGGAGTGGGGATGGTTTACAGCACACAACTGATTTTCTGCACCAGCCCAAATCGTTTTATGCCCACTGCACATTATCAATGCATCTAACATCAGGAAGAACCTTTCAGGATTAAGCGTTGTTTTTAATTTCCATTAAATCATTCAGTGAAGAGGAGTAAAACATCTCAAGTCAAATTCTGAATACACTGAATTTTCGATTAATACTGAGTGGTAATTTTTAAGAGTTTCAAATTCTGATCAGTTCATCATAGTGCAATTTCAGTTGTGTACTTTTTTTGCTACTTGCATTACGCCGCACCGACACAGAGAGGTCTTATGGCGACGATGGGATAGGAAGGGCCTAGAGTAGTAGGGCTAGGCGGGTTCTAAAACACCTTGTCAGCATTTTGTACTGAGTCAGCACTCGAGGTCATTGACACCTGGCAAGGTCATTGACCGCTAGCATACATACATACATACATACATACATACATACATACATACATACATACTGTCACCGCCGGATTTTGCATAAGAGAGCAAGCTCAACCTCACAGTCGCCATCTTGGAAGGACATAACCTCACTTTCACGGCCAGATACCCACCCAGACGCGGATTTTGCATACGAGAGCAAGCTTAACCACATAGTCGCCATGTTGGAGAGGAATAACCTCACTTTTACGGCCAGATGCCATTCCCGACGCAAATTCTGCATAAGGAGCAAGCCTAACCTCTCAGCCACCATCTTGGAGAGGCTAACCTCACTTTTACGACTGTATGCCCTTCCCGACGCGAATTTTGCATAAGAGAGCAAGCCTAACGTCACAGTTGCCTTCTTGGATGGGCCTAACCTCACTTTCATGGCAAAATACCCATCCAGTCGCGGATTTTGCATAAGAGAGGAAGCCTAACCTCACAGTCGCCATCTTGGAGGAACCTGCCCCAACTTTACGGCCAGGTACCCTTCCTGACGCCATCCTGAGTAATAGGGCAATGGGGATTCTCGCGACGCCATCCTAAGTAGTTGGGTAATGTGGATTCGCGTAAGAGAGCAAGCCTAACCTCATGGAGAGGCCTAACATCACTTCTACAGTTAGGTGCCCCTCCCGACGCCATCTTGGGTAGTAGGGCAATGGGGATTCGCGGAATTTGCCGATGCCATCTTGAGTAGTAGGGCAATGGGAGTTTCGCAAAAGAGAGCATGCCTACTTCATAGATGGGGGCCTAAATACACAGGGCCTAGTTTTACGTTCAGATGCACTCCCCAACTACCCGACGTCATCTTGGAGGGGCCTAACTACACAGACGCTACCTTGCGCCCAGTTTTACGGACAGGTGCCCCCCGATGCCATGTTTGAGGCGCCTGACTACACAGGGCTTAGAGGCCCAGTTTTACGGTCAGATGTCCTTCCCGCCACCATGTCGGATGGGCCTAACTACACAGTTGCCATCTCGGTCCAAGTTTTACGGTCAGAAGCCCCTCCCGTTCGTATTTTGGAGGGGTCTAACTCCACAGTCGCCATCTGTAATTTTTAAAGAGGTCAGCTCAAGGCTTTACGTTTCCATCCGACATACTACTTAGTCGTACACCTGTGTTATCGAGTGGTCTGCTTATGGCTTAACGTCTCCATCCGACGGACAAATAACGTATCGTCACAGTCGTATCCTTGCATGCGAGAGCAAGCCTAACCACGCAGACGCTATCTTGAAGGGACCTATCCTCACAGACACTATTTTGATGGGGTCAGGCCCAGTTTTACTCTGCTTAAAGTTTTACATCTCCACCCGATGGACAAATAACATGACGTTACAGCGTGAGTGATTTTAAAAGAGGTCAGCTCATGACTATACGTCTCCATCCAACGGTGTTTAGTGCATGTTTGGACTTGTTCATTATCAAGGTCACTCTTTAGTAAACTCAGCCTTTATAGATGGTATAAGTGTGAATTTTTCTTTAGTGTCTGAGGTACTGTGATAGAGTGTAGACCGCTTTATTCCATCATGGCAAGAACATGATGTACAAGGCTTGAAAGTATACGGCATAAAGTTTGTGTTGACAGAGATATCTGTGTTGGATTGCACTCTGTTGTGGGCTCCAAAACTCGTCAGCTTATTATTTAGCCCAACTTTCCCTTACTGTTTGCTAACAGATGAAGACAAAAAGCAGACTCAATGGATTGAAAAACATTAGGTCTGCAGTCTCTATGTATGCCAGGGGTCAATGACCTCGGGTGCTGACTCAGCACAAAAATGCTGACAAGGTGTTTTAGAACCCGCCTAGCCCTACTAATGCCTAGGAATGGGAAGGAAGCGGCCGTGGCCTTAATTAAGGTACAGCCCAGCATTTGCCTGGCGTGAAAATGGGAAACCACGGAAACCCATCTTCAGGGCGGCCGACAGTGGGATTCGAACCCACTATCTCCCGGATGCGAGCTGACAACTGCACGCCCGTAACCGCACGGCCAAATTGCCCGATAAACCGTAATTTACTGTAATATAATATAAACGTATTCACGCTTTTCAGGTTTTTCATATACAGCCTGAAAACATTAAATTGTAGACAGTTGTTCTATGTAACAGTCCTGCCAGAAGCAGCTTTTCATAGAGACCATAGAGTAGTGGCAGAAAAATGAAAGTAGGAAAAAAATGATGCCAAAAAGAAATAAGAGAAGAGAAGAGCATAAAAGTTTGGAAATTATAAGGTTTGGAAATAAAAGGACACTGCCCTTGAGGTGTTAGAGTTGGGATCCTTCGCTGAGTCCGCGGGAAAAACCGACCCTGGAGTGTAAACAGAAAAAGGAAGAAGAAGAAGGAGAAGAAGGAAATAAAAGGACAATTCGAATACAAATTGAAACAACACATAGCGAGAACTGAGTTGGAGAGTGTGGCAGTGTCATGAGACATGTTGAAGAAAACGTTTGTGTGCTGTGCGTAGAGTGCTTATGGCAGAATAGCTGAAAGAGTGAAAGAAAAAGAGACTACACGATGGAATAGCCGGGCAAGCAAGCGGTGAAAAATAATAACGCGTGGCAAGTAGAGAATAGGGATAAAACGGAAGAAAGAATAAATGTATCATGAAATCAAAAGAAGATGCACGAATATATTAAGTGAAGAAAAGCTGGGAAGTGTTTATATAATATTTGGTAGAGGATGTGTATAGCGGTAGATAGATGCTGCGGTGTATGTACTTGTAAGAAGGAAGAGAAAAGGAAGTCTACACAAAGCAGGAACTAGTTATTTTTCACGAGTTATGCCGCCACCACCACCACCCGGTCCCTGGGAGAGGACTCCGCTATCCGAAATGTGGTGAAAAAGAGTGCGTGCTTAATCTCACATGACATCACTAGGGCGGTTGGCTAAGAGCGTACTCGTAACCTCTCATGACATTACGCTGGGTACGTGTTGAGGCATAACCTTACAGACCTCGGGTTCGACCCCAGACCTAAGAGCGTTAACCTTACAGACTCAAGTTCGATACCAAAAAGTGCAAGCATACCCTAACAGCCAACGTGATAATGGCTAAGAGGGCAAGCTTAACCTAAGAGGCATGACGTGTCTTTAACCTCACAAATCCCGGTTTCGACCCCAGGCCTAAGGGCGTTAACCGCACAGACCCTAGTTCGGGACCTAAGAGTACAAGCTTTAACCTAAGAGTCTCGAAGTTCAACACACGGGCCAACTGCATAAGAGTGGAAGCTTAACCTAACAGACTTCAAGTTCGAAGCCCGGGCTAACTGCAGATCTAATGTTACGCTGACCACGTGTTGATCTAACCTAAACCTAACCTCCCACGCTAACTACATAAGAGTGTAAGCTTAATCTTATGGACTTAAAGTTCGATACCCGAGCTAACTGCCTAAAACTGCAGGCCTAACGTTACGCTGACCACGCATTAACCTAACCTAACCTCCTCGGAGTTGGAGCTGAACTTGGAACAAGATGGCGTCTATAAGACTTAACATGTATGCTTTATATGGGCGTCACATTGGATAGCGACTTAAGGGAGCTTAGAACTGAACTTGGAACAAGATGGCGGCTATAAGGCTTAATACGTATGCTTTATTCATAGGGACATAATGTCGGAAGGTGACTTCGGGGGATCAGAGCTGAACTAGGAACAAGATGGTGGCTGTACTCGGACTAGGCAGATAGTGTAAGACTTAAGCGACTTATGGAAGCTTGATGTTGAACATGGAACAAGATGGCGGCTCGTATGCTTTATTCATAGAGAAGTAATGTCTGAAGGTGACTTCGGGGACTCAGAGCTGAACTAGCAACAAGATAGCGGCTGCACATGGGACTAGCGAGATGGTGTAAGGCTTTATACATGGCGTAACATTTGGGAAGCATCCTTGGGGCTCGAAGCTGAACGTAATCCCCCAGGCTAACCGCAAAAGTGTGTAAGCTTAACTAACAGAATTTAAGTTCGATACCGGACTAACCGCATAAAAGTGTACACTTGACCTACGCTGACCAGGCGTTAACCTAACCGGTAGCCCTTCTCTATGCCCTGGCAAAATGTGCAGGCTTAATCGTCCGCAGACCACGCGTTAACCTAACTTAATCTCCCGGGACTTGGAGTTGAACTTGGAACAAGATGTCGGCTACACATACGACTAAGGAGTTAGCGTAAGGCTTAAAACATGTGCTTTATTCATAGCGGTCGTAACGCTGGAAGCTGAACTCGGAACAAGATGGCGGCTACACATGGCACTAAGGAGATACTGTAAGCCTTAACACATATGCTTTATTCATAGGTTGAACAAAAGTGACATCAGTCAAAATATCTAACCTACACAGAGATCGAGTCTAGGACACCCTTGAACAAAAGCAGAACGGACATCGAACTTGGAACTCTCTTTGACTGAAACTTACCATGACGAGGAAATCGAATACTAGATTTTTCTTGGACCGAAGACTAGTGTAACCTAACGGCTCAATCCGCTACAGGAAAAGGAATGCTGAAAATGTATTATTAAGCGAACAATGTTACGTCTCAGCAGTATTGTTTCTGCAAGCAGGAAGGGTTACTAACTCAGGAAAAAGTTTCCGAAATTAGCTCCTTGTGCATTACCCAGGTGCTCGTACATGTTATCGCTCCAATCTACCGTGTGAAAAAATATGCATACGTTTGAACTTTGGCTGATTGTCCTTCCCTACACCTGCTCGGACATAACTTTACACCCTAGCTAATTGTGCAGACGTAGCCGCACGCTGACCATGCGTTAACCTAACCGATTGCCCTTCCCTAGACGAGATTAGCGGCTACACGTTGTACTAATAGGACCACGGAGATGGTGTAAGACTTAATACGTGTGCTTTATTCATAGGGGAGTAACGTTGGAAGGTACCCCACAGGGGCTTGGAGCTGAACTTGGAATCTTGAACAAAATAGCGACTACTATTTGTACTAATAGGACTAGGGAGATTGTGTAAGACTTAATACATATGCTTTATTCATAGGGACGTAGCGTGGGAATGCAACCACAGGGGCTTAGAGCTGAACTTGGAACAAGATGGCGGCACGGGTCTAGGAAGATGGGGTAAGGCGTAATACATGCGCTTTATTCATAGGTGCGTAACGTCGTAATGCAAGTTCAGGGGCTTGGAGCTAAACTTGGAATTCCGAAAAAAGATGGCGATAATACATTGTATGGGACTAGGGACGTGATGTAAAGCCTAATAGGTTTACATTGCTTATATGGATGCAAAATTGTAGGGCGATCTCAGGATCTCGGAACTGAGTGACTGCAGACTCAACTGCGCTAGCGTTTGTATTGATGCGGAACGCCCTGTTGTTTTAGCGTATGTAACAGTTAATTTTTTATTTTAACTTTTCGAGCTGATAAATTTGAAATTTAGAGACTTCTAATTGCCTGCCGTAAAGTTTACATCACTTAGAGATTAAAACTTAATGTTCAGAACCGAAAAAATAGCTCGCGCTACAACTGTAGTGGGAGGCTGCGGGTTTTCGACTTGATGTTCTATGGACGACCTGCACATTTAAAGATGAAACCTAAATCTAAACCCCTACCCTCTTCCGAGTTCGAAAGACACTTAGGCTAAGTAGCTTAGGCGGCAAAGCGTTAGCCTTTTTAGTCTTGAAAACTGCATGGCTGTCAACCCAAAGAGTTGATCTAAGAATGACAGACAAAGTTGACGTTGAAACGTAGCAGACTAACTTAGGCTGAGTAGCTCAGGTGGCAAAGTGCTAAGCTTTGAAGTCTTGAAAACGGTATGGCATCAGCCCAACCGAGTTAATCATAAATTTAGATTTTTGGCTTAGTTGTGAGAATTTTTTGAACAATTATATTAAAAATCGGACTGTAAAGGTTAGGAGTATGCCGCCATTGCGTAGAATATAAATGAGTATTATTTATGCTGAAAAGGTAGTTTAGTAGGTGGGGTCTAAAAGTGTATTCTCGTATATCCGCTCTAGTAGCTGTTCTATCGAAAAATACTACATAACGAAAGTTTTAGATAATAACATTTCTAATAATTTTTGTCCTAACAAGTTTTTCTGTATAGGTCATAATAACAGAGATAATCGTGAATTTATACTGTCGACCTACTAGAAAATGGTTGAACAGAATGTAAAGGTCAGGAATAAAGGGTAATCGTGTAGGCTATAAATAATTTTATTCATGCTATAAAACAATCTTAAAAGTGCACATCGGTGACAGCGAATAGATGGTTGTAGGCGTAGCACTTATATCTAGAGGCATAAGGAATTATTCTTACTAAGTTAGCTAGCTATAGTTCATTCTTTCTACATGTGATGACACGTCTGCAACGGTAGGTGCGATGATCTTATGTGCAATGTTTATCTTTACAGGCGGGGATTTTACTTTTAAGAGCTATTACTCAATAATACCTGTACGACGTAATTCTTGCTCTATTTCTAGAATATCTGGTTCTTATTCTGTGTAGGCAGTATCTTGATAAGCTCGGAAGAGTTGGAGACGTTCTACGAGTAAGTTGGGGCCTTTGGGGCCTTTACAGTAGTTTACATCTACATAGGGTAACAGAGTCTTGTTGTTAACATTGAAAGTGCGTGCAGACAGTTGATGTGTAGAAAGCGGTAGAACTTGTTTTGATGTAGTACGTGCTTCTGCAAAACTATCTGTAGTTAAAAACTTGACTCGCTTTGACAGCGAAGAAGCGCTGAAATCTTCTTCTACTACCTCATCTTGCTCTTCTTCCTTTTCTGCTTCTTGAGATGCTTGCACAAAGACAGAACGTGTAGTAGTCTCAGGAAATAGAGTAGAATGAAAAAGCTCTGATGGTAAAGAAACGGTGAGTTCTTCTTCCCGCTCTTCTTCCTCTTCCTCCTCTTGCATCTCCTCTTCTTGCTTCTCTTTATCTGGAAGTATTTGCTTAGTAACATAACTTGTAGTAGGCCGAGACGATGTCGTATCGTTTAGATCACGCTTCTTTATATTACGCTGCCGACATTCAGACAGAGTTTCTAAGCGTTCTACTGGTAGATTACTTGAGCAAATGTGTTCAGAATGCACATGGCGTGCGAGATTATCACGTTTTTAAATGTAGTATTATACTGATTGAATGAAAATATTGTGAAGTTATGCTTGACAGCTTTATGTTGCTGAAAATTGTCTCGCTTGAAATAGTCTCACCACAAAGATCGCAGGTAAACATAATAGATGTTTTAATATTAATGCGCTCACTTAGGTAGTTAGAGCCTCCGTAGCTTAGGCGGCAGCACGCCAGACTCTCACCGCTGGGTTCCGTGGTTCAAATCCCGTTCACCCCACGTGAGATTTGTGCTGGAAAAAGCGGAGTCGGGACAGGTTTTCTCCGATAACTTCGGTTTTCTCTGTCATCTTTCATTCTAGTAACACTATCCAATATCATTTCATCTATCAGTCATTAATCATTTCCACAGAGGAGTGCGACAGGCTTCGGCAGCCGGCACAATTCCTATTCTCGGCGCTGGATGGGGCTTCATCCATTCCATTCCTGACCCGGTCGAATAACTGGAAACAGGCTGCGGATTTCCATTTTCATTTTCACTTAGGTAGTTATGATGCCCCTAGTTTACAATATCAAAGTGTTACTATTTAGGCAAGGGCTGAAATCCCCCAATTCAAGAGCATTTTGCTCCAAGTAGGCAAGTTGATTAAAGGGGCTTGATTGGTTTTGGGAGCAGCTGCCCCAGTCAACAATTGACTAACTCTATTTGACATTTCTGAAAGGTGTTCAACAAGATTACTAGCCTCCTTAGCATGATCTTCTTTTAATTTGAGAGACAATAGGTCCCTAGCTCTGTTGTAAAAATGGAACAGTCTAGCCTGTACTCTCTTAATTTGGTTAGCAGGTGGATCGCTTACTTCGAAAAAGCTCACTACAGACGCTAGCTCGGTGGAATTATCAGTAATGGTGGATAGAGCCTTATCATCCCCCCCCCAAAAAATGGGATACAAATTGGTAGTTCTAATGACTCTTTAAGTCTGGCAATATCTGCCACAACCGTGCCTCAAGATTGGACCTTCCTAATTAGTAACTCATAGTTTATTCCTCCTTGCGCAAGTACCCGGGAGCGAGGACTTCGCGAGGGCCAGACATGTTGACAGAAAAGTTAATAATTTGGAAATAATTCCAGCGCTTGAGAAAATTCTTAGATATCCAAACAGATCCTACTTTTATCCGTCAAAAGGGCTTAATTTAGACCCATTCAATCACGCTCTGCTGCCGCTTGTTCCGGAGATATCCATGGAACAGGAAGAGGTGAAATGTAAGTTCGTTAGTGGAGTTTACTGAAAATTTAGAAATTCCCCTAAGCAACATAGCCAATGGATGAGCCAAACTACTAAAACAGGGTGACATAATTGGTGACGGCACAGTGGGCTGAGAGGTCTCTATCACAGCATTGTTCAAAAAGAAAGGTGGAATTTGTTTAGGGTACCGGTCTCAGTATCCAATGGGGCAGAAGTTTGTTGAGTGGCGACAGATTTTCTACTTTCTACAACGTGTGTTGAAATGGTCTAACTACGATATAAAAAATTGAAATAAAACTAGAACCAAAGGTTATATTTCTTTCAGAATTTCAAACTTAACAAATTTTTCACTCAGTGAAATAATGGGGTTACAGGTACAATGACAATTTTTAAAATTGGAAAATTCAAGATTCAGAACTTTCACAATTCTGGGCTTCAAGCCCCTAGTTTTCAATTTCAAAGTGGTATTATTTAGGCAAGGGCTGAAATCCCCCAATTCAAGAGCATTTTGCTCCAACAAATTTACAGCCATCCAGAGGCACTCCTCAATATTACAGTAAACTAGAAAAGAGCTTACTTGCTCTCCAGCATCCATCCAATTTTAACCGCACGCTTAAGGCAACATTACAAAAAACTTTATGATCTCTTGGCCTCTCAAGGCACAACTTACAAAATTTGTTTTACACAGGGGTATCAATTACCCAACCTATTGGGCCTTTGTGGAAAAAGAACAGGTTAAGTGAATGGCCCGAACACAAACTGAATGGAGGCGTACACTTACGCTCCTAGATAATGAAGTATTAAAACCCTAACAGGGCTCTCGGCCCGATGATACAAGTGCTAATCCCAAGCTACTGAGGTGACTCGAATGAAAGTTAATTTAATACATTACAGAAAAGAAAAACGGTACTAAATCGTAGTCATCTCAAAACCAAGTTGAAGGGGAACTCGAGAGGGTAACGCACTCTCTATCCCCAATTTAAAGTTAAGACTTTATAAAGTTTACATTATCTGAACAAAAAAAATACATTTTATGAAAGGTTGGTTACATAGAAATTCTGACGTTCCCCTCGCGTAAGTCGGCGGAGGTGGCTATAGAGAGATAAAACTGATGGCCATTACCTGGGCTGATGAACTGCCTGGCGAAGAATGAGGCGCTCCGCCTCCTGTCTTAATCCACACTCCTAGAAATTGGGTGATCAAATGACAAGGTAGCCACAGCAGCCGCAGTTTATATACACGAAGGGAAGGTTCGAGAGGTTTCTGGACTAATCCGGACACACCCTTTCAATTTTATTGGCAGAACCCAAAGTTACACCCAAAGAACCAAAAAGAAGCCTGTGATAGGCTGAAAAATAATTACAGAAAATTCCCGTTGGCCAGATTCAAAACTGGCGGAATGAGAAGGAAGTGTTGCAAACTTTGAAATGTATAAGAAAAACAAATAAAAGTTGATTTACTAGAGAAAACCCATGAACACAAAATTTCTTTCAATAAATACTTCTGTTCTCTTGCACCAGAGTGCATGACAATAGTTTTTGGTAGTGACCTATATGGGAAATGTCCAAACTTCTTGAAGTAAACAAACACAAAGCAAATAAATACAGTCAGTTTAGGCAACTTTACAAAAACACAATTACTCAATACTACAGCAGTGACATCTTCTGATTAACGTCCCCAATTCATGTAATAGCAGTTTCACATTTTGTTGGATAGAGTTCATTACGACGCTTCTTTTGAATGTGCAGAGTTGAGGTTTACCCTCCGGTACAAATTATAATTTTTACGGAGATACCGTGGTGAACAGCGGTGAAAGAAGGTGTGGGCATGAATGGGTCGACATTAGTCAGTTAAAAGATTAATTTAAAATTTTAAAATTTGAATTATATTTCCTTCTCCTTTGTTTGGTTTATTTTCAAAGTTAAACTTTACAATTTCAGGTACCAAAATTTGCTTACAAGTTAGGTGACAACGTTTAGAAAATCAGAACAATCAACAAATGGCAAGTTAGCAAACTTGAGCTTGCAACTCCCTAATCACCAATGTTGCATGAGCACAACTTCTCCCATCAACAAACAGTGAAGGAGACGGATCTCCCAATTTCTTTTACACCAAGGTAAGAGCCTCCTTGCTCTACAAGTTCTCTAAACCTTATAGCATTATAGCCTTCCAAAGGCATCATTCCACTTTTACGTTTATAAACAGAGCGACTTCGCTGTATACAATTTTCATTTTCAAAAAATGTCCAGGCCTATCAAAGGCACAACCTACATTTTACAATTCAAACCGTATTTACTGTCTTATATGCTCAAGTGTCTAAAGGCCAGTCTCCACTTATTAACTTTTAACAACTACATGTTAAATGTTAAAAGTGTTAAATGTTAACTGGTGACACCATCAACATGTTAAATGTTGAATACAGTTTCATTTAACATTGTGTCCAAACTTAATAAACATATTACACTTGACTTTCTTTCTTTATACACTGACTGACAGAGCAAATGCAACACCAAGAAGGAGTGGTCAGAACTTTATGCCAATTGCAGGGTAGACTGACGTCACTGAGGTATGCTCATGATGTGAAATGCGCCGCTGTGCTGCGCACGTAGCGAACGATAAATGGGACACGGCGTTGGCGAATGGCCCACTTCGTACCGTGATTTCTCAGCCGACAGTCATTGTAGAACGTGTTGTCGTGTGCCACAGGACACGTGTATAGCTAAGAATGCCAGGCCGCCGTCAACGGAGGCATTTCCAGCAGACAGACGACTTTACGAGGGGTATGGTGATCGGGCTGAGAAGGGCAGGTTGGTCGCTTCGTCAAATCGCAGCCGATACCCATAGGGATGTGTCCACGGTGCAGCGCCTGTGGCGAAGATGGTTGGCGCAGGGACATGTGGCACGTGCGAGGGGTCCAGGCGCAGCCCGAGAGACGTCAGCACGCGAGGATCGGCGCATCCGCCGCCAAGCGGTGGCAGCCCCGCACGCCACGTCAACCGCCATTCTTCAGCATGTGCAAGACACCCTGGCTGTTCCAATATCGACCAGAACAATTTCCCGTCGATTGGTTGAAGGAGGCCTGCACTCCCGGCGTCCGCTCAGCAGACTACCATTGACTCCACAGCATAGACGTGCACGCCTGGCATGGTGCTGGGCTAGAGCGACTTGGATGAGGGAATGGCGGAACGTCGTGTTCTCCGATGAGTCACGCTTCTGTTCTGTCAGTGATAGTCACCGCAGACGAGTGTGGCGTCGGCGTGGAGAAAGGTCAAATCCGGCAGTAACTGTGGAGCGCCCTACCGCTAGACAACGCGGCATCATGGTTTGGGGCGCTATTGCGTATGATTCCACGTCACCTCTAGTGCGTATTCAAGGCACGTTAAATGCCCACCGCTACGTGCAGCATGTGCTGCGGCCGGTGGCACTCCCGTACCTTCAGGGGCTGCCCAGTGCTCTGTTTCAGCAGGATAATGCCCGTCCACACACTGCTCGCATCTCCCAACAGGCTCTACGAGGTGTACAGATGCTTCCGTGGCCAGCGTACTCTCCGGATCTCTCACCAATCGAACACCTGTGGGATCTCATTGGACGCCGTTTGCAAACTCTGCCCCAGCCGCGTACGGACGACCAACTATGGCAAATGGTTGACAGAGAATGGAGAACCATCCCTCAGGACACCATCCGCACTCTTATTGACTCTGTACCTCGACGTGTTTCTGCGTGCATCGCCGCTCGCGGTGGTCCTACATCCTACTGAGTCGATGCCGTGCGCATTGTGTAACCTGCATATCGGTTTGAAATAAACATCAATTATTCGTCCGTGCCGTCTCTGTTTTTTCCCCAATTTTCATCCCTTTCGAACCACTCCTTCTTGGTGTTGCATTTGCTCTGTCAGTCAGTGTATATAGGTAGTTCATAATATCAATTTGCGGTAATACATTTAGGTGGTGTCTAGTCAGTGGTTTAGTTGGACCGGAACGGGCCAGAACGCCGTTCCGGAAAATATTTTGCCGCTTTAGAATGACGTAACATTTTTACACTCAGTAAGAATATCTTATATCTATACATAGCGCTGAAACGTCATGGGTGTATAATGAGATCCACGCCAAAAAGAGAAATAGGCTGCTGGTTGCGAGATCAAGCTTACTTATTTTCATAAGCAGCGTTGGACCCCCTGTGCATATATTTAACCCACAACCATATGTCAAGTCATGGCTACGAAAGGGGAAACGTTCAGCTGATGAAACAACTTGTCGGAAACATAAGGCCGCTGATTTTGACACCTAATACGAGTCCATTTGGAAATTGCTGAATTAATAAGGTGAGTTCCTGTAAATATTTTGTTCCAGCTACATCACTGTGTCTAGTATTTCCAAACAATTACAATTGACTCAGATGAAGAGGATTTGGCCTTTGTTATTGCCACTGTTGCTTCTTGTTGTGATTTAGAAATGGAGTTTTATAGACACATTTCCTCCCCTCATCCTGCTCATTGCTTCAAAAGCAAACCTCTCTGAAGTATAAACTTCGTTCGTTCCCGCCCCCGACTTCCAACTTTTCTGATTTTTTTGCAATACTCGACTGTACTGGGAGCGGGGAACGGTAGTTTTTTTCGATGCACTCGCGGGAATAATTATAGATAATTTAAAGTTCCTGGAAACTGTCGGCTTTCTTCGCTTTATATCTGTATTCCTTTGATGAGACATCCCACAAACAAGGCCTTTCTATTATGTCATTAATTACGTCCAAAGTAATCTTGCTCCACTCCATTTCTGACTATAAATTTTAGTATAGTGCAGAGAGAGCGACACGCGTGCGCGGACCGTTATTGTATTTGTAGCTTATAACAAAGAGAATAAGTGTTGCAGAGTGTTGTAACTATAATACTACTTCACGAGAAGCACGTCGTTTGCGTCGTTTGCCTATCTGTTGACATGGAAACGGCAAGGAAGTTGCCGAAGCTGTGCCAATATCTCACGAACAACGAATTGATTTGATGTGTTTTCCACTTGGAGCGGAAAACACGCCAACATGTTAAATGTGTTAACCTCAACATTCTGAGTTAACATGCAAAGTCAATTGGAAGACACAATCACAATATACATGTCAGTTGTAACATGTTAAACTTAACATGTTGGTGTTAAATGTTAATCAGTGGAGACCGGCCTTAACATCTTAATATTAAGGGAATGAAAATGTTTAATAGGGGTATCAAGTACCCATCTTTCCAAGCCTTTGTGTGAAAAACAACAGGTTAAGTTACTGGTCCGAAACTCAAAATGATGAGGAGACAGGCACTTGCGCTCCTTGAAAATTAAAATGAAAGTTTAAAACCCTATTTTGGCTTATAGCCCGAAATTACAGAGACTAATCCTATACTACTGAGGTGACTAGATGGAGAAAATATTTAAGTTACAGAGATTATAAACGGTTACAAAATCATAATCACCTCAAATTTAAGTAGATAGGAACGCGAGAGGGTATCTCACTCTCTATTCCTTGATTTCAGCTAAGTTCTTTCGACTTGTTTGTAATTTACATTTGAACTTGGAATTTACATTTCAGAAAATTAAAGTTATATAGTTAAAGATCGGAAACCTTCCGCTCGAGCTAGCTTTCAAAGGCTATTACTTAATAAAACCAGGACTGCCATTACCTTGAGCTGATGGACTACTCGATGATGGGCGAGGCACCCTCGCCTCCTTCGTTAACACACTTTCTGTCGACTGGAACGATCAATAAGATGACCTGGTCGAAAATGTGCAAGCTTTTACACCCAAGAGGTTCCAGAGAGCTCTGGCCTAAGGCCCGACACACCCCCAATTCTTAATGGCTAATTAAAGAAATACTAGACATAGTTTGAAAAATATACAAAATTTTCTATTGGCCAACATATTAAGTTGGTGGGAAGAGATCGAAGTGTTGTCAATTTTAACATACCGGTACCAAAAACAAAGAATAATCGACTCAGTGCAGAGGAGCTTCTTTTGAATGAACGGGGCGGGTGTATCTCCCAGTACAACAATAATAATAGTAATAATAATAATAATAATAATAATAATAATAATAATAATAATAATAATAATAATAATAATAGTTACCGTGGTTTGGTGGATTAGCAGAGGTGAAAGAAGGTGCGGGGGTGAACAGGTCTCAGGCTACGAAATTAAAGTTAATTTAAAATTTAACAAGGTTATATTTTCTTTTCAAAATTCAGAAATAACAAGAATGGCAGGTACAGAGTAGCAAGGCAACAAAGGTACAATTACAGTATTTACAGGATTTGGGCCTCGAGCCCCGAACTCACAATTCTTGGGCAACTAGCCCAACTTTACCCCAAAACAAGATTTAACAGAGGGGCAGAAAACCCCATTCATGCCCAGGAGCACTTGCTCTAAATTACACAGAAAAGCCTCCTCGAGGCATACACACTCAATTTTCAAGAAAGAGCCACTCGCTCTCAACTTTAAGCCTATCAAAGGCCACACCAAACTCCACCTTCAAGTTGTCCTCTAAGGACATAGACACAGGGGTAAAATACCCAACCTACTGAGGCCTATTAAGTGAGGAAAAGGTTAATTACATGACCTCTAAAATAACAATTTGAGAGGAGGCGATCTGCACTCCTAATACCTTATGTTTAAAACCTAATCTGGCTCTAGGCCGCTAATGCAAGTGCTAATCCCATACTAAAGAGGTGACTTTAGAAAGAAACAATTTATATTACGTTAAGGAAGAATCGGTTGTGAAAAATAAGTTCACCTCAAAACAATATAAGTGGGAGCTCGAGAGGGTTAAGCACTCTCTATCCCAATATGTAGCTTTAAAAGAGAACAGATACTAAGAGTCTTTACATTTTAGGGAGAGGTGACATGGTGGAAAAGCTTCGGACCCGCCCCGAGAGTTAAACTGCTGAGCTAGCAAGAAAAGAAGTAATTAAACGGCCATTACCTTGTTGTTGAACTGCTGCCCGAAGAAAGAGGCGCTTCCCGCCCCCTGCTACGTACTTTACACTTTGAAAGTTGGTACTGAAGTGGCCCAGAAACCCTAAAATCAACAGTTTATATACTCTCGCGGAAAGTTCGAGGCGTTTCAGGAATAAGAACACCCTCCCACAAAAACTTTATTGGCTAGGGTTAAGCAGCATATTCAATTTGGAGAAGATACACCTGATTGGTCAGAAATTAATTAAAGAAATTCGGGATTGGCTATATTCAAAACCAGGGGAAGGAAAGGGTTATACAGCCAACTTAAGCAATAACAGAAAGAAATTTAACAAGGAACAAACTTTTGAAATAAAAATTTCTCCAAAAAAAAAAAAAACAGTTCTTTCACTTCGCACTAGGGTGCACCATTGTAGTTCTTAAGTAGTGTCCTCTAGAAGAGAAAGTTCACACTTTTTACTACAGGTAACAAAAATACATCGAAAACGACCCAGTTCAGAAACTCCAAAATTTCCAAGTAGTGACATCTTCTGAGAAACTTGAAAATTAACACCTTAGATAAAGTTCAGACTTCCTCCAGTAGGGGAGTTTCAACTGGCGCAAAGTTTGAATTAGCGGCGTGGAGGTGTACCGCCCGGTACAGACCTCCCCCCCCCCCAAAAGTCCCTCCAGGGGTGACACATGAAATTTGTTTGAAAACAAGGTCCAAGTTATGATGTTGACATGGAGATTAATTGCAGAAGTATTTACCAACAAAGTTTCTTAACATGATTGGATCCAAATTCTTGTAGTAACTGTTGATGTAATGTCTTTATGTTTGTAGAAGTTGAATTCAGGAGGAAGAACTTTAAATTCTTGAAAGAGAAGAAAATTTTCTAAGTCCACCAGATATTGCATTAAAATCCAAAAAGGGTAATAATTGTTGAACAGGAATGTCCATATAGCTGAATATGTACTTTAAACGTTGATCAGTTTGACGGCCAGACCAGCCGCCGCTGCTTGAGTTCAGAGGAGGCCGCTCGGACCCCTCAAGTACCTTGAGATACCGCTCGCCCGCACTATGAGAGGAGTAGTGGAGTTGAAGCACACCGCGCCTGCGGCGAACATGCAGGTCGCGGGCCAGTTACAGGTTGTGCGCCGCACATCAGCCTTGGCCGGGAGGAGGACTCCGGCTCGCCGTACACAGGTTAGCCTCACTGGGGAAGGGCGGGCCCGTACCCTGCCTCAGGAGCGGTACGGCGCCGCGCTGCTGCGGGGGCACTGAAACATTAAAGCTCGGCGGCAGAATTTTGTTGGACCATCATCTTTTTTGAGATCACAGGTTTTGTGGAGAGGTTGAGGGGCTAGCGGCGTGCAGATATTCAGGGCATTTATAAGCCAGTGTGTATGGTGGAGCAGGAGACGCGAGCGTGGTAATGGCCGTGGCAAGGACAGGGTGGCAGTTTAACTAATCGGGGGAGGTTTACAAAAAGTAATTACACACAAAGGAAACAGATTCCAAGAGCAGAAGGCCTTAAAAGTGACACCCCTAAAAAAATATAACCTTCCTATTTCTTTCAAAATTATATGAAGCAAGTTAACACAGAAATTACACCGGTTTCACCTGTGACAGGTGAACCCTAAATATCTTCTCGGTGGCTGGATTACTTAACAATAAGGTAACGGGAGTAAGGAAATCGAGAATGATACACGGCCCATGAAATCTGGGGGCAAGCTTGCCCGCGGGAACAAAGTTCTTGACCATCACTTGGTCGCCTACCTTCAAATTGGTGGGTCTCCGTCCACGATCATATCTTTCCCTAACCTTTTCGTGAGACACTTTAAGATTGGCTTTAGCCTTCTTCCAAAGATCTTTAATGTTGTCCGGGTCTATTGTCTCAGGTAGAATGTCACTCAGAGACCAGAGGTTAGAGAGCGGCGTGTTGGGAACGAACTTGAACATCAAAGAAGCTGGAGTAAACTTGTGAGATTATCGAATTCAAAGCAAAAGCTAACCAATGCAGGGACGTGTCCCACCTAGAATGATCTTCATGATGATAGGCAATAAGCGCGGACCTGAGATTACGACTAACCCGTTCAGCCAGAGATGGTTGAGGGTAATAAGCAGAAGTAGTCACATGAGAGATGGACAGGTCAAAGCAGAATTTACGAAAAAGATTTGATGTGAAAGCCTTAGCATTATCAGATACAATATATTGACACGGACCAAAAGAAGCAAAGATAGAATTTAGACAAGTAATGGTGGACTGAGCGGTAGCCAGCTTAGTCGGAAATAACCAGGAAAATCTTGTAAAACCATCTACACATACAAAGATGAACTTGTTGGCATTTCCCTTTGACTGGGGGAAGGGTCCTACATAATCAATATACAGGCGTTCCATGGGGCGCGACGCTTGATGAGAAGACAACAGGCCTACCTTAGTGGACATGGTTGGTTTACTAAGCAAACAGGATTTACAAGCCTTAACTAGTTCACGGATTTCACCGTCCATACCCTTCCAGATGAACCTTTCACGAATCTTTTCACGAGTTTTAAAGATTCCAAGATGCCCGCCTAATGGGGTCTCATGATAGTACTTGAAGATCATAGGTACAAGAACAGCTGGAACGACAACTTTCATCATCTTATCATGCCTCGATGGGCAACATAAAACACCATTCCTCAGTACATAAGGGACGACAAGTTCCCCAGAAGAAAGGGTTTGCATTATCGGAGCCAGCGTCGGATCTTCACGTTGGTATTTCTCGATATCCCTAAAGAGCATGGGAGCATCTGTTAAGATGGCATTAACATCAAATAGTATGGACTCGGGAGGTGATGAACTGTCGACCGGTTCATGGGTCTCAACGTCGTTGGAAAACATACGGCTGAGTCCATCAGCAACAACATTTTCGGTACCTCTGATATGCCTGACATCGAATTGGAAGGCAGAAATACGGATGGCCCAACGGGCTATACGACCAGTACGACGCGGCCTACCTAAGACCCAGCTTAAGGCTTGATTATCCGTCTCCAGGTCGAATTTGACATGTTCCAGATAGAGACGGAACTTTTCTAAGGCAAATAAAACTGCCAAACCTTCGAGCTCATAGATAGAATACTTGGCTTCTTGAGCCGATAGAGTCCTAGATGCATAGGCGATGGGTCGCCTCCCTAGTTCAGTCTCTTGAAGAAGGACTGCAGCTACCGCCGACGACGACGCGTCAGTTTGGACGATGAATTTCTTCGAGAAATCGGGCATAGCAAGGACAGGGGCATTACAGAGAGCTAATTTAAGATCTTCAAAAGCGGCTTGTTGAGAAGGTCCCCACTCACATTTGATGCCTTTCCTACGAAGAAGGTTTAAGGGCGCCGCTCTATTAGCGAAGTTAGGAATAAACTTCCTGAAGAAATTCACCATACCAATGAACCTGGCGATACCTTTGATGTCCTTGGGAGGTTTAAAATCACGGATGGCCTGTGTTCTAGAATGATCGACTGCAACACCATCAGGTGAGACAATATGCCCTAGGAATGACATGGAGAGCTTAGCAAAGGCAACCTTGGACAACTTCACAGTTAACCCAGCCTTACGAAGGCGATTGAAAACTTCTCGCAGATGATCTAGGTGTTCTTCAAAGGTCTCCGAAAATACGACGACATCATCCAGGTAGTGATACAAGTATTCAAATTTGATGTCGGAGAAGACCCTATCTAGCAGTCTAGTGAGTACAGCTGCTCCCGTGGGGAGCCCGAAAGGCACGCGGTTGTATTCATACAAATTCCAATCCGTGGCAAACGCTGTAAGGTGTTTAGACTCTTCCGCTAGGGGAATTTGATTATAGGCCTGATTCAGGTCCTAGATAGTAAAGAACTTGGCCTTACGAAACCATGAAAAACAAGAATGAAGGTCAGGAAGGGGCACAGATTGCAACACCACCTTCCGATTGAGAGCCCTATAATCAATGACAGGCCTGAAGCCACCTTGGGGTTTCGGGACTAGAAAAATAGGCGAAGAATACGCCGACTTAGAGGGCCTAATAATACCATCCTTCAACATCTGATCGATGATTTCTTTCAGAGCCTTCATTTTAGGTGGAGATAGCCTATATGGTGGAAAACGGACAGGAATCGAATCCGTGACCTCAATTTTGTATTCAATAAGGTCAGTAACACCAAGAGTATCAGAGAACACCTCTGGAAACGACTGACACAGCTTACGAATACTATCAGCCTGCTCCTCAGGTAGATGTCTAAGGTCTAACAACATCTCATCCTGGGTAGGCGAAATAGATGAACATGATGCAGAATTACATTTCAATAATGGAATTTTACAATTAGACGCAAATTTGAAAGTGCACGACCTACTCTGAAGATCGAGCACAAGACCAGTGTGAGAAATGAAGTCAGCTCCCAATATAATGGGGCAAGACAAGTGCTTGGCCACAAACAATTTAATTTTCCATGTAAATTTAAAAATGCGGATTTTGACATTTACAGAACCTAGAATTTCTAATGGAGATGAATTAGCCGAAACATATTGAACAGGAGACGAGCCATAGTCAGATAGTTTACAAACAGATTTCAATTTTGAATACCATTCAGCCGAAATAATAGAACAAACACTGCCTGAACCTAATAGAGCAGTTACAGGTTCATTATTTAGCTCAATTTTAAGAAAAGGAACAGGTGCGGGGGTATCCGCCGCAATCCTAAGACATTCTTTGGGGCATTCAAAAGATGAATTTGAAGACTGATCGTTCCCTGAAGTTTCGACCTGTTTACCAGGGGCTGAGCCTAGGGAAGCAGAATTAGTCGACTCAGCCGAAGCCGCTAGTCATTTATTATTAGTGACATTGGTGGAAGTTGCACCAGAAGTTGAGCAGGAGGGGGTGCTATTTGAATTTGGGCAATTCTTGGCGATATGTGATAAAGCCCCACATTTAAAACAGCCTTGTGATGAACCAGCTCCATTATTTGCCCTACTAGATTTGACCAATGGACATTCATTGCGAAGATGGTCAGGCGACCCGCAAGCATAACATTTACGGGGTGTGACTGGTCGGCGAGGTGGAGGCCGAGGATTACTAAAAGAAGGAGGGGGTTCTTTCGCTACACGCAAGGAATCGGGGTATCTAACTCCTTCCGCTGAGACGGTCAATGCTTCAAGTTCAGAGAAGGTTTGCGGGCACGCCGCGAAACACAAATATGACCTATAGGATGGTGAAATGACTTCCACAATAGCCTGTAAAATCTGATCTTCAGGGAAATGAAGAGCAAACACCCTAGTATAGAATTTAATATCTTGGATGATGTCTGCCAAGTTTTCATCCAAGCGCTGTACACGATAATAGTACTTCTGAATAAGGGAGGACCTTGCCCTAGCCGGGATGAAGTTAGCTAGCAAGTGGGCGTGGTAGTCTTCAATAGATGATTGCTCGGGAATGGCTCTTACTATTTTGTCTGAGAGAATACAATTGCATAGGGATAAATGATTTGCAAAATCTGACATGGAGAAAGAGAAAAAACAAGAGCATGGTCCTGGAACTCAACTAAAAACCTTAAAAAGGAAATAACTTCACTGGTAGTGATAACAGAAAATTTCGAGATACCTCTGAGCAACATTGCCAATGGATGAGGCAAGCTGCTGAACCCAGGTGACATAGTAAGTAAGGGTTTAAGTGGCAAAGATGTTAATTCAGAACGTACATTATTCAACGAGGTTCGGCGTTCAGACTCGTTGTCCAATGGGGCAGAGGTTGTTTGAGCTGCAACGGTTTTCCTATTGACATCTCCCTTAGGAGGCCCTTCCTCGCTACCTACATTCACCGTGGTGGGTTGATCGATTTTGGGAGGAACTTCCCCAGTTAACAATTGGGTAACCTTACTAGATAATTCAGAAAGATTTTCAAGAACCATACTAGCTTCCTTCCTCTGAACGTCATTCAACTTTAGAGACAACAGATCGTTAACTCTATTTGAAAAATGAAATAGCCTGGCTTGCACACGCTTAATTTGATTAGGCGAAGGATCATTTTCTTCAAAAAAAAACTAACTACAGATGCTAGCTCAGTAAGTAGTATAATAGGCGGGTTCTGCGGCCACCTCCACCTCAGGCTCCCAGTGGCCACCTCCACCTCCACCTCAGCCAGAGGCCTCCCAGATGCCTCCTCCACCTCCACCTCAGCCAGAGGCCTCCCAGAGGTCTCCTCCACCTCCCGCGGGAAATTTGAATTTGTAAACAAAGCCACGTGCTTTTTGACAGCTGTCATCGACAACAACGCATCGCTAACCTCAGTACTGCCATCTTGACGGGCCTAAACCTCAGTAGTGCCAACTTAACCTAACTAGCGCGAGGTAAACAAAGCCACGTGCTTTTTGACAACCACGTGCTTTTTGACAGATTTGTAAACAAAGCCACGTGCTTTTTGACAGACAACAACGCATCGCAAACCTCAGTACTACCATCTTGACGGGCCTAAACCCCAGTAGTGCCAACTTAACCTAACTAGCATGAGGTAAACAAAGCCACGTGTTTTTTGACAGCCACGTGCTTTTTGACAGATTTGTAAACAAAGCCACGTGCTTTTTGACAGACAACAACGCATCGCTAACCTCAGTACTGCCATCTTGACGGGCCTAAACCTTAGTGGTACCAACTTAACCTAACTAGCATGAGATAAACAAAGCCACGTGCTTTTTGACAGCCACGTGCTTTTTTGACAGCTGTCATCCGCCATCTTTAAACTACAGAGCACCGTGCTGCCCTCTTTCGTCACCTGTCATCGGCAGTGCTGCCATCTTGACGGGCCTAAACCTTAGTGCCACCAACTTAACCTCACTAGCTCGAGATAAACAAATCCACGTGCTTTTTGACAGCCACATGCTTTTTTGATAGCTGTCATCCGCCATCTTTGAGCACAGTGCTGCCCTCTTTAGCTACTTACCTTTGAAATGTGGTGGCGGATAATTTGAAAAATGCTTTTCGACAAGCAGCCATCTTTAATCCAGAGAGAACAGTGCTGCCCTCTATGTGGTGGCGGCGAATTGAAAAATTCCACGTGCTCTTGTTTGAAAACAAACTCACGTGCTTTTTTGACAGCTGTCATCAGCCATCTTTAATCTATAGAGCACAGTGCTACCCTCTTTAGTTTGAAATGTGGTGGCGGTAAATTCCACGTGCTCTTGTTTGGAAACAAAGCCATGTGCTTTTTGACAGTTGTCATCCGCCATCTTTAATCAACAGAGCACCGTGCTGCTATCATGCGGGCAATTTCATCACCTATCACCCGCCATCTTTAATCTACAGAACACCGTGCTGCCCTCTTTATGGCTACTACCTTAAGCATGTAGTAGCGGGCAATTTGAAAAGTTCTGTTAGCTATCATCCACCATCTTTAATCAAGAGAGCACCGTGCTGCCATCTTTAGTTGAAATGTGGTGGCGGCAAATTCCACGTGCTCTTGTTTGGAAACAAAGCCATGTGCTTTCTTGACAGCTGTCATCCGCCATCTTTAATCAACAGAGCACCGTGCTGCTATCATGCGGGCAATTTCATCACCTATCACCCGCCATCTTTAATCTACAGAACACCGTGCTGCCCTCTTTATGGCTACTACCTTAAGCATGTAGTAGCGGGCAATTTGAAAAGTTCTGTTAGCTATCATCCACCATCTTTAATCAAGAGAGCACCGTGCTGCCATCTTTAGCTAGATACCTTTGAAATGTGGTGGCGGCAAATTGAAAAATTCCACGTGCTCTTGTTTGGAAACAAACTCACGTGCTTTTTTGACAGCTACCATCCGCCATCTTTAATCAACAGAGCATAGTGCTGCCCTCTTTAGTTTGAAATGTGGTGGCGGCAAATTCCACATGCTCTTGTTTGGTAAACATAGCCACGTGCTTTTTTGACAGCTATCATCCGCCATCTTTAATCCAGAGAGCACCGTGCTGCCCTCTTTATCGCAGTAGATGTAAATTCGTCACCTGTCATACGCAGTGCTGCTATCTTTAGCTAGATACCTTTGAAATGTGGTGGTGGATAATTTAAAAAGAAAAATTCTACAGCAGTCCTCTCTCGACGCTAATTGCATAAGATGGCGGCTATACATGACTCCTTAAGGGTGCTTACGCAAGATGGCTGCTATACACAGGTTCTTATGAGACGCCCTTGGGATGCTTGCGCAAGATGGTGGTTATACAAGGCTCCTTATGAGACACCCTAGTGATGCTTGCGCAAGATGGCGGTTGCTCTTATGAGGCGGCTTAAGGGTCCTTGCACAAGATGGCTAGAGACGCCCTAAGGATGCTTGCGCAAGATGGCGGACACAAGATGGCGGCTATACACGTCTCCTTATGAGACGCCTTAAGGGTGCTTGCGCGAGATGGCTGCTGCTCTTAGCTTAGAGGCTAACACGTCGTGCTAGTTCGATTCATTAAATTTGGGGCTTAAATGCAAAATGTTAAATATCTCGAAAGCGATGCATCGTAGAGCAAAACGGACAAAAAAATTTCTGCCCAGTACCTCGGTTCGCAGTACGAGGAACAAGAAAAACATAGTCTAATGATGAGATCAACGGTTCGGTTCCTACTTAGGCCCTTTGGCATTCACTCTGTTTTAGCTTGTATTGAAGTAAGTCTTCGTAACATGATCAGGTCTAGCTATGGCAGAGAGTATAACGTGCCGTGCAGGTTCGATTCATTAAATTTGGGGCTTAAATGCAAAATGTTAAATATCTCGAAAACGGATAAAATTTTTCTACCTGATACCTAGGTTTGCAGTATCAGGAACATGAAAAAAAACATAGTCTAATGATGAGATCGACGGTTCGATCCTTACTTAGGCCCTTTGGCATTGGCAGCTATCTAATTCTACAAGATGGTGACTATACATAGCTTCTTATGAGACAGCTTAAGAGCGCTTGCACAAGATGGCTGCTGCTCTTATGAGACGCCCTAGGGGTGCTTGCGGGAGGTAGCAGCGACAAGACGGTGACTATACACAGCTGCTTATGATACGGCCTAGAGGTGCTCACACAAGATGGTGGCTGCTCTGATGAAGAAAGTTAGCTTTGCATCGTGCAGGTATCTTTACAGCACTAAACCTCATACCTTTGAAATGTGGTGGCAGGTAATTTGAAAAATTCGACGTGCTTTTTCTTCACAGCAGCTATCTTTAAACAATAGCGGCTATACATAAGCTGTTAAGGCCTCCTCTTATGTCAAGGCATAGCTCCATCGAACAAGTTTAAACCTGCATCGGGATAGCTAGAGTAAGCATGTGCTGCAGTGATGACGTCATTATGCATGTTTAGACTTGCAAATCACTAAAGAAACATAACAAGACTAGAATCGAACACCGCACTCTATGCCGTTAACTTTATCATGTGATCGGAACATTGATTGAAGTGTTTAGAACACTAAATAAGTGATCAAGACTATAATAGAACACTGTACTCGATACAACATGTGTTTAGAACATGTCAGGGGATACCTTTGTTCTAAGAAGATTAGATTACCGCACATTCCTTGGCTAAAGGGCTAATGGGCTAAAGGGCTAATGGGCTAAAGGGCTAAAGGGCTAAAGGGCTAATGGGCTAATGGGCTAAAGGGCTAGGGCGCCTCTCCTCTCTTTATCCGGGCTTGAGACCGGCTCTACAACTAGAGGCGGAGTTAACACCCTAAGGAAGGGAGAATGTTGGGAAATAATCTATACGAATATAGCTACTCGATCGACTATATACTACAGATGGATGACTTAGGTGAGGGTAAGCGCTTACTTAATAATACCTACACGACGTAATTCATACTCTATTTCAAAAATATCTTCTTTGTACTGTGTGTAACCAGCATCATGATAGGCTCTTAGCAGTTGTAAACGTTTTACGAGTACGTTGGGGTCTTTACAGTAGCTTATATCTACATAGGGTAACAGAGGCTTGTTGTGAACTTTGAGTCTATATGCAGACAGTTGATGTGCAGGGACTTGTTTTGATGTAATACGTGCTTCAGCAGTAGCGTTTCTAGGTACAAACATAACTTGTTTCGATAGCGATGAAGCGTTGAAATTTCCTTCTTCTTTACCTTGCATCTCTTCTTGAGATGTTTGCACTTCGACAGAACGTGTAGTAGGCTTACGAAATGAAGTAAAATCATCAAGCTGTAATGGCAATGAATTTTCTTCTTCTACTTTCCCTTTACTACTGTTTTGATCAACATCATTATCCTTATTATCATAATCATGATCTTGCCTCTCTTTATCTTGAAGTTTGTGCTCAGTAACAGAACTTGCAGCAGGCCTAGACAGCAAGGGAGAATTAAAAATCTCTCGCAGAGGTGTACTTTTTAAACATAAATCAGTGTTCGCTGGAATATGGTTGAGCTCTTTGTATTTTGTTCCCGATGAAGCTACATTACACGCGGCTTCATGACGTTGAGCGTTGTATGCGTTCTTGAACTCTCTTCTACAATGTTTGCATTGAAAAATCGTCCTACATGATATCTCATGACGTCTCCTGTGATAGCTTCGGGAAAATGCTTTTCCACACTCTTCGCAAATATACCTAGAAATAGGTTTTTCCATGACGGACTTTTATCTTCTGCTAACAGATTCTTCTTTAAATCCACTCGACATTTGTTACTCTCTACTTCGATGATGCGAACAGCTTAGCGATTAATAGTAAACTAACACAAAAGCGTATAACCAAGGTAGCAACAGTAAGGTTTAAGCCCATCAAGATGGCAAGAGTGAGGTTAGCGACGTTCTGCTGTTGGATTTTAAATTCCGCGCTATAACATGCATAAGGTGGCAGCCTTGAGGTTTACTGCCGTAAAGATAGCAGCAGTGAGGTTAGCGACGCTCTATTGTCCTTCAAAGTGAGGTTAGGGTTCGTCAAGAAGACAGCTGTCAAAAAAGCACGTGGCTATGTTTACCAAACAAGAGCACGTGGTCGTAACGTCATGGTCATTTCATCAATCCTTAGCTCTACGTCGTTAAGAGCAGCATTAGGATTAGCTATGTTTAAAAATCTTATTAACAGAGCAGCAGTATGAATAGCCAAGTTTTAAAGCGTGTAGACATCACCTATCGATTTTACATGCATCGACTCTCGTACTAAACTTCTTCCGCTAGATCGTGCTGCTATCTTAGCATAACCTATACGCATGACCTTAAAGTACAATGAATAGTCATGTTTCAAAGCGTGTACGCATCAACTATCGATTTTGCATGTATCGAATCTCGTACTGAACTTCTTCAGGTAGATTGTGCTGGTATCTTAGCATGAACTTAAAGTACAAAGAATAGCCATGTTTCAAAGCGTGTACACAACACCTATCGATTTCGCATTCATCGAGTCTCGTACTAAACTTCTTGCGCTAGATTGCGCTGCTATCTTAGCATAACCTATACCCATGAACTTAAAGTACAAAGAATAGCCATGTTTCAAAGCGTGTACATATTACTTATCGATTTTGCAAGCATCGACTCTCGTACTAAACTTCTTCCTCTAGATTGTGCTGTTATCTTAGCATAACCTATGTGCATGAACTTAAAGTACAAAGAATAATCATGTTTCAAAGCGTGTACAAATCACCCTGAACTTCTTCCGCTAGATTGTACTCCTATCTTAGCATAGCCTATACGCACGAACTTAAAGCACAAAAATAACGATGTTTAACAGCGTGTACACATCACCTATTGATTTTGCATGCATCGACTATTTTTTACCGCCAGAGTGTACAACGATCGCATATGTGTATTGCTAACGTATGTGTATAAAGTTAAAGCACAAAGAATAGCTATGCTCCAAAGCGTGTACACATCACCTATCAATTTTGCATGCATCGACTATCGTACTAAACTTCTACCGCTAGAGTGTACAACGTTCGCAATTGTGTGCTGCTACCTATGTGCGTGAACTTAAAGCACAAAGAATAGCGTGTACACAACACCAGTCAATTTTGCACGCATTAACTCTTGTACTAAACTTCTGCCACAACAGCGTGCGATCATCGCTTGTGTGTGCTGCAATCTTAACATAACCTATGTGCACGAAGTTAAAGCACAAAAAATACCCAAGTTCAAAGCGTGTACACATCACCTATCGATTTTGCATGCATCGTCTTTCTTACTAAACTCTTCCACTAGAGCGTACAACAACCTTATAAGTATGCTGCTAACTTAGTATAACTTATATGCATGAACTTAAAGCATAAAGAATAGCGATGTATAAAAATCTTGTGAACATAGCAGCAGCAGTAAGAATAGCAATGTTTTAAAAGCGTGTACGCATTGCCTATCGATTATACATGCATCAACTAGAGTACTAAACTTCTCCCGCTAGAGTGTGCTGCTATCTTAGCATAACCTATGTGCACGGATTTAAAGCACGAAGAATAGTTAAGTTTCAAAGCGTGTACACAACACCTAACGATTTTGCATGCATCAACTATCGTACTAAACACATTCCGCTAGGATGTACAACGTTCGCATGTGTTTGCTCTGCTACTTTAGCATGACCTATGCGAACGAACTTAAAGCACAAAGAATAGCGATCTTTGAAAATCTTGCGAACATAGTAGCAGTAAGAATAGCAAGGTTTAAAAGCGTGTACGTATCACCTTTTGATAATGCATGCATCTTCTACTAGAGCACGTGACCATCGCTTGTACGTGTGCTGCTATCTTAACATAACCTATCTGCACGAACTTAAAGCATAAAAAATAGTTGTGAGTAAAAATTTTGTGAACATAGCAGAGTGTTTACTACGTAGGTGTAGACATTGAACATTGCATGCTGAAGCAGCATACTACGTGACCGTGACGTTACGACCACGTGCTCTTGTTTGGTAAACATAGCCACGTGCTTTTTTGACAGCTGTCTTCTTGACGAACCCTAACCTCACTTTGAAGGACAATAGAGCGTCGCTAACCTCACTGCTGCTATCTTTACGGCAGTAAACCTCAAGGCTGCCACCTTATGCATGTTACAGCGCGGAATTTAAAATCCAACAGCAGAACGTCGCTAACCTCACTCTTGCCATCTTGATGGGCTTAAACCTTACTGTTGCTACCTTGGTTATACGCTTTTGTGTTAGTTTACTATTAATCGCTAAGCTGTTCGCATCATCGAAGTAGAGAGTAACAAACGTCGAGTGGATTTAAAGAAGAATCTGTTAGCAGAAGATAAAAGTCCGTCATGGAAAAACCTATTTCTAGGTATATTTGCGAAGAGTGTGGAAAAGCATTTTCCCGAAGCTATCACAGGAGACGTCATGAGATATCATGTAGGACGATTTTTCAATGCAAACATTGTAGAAGAGAGTTCAAGAACGCATACAACGCTCAACGTCATGAAGCCGCGTGTAATGTAGCTTCATCGGGAACAAAATACAAAGAGCTCAACCATATTCCAGCGAACACTGATTTATGTTTAAAAAGTACACCTCTGCGAGAGATTTTTAATTCTCCCTTGCTGTCTAGGCCTGCTGCAAGTTCTGTTACTGAGCACAAACTTCAAGATAAAGAGAGGCAAGATCATGATTATGATAATAAGGATAATGATGTTGATCAAAACAGTAGTAAAGGGAAAGTAGAAGAAGAAAATTCATTGCCATTACAGCTTGATGATTTTACTTCATTTCGTAAGCCTACTACACGTTCTGTCGAAGTGCAAACATCTCAAGAAGAGATGCAAGGTAAAGAAGAAGGAAATTTCAACGCTTCATCGCTATCGAAACAAGTTATGTTTGTACCTAGAAACGCTACTGCTGAAGCACGTATTACATCAAAACAAGTCCCTGCACATCAACTGTCTGCATATAGACTCAAAGTTCACAACAAGCCTCTGTTACCCTATGTAGATATAAGCTACTGTAAAGACCCCAACGTACTCGTAAAACGTTTACAACTGCTAAGAGCCTATCATGATGCTGGTTACACACAGTACAAAGAAGATATTTTTGAAATAGAGTATGAATTACGTCGTGTAGGTATTATTAAGTAAGCGCTTACCCTCACCTAAGTCATCCATCTGTAGTATATAGTCGATCGAGTAGCTATATTCGTATAGATTATTTCCCAACATTCTCCCTTCCTTAGGGTGTTAACTCCGCCTCTAGTTGTAGAGCCGGTCTCAAGCCCGGATAAAGAGAGGAGAGGCGCCCTAGCCCTTTAGCCCATTAGCCCATTAGCCCTTTAGCCCTTTAGCCCTTTAGCCCATTAGCCCTTTAGCCCATTAGCCCTTTAGCCAAGGAATGTGCGGTAATCTAATCTTCTTAGAACAAAGGTATCCCCTGACATGTTCTAAACACATGTTGTATCGAGTACAGTGTTCTATTATAGTCTTGATCACTTATTTAGTGTTCTAAACACTTCAATCAATGTTCCGATCACATGATAAAGTTAACGGCATAGAGTGCGGTGTTCGATTCTAGTCTTGTTATGTTTCTTTAGTGATTTGCAAGTCTAAACATGCATAATGACGTCATCACTGCAGCACATGCTTACTCTAGCTATCCCGATGCAGGTTTAAACTTGTTCGATGGAGCTATGCCTTGACATAAGAGGAGGCCTTAACAGCTTATGTATAGCCGCTATTGTTTAAAGATAGCTGCTGTGAAGAAAAAGCACGTCGAATTTTTCAAATTACCTGCCACCACATTTCAAAGGTATGAGGTTTAGTGCTGTAAAGATACCTGCACGATGCAAAGCTAACTTTCTTCATCAGAGCAGCCACCATCTTGTGTGAGCACCTCTAGGCCGTATCATAAGCAGCTGTGTATAGTCACCTTCTTGTCGCTGCTACCTCCCGCAAGCACCCCTAGGGCGTCTCATAAGAGCAGCAGCCATCTTGTGCAAGCGCTCTTAAGCTGTCTCATAAGAAGCTATGTATAGTCACCATCTTGTAGAATTAGATAGCTGCCAATGCCAAAGGGCCTAAGTAAGGATCGAACCGTCGATCTCATCATTAGACTATGTTTTTTTTCATGTTCCTGATACTGCAAACCTAGGTATCAGGTAGAAAAATTTTATCCGTTTTCGAGATATTTAACATTTTGCATTTAAGCCCCAAATTTAATGAATCGAACCTGCACGGCACGTTATACTCTCTACCATAGCTAGACCTGATCATGTTACGAAGACTTACTTCAATACAAGCTAAAACAGAGTGAATGCCAAAGGGCCTAAGTAGGAACCGAACCGTTGATCTCATCATTAGACTATGTTTTTCTTGTTCCTCGTACTGCGAACCGAGGTACTGGGCAGAAATTTTTTTGTCCGTTTTGCTCTACATTGCATCGCTTTCGAGATATTTAACATTTTGCATTTAAGCCCCAAATTTAATGAATCGAACTAGCACGACGTGTTAGCCTCTAAGCTAAGAGCAGCAGCCATCTCGCGCAAGCACCCTTAAGGCGTCTCATAAGGAGACGTGTATAGCGGCCATCTTGTGTCCGCCATCTTGCGCAAGCATCCTTAGGGCGTCTCTAGCCATCTTGTGCAAGGACCCTTAAGCCGCCTCATAAGAGCAACCGCCATCTTGCGCAAGCATCACTAGGGTGTCTCATAAGGAGCCTTGTATAACCACCATCTTGCGCAAGCATCCCAAGGGCGTCTCATAAGAACCTGTGTATAGCAGCCATCTTGCGTAAGCACCCTTAAGGTGTCATGTATAGCCGCCATCTTATGCAATTAGCGTCGAGAGAGGACTGCTGTAGAATTTTTCTTTTTAAATTATCCACCACCACATTTCAAAGGTATCTAGCTAAAGATAGCAGCACTGCGTATGACAGGTGACGAATTTACATCTACTGCGATAAAGAGGGCAGCACGGTGCTCTCTGGATTAAAGATGGCGGATGATAGCTGTCAAAAAAGCACGTGGCTATGTTTACCAAACAAGAGCATGTGGAATTTGCCGCCACCACATTTCAAACTAAAGAGGGCAGCACTATGCTCTGTTGATTAAAGATGGCGGATGGTAGCTGTCAAAAAAGCACGTGAGTTTGTTTCCAAACAAGAGCACGTGGAATTTTTCAATTTGCCGCCACCACATTTCAAAGGTATCTAGCTAAAGATGGCAGCACGGTGCTCTCTTGATTAAAGATGGTGGATGATAGCTAACAGAACTTTTCAAATTGCCCGCTACTACATGCTTAAGGTAGTAGCCATAAAGAGGGCAGCACGGTGTTCTGTAGATTAAAGATGGCGGGTGATAGGTGATGAAATTGCCCGCATGATAGCAGCACGGTGCTCTGTTGATTAAAGATGGCGGATGACAGCTGTCAAAAAAGCACATGGCTTTGTTTCCAAACAAGAGCACGTGGAATTTGCCGCCACCACATTTCAACTAAAGATGGCAGCACGGTGCTCTCTTGATTAAAGATGGTGGATGATAGCTAACAGAACTTTTCAAATTGCCCGCTACTACATGCTTAAGGTAGTAGCCATAAAGAGGGCAGCACGGTGTTCTGTAGATTAAAGATGGCGGGTGATAGGTGATGAAATTGCCCGCATGATAGCAGCACGGTGCTCTGTTGATTAAAGATGGCGGATGACAACTGTCAAAAAGCACATGGCTTTGTTTCCAAACAAGAGCACGTGGAATTTACCGCCACCACATTTCAAACTAAAGAGGGTAGCACTGTGCTCTATAGATTAAAGATGGCTGATGACAGCTGTCAAAAAAGCACGTGAGTTTGTTTTCAAACAAGAGCACGTGGAATTTTTCAATTTGCCGCCACCACATAGAGGGCAGCACTGTTCTCTCTGGATTAAAGATGGCTGCTTGTCGAAAAGCATTTTTCAAATTATCCGCCACCACATTTCAAAGGTAAGTAGCTAAAGAGGGCAGCACTGTGCTCAAAGATGGCGGATGACAGCTATCAAAAAAGCATGTGGCTGTCAAAAAGCACGTGGATTTGTTTATCTCGAGCTAGTGAGGTTAAGTTGGTGGCACTAAGGTTTAGGCCCGTCAAGATGGCAGCACTGCCGATGACAGGTGACGAAAGAGGGCAGCACGGTGCTCTGTAGTTTAAAGATGGCGGATGACAGCTGTCAAAAAAGCACGTGGCTGTCAAAAAGCACGTGGCTTTGTTTATCTCATGCTAGTTAGGTTAAGTTGGTACCACTAAGGTTTAGGCCCGTCAAGATGGCAGTACTGAGGTTAGCGATGCGTTGTTGTCTGTCAAAAAGCACGTGGCTTTGTTTACAAATCTGTCAAAAAGCACGTGGCTGTCAAAAAACACGTGGCTTTGTTTACCTCATGCTAGTTAGGTTAAGTTGGCACTACTGGGGTTTAGGCCCGTCAAGATGGTAGTACTGAGGTTTGCGATGCGTTGTTGTCTGTCAAAAAGCACGTGGCTTTGTTTACAAATCTGTCAAAAAGCACGTGGTTGTCAAAAAGCACGTGGCTTTGTTTACCTCGCGCTAGTTAGGTTAAGTTGGCACTACTGAGGTTTAGGCCCGTCAAGATGGCAGTACTGAGGTTAGCGATGCGTTGTTGTCGATGACAGCTGTCAAAAAGCACGTGGCTTTGTTTACAAATTCAAATTTCCCGCGGGAGGTGGAGGAGACCTCTGGGAGGCCTCTGGCTGAGGTGGAGGTGGAGGAGGCATCTGGGAGGCCTCTGGCTGAGGTGGAGGTGGCCACTGGGAGCCTGAGGTGGAGGTGGCCGCAGAACCCGCCTATTATACTACTTCAGTAGTATTATCAGTGATCGTGGAAAGAGAGTCGTCAATTTCTTTCTCTCCCAAAGTGAGGATGGAAATGGGCAAATCAAGGGACTCTCTAAGCTTATTTGTGTCTACCGCAACCGTGCCTCCAGAGTGCACATTTCTAATAGTCAATTCATAGATCAACTCCTCCTTGCGCAAATAGTTAAGATGGAGAACATCGCGAGGGCCGGGCATGATGACAGAACAATTTTGAAAAAGGAAAAATTAAAAATTCCAGCAACTGAGAAAATTGTTAGAGTTGTAATCAAAGCAATGTTTAGCCGTCAAAGGAGGCTAAATTGAGACCCATTCAACCACGCTCTGCTACCACTTGTTACCGTGGTTTGGTGGATTAGCAGAGGTGAAAGAAGGTGCGGGGGTGAACAGGTCTCAGGCTACGAAATTAAAGTTAATTTAAAATTTAACAAAGTTATATTTTCTTTTCAAAATTCAGAAATAACAAGAATGGCAGGTACAGAGTAGCAAGGCAACAAAGGTACAATTACAGTATTTACAGGATTTGGGCTTCGAGCCCCGAACTCACAATTCTTGGGCAACTAGCCCAACTTTACCCCAAAACAAGATTTAACAGAGGGGCAGAAAACCCCATTCATGCCCAGGAGCACTTGCTCTAAATTACACAGAAAAGCCTCCTCGAGGCATACACACTCAATTTTCAAGAAAGAGCCACTCGCTCTCAACTTTAAGCCTATCAAAGGCCACACCAAATTCCACCTTCAAGTTGTCCTCTAAGGACATAGACACAGGGGTAAAATACCCAACCTACTGAGGCCTATTAAGTGAGGAAAAGGTTAATTACATGACCTCTAAAATAACAATTTGAGAGGAGGCGATCTGCACTCCTAATACCTTATGTTTAAAACCTTATCTGGCTCTAGGCCGCTAATGCAAGGGCTAATCCCATACTAAAGAGGTGACTTTAGAAAGAAACAATTTACATTACGTTAAGGAAGAATCGGTTGTGAAAAATAAGTTCACCTCAAAACAATATGAGTGGGAGCTCGAGAGGGTTAAGCACTCTCTATCCCAATATGTAGCTTTAAAAGAGAACAGATACTAAGAGTCTTTACATTTTAGGGAAAGGTTACATGGTGGAAAAGCTTCGGACCCGCCCCGAGAGTTAAACTGCTGAGCTAGCAAGAAAAGAAGTAATTAAACGGCCATTACCTTGTTGTTGAACTGCTGCCCGAAGAAAGATGCGCTTCCCGCCCCCTGCTACGTACTTTACACTTTGAAAGTTGGTACTGAAGTGGCCCAGAAACCCTAAAATCAACAGTTTATATACTCTCGCGGAAAGTTCGAGGCGTTTCAGGAATAAGAACACCCTCCCACAAAAACTTTATTGGCTAGGGTTAAGCAGCATATTCAATTTGGAGAAGATACACCGGATTGGTCATAAATTAATTAAAGAAATTCGGGATTGGCTAAATTCAAAACCAGGGGAAGGAAAGGGTTATACAGCCAACTTAAGCAATAACAGAAAGAAATTTAACAAGGAACAAACTTTTGAAATAAAAATTTCTCCAAAAAAAAAAACAGTTCTTTCACTTCGCACTAGGGTGCACCATTGTAGTTCTTAAGTAGTGTCCTCTAGAAGAGAAAGTTCACACTTTTTACTACAGGTAACAAAAATACATCGAAAACGACCCAGTTCAGAAACTCCAAAATTTCCAAGTAGTGACATCTTCTGAGAAACTTGAAAATTAACACCTTAGATAAAGTTCAGACTTCCTCCAGTAGGGGAGTTTCAACCGGCGCAAAGTTTGAATTAGCGGCGTGGAGGTGTACCGCCCGGTACAATAATAATAATAATAATAATAATAATAATAATAATAATAATAATAATAATAATAATAATAATAATAATAATAATAATAATAATAATAATAATAATAATAATAATAATCTACCGGTACTACATAAAAACCTTACGAATAAAATAACTAGTGCCATCCAATTCGTCTGACAAGTGTAAAAAAGGGCTTAATCCACATTGATGCCAATCCCAGATGACTGGAAAACGACCAAGAATAGAAAAATCTCTATATCTGAAATATGATATATATCTGAACTGAAAACAAATGTGTCAAAAAGTGAAGTTTATCGTAGGTTTCTACCCATACAAGCATTCAAATGTATAGGTATTTCAACACTTAACAACATTTATGCAATATATTTTGTTTTCCGGTTTCGGTACTTGTACGAGGTTAATAAAAGGCCAA
This sequence comes from Anabrus simplex, assembly GCF_040414725.1. Classification (NCBI taxonomy): domain Eukaryota; kingdom Metazoa; phylum Arthropoda; class Insecta; order Orthoptera; family Tettigoniidae; genus Anabrus; species Anabrus simplex. The sequence goes on from NC_090269.1 coordinate 120,230,901, forward strand.
AGCAAAACTTTAGACAAGAATAACTTGTTCTGGAGTGTAAATAATTGAACGATAGTGCAAAATGTGTTAAAACATTAAAAACAAGCAAATCACCAAAATTAACGTTTTAGTTCAGTTTCCAGTAAATTGTTTTAACCATGGTGTATTCATAGAGAACCCCTTAAAGACGGCACCGTTTTATAGGTTAGGTACAATTATTTTATTTTCCAAAGTCTTGTTTTAATTTTGATTTAATACGTGGAATTTTCGAAAATCCGTATGAGCTGCTTAAATTTGACAACTCATTCTTTTTTTATTTCGGGGGAGGGTCTTTGAATCCCCTTAACCACCCCCTGGATATGCTCTTGCAGAAACGACTCAGAGGAAGGCAATCCACCTGGCGATAGCATCCTTAAAATGTGCCCTCTTGGGGGGGGGGGTGTTCTATAACACACAGCCGGGCTGAGTGGCTCAGACGGTTGAGGCGCTGGCCTTCTGACCCCAACGTGGCAGGTTCGATCCTGGCCGTCCGTTGGTAGTTGAAGGTTTTCAAATACGTCGGCCTCGTGTCGGTAGATTTACTGGAACGTAAAAGAATTCCTGCGGGACTAAATTTCGGTACCTCGGAGTCTCCGAAAACCGTAAAGTAGTTAGCGGTACGTAAAGCAAATAACATTATTATTTATGAAGAACACACACAGCACCCCCTGCCTGTCGTAAGAGGCAACTAAAAGGGGCCCCAGGGGCTCCAAACTTAGGAGTGAGATTTGGCGTCCACGGGACCCTTAGCTGAGTCCTGTCATTGCTTCCACTTACTGTACTTGTGCCAGGCTCCTCACTTTCACCTCTCCTACCTCGACGGTATTAGAACACTCGAGGTCTAGGAAGTCTTTCATTTTCACGCCCTTGGTGACCCTTGCCGATACCTTTTTCTTGTCGAAGTGTCGGATTTCTTCGATTATTTCTCTCTGATTAGTGTTATACAGAGAATGGTTGCCTAGTTGTACTTCCTCTTAAAACAGTAATCACCACCACCACCACTCTAAAAATGTGGCTGAGATCGTTGCCATGAAAACAGACCATTTTCGAGAAGCGTTGGTCAAGTTTCTCTCGTTGCTAGGGCTAAACGTAAGACCAACTCTCGTGGGACCTGGTATAGTGAGAGATATTTCCTCCACTAGCGTATCAAATTTAGATGAGATGATGTTCCTCTTGATATGGTCAAAGGCCTTATATGTATCTATGAACAATGCATGAAGTTTTTCCTGGTGTAGTATGAGGATATTTCGTATGACGTCCAGTTGGTTTCTTACAGCGTGTAGTGTACCTACTTCTTCCTCTCCTGAATTCGAACCGTTCGTCAGGAAGTTTGGTCACTAGTTTTATATAATAGATAGCAGGATATTCTCTAGTGTGATACCGCTGTAAGTACTTTAATGGGGAGTTTTTCCATCACTTGGACTGTCCCCTAGTAGTAAACATATACCTACATTAGGTTTGTTTGAGATGGGAGTAGTGTATCAGCTGATGCCTTGATGTGCTCATTAAAAATGTCATCAGCCCTGGTGTTTTCCATCCTTTAGATTTTGGTATGGTGTCATGGACCTCTTTCTTGGATAAGCTGGTGTGAATCTCTGCTGATGTTGGTTTAGATATTACGGTCTGAGATAATGTAGTCTGTCTTGGACCCACGAGAGTTGAAGTCTGACATTTGAGCGGCTAAAGCAATAACTACGAAGTACGCTGCGTTGTCATAGTTACCTCAATCTGCGGCATATCAATCTTTCATACCGGCTGAATATTAAATCAACTATGTTGGCCTAATCAAGGCAGTGGCCTAATGCAATTCAATAAACTTTGACCCGTTCCTAAGCTCGTGCTAATAATTCCGGCATTTAAGACAGAACACGTCATAGCCGATAAATATATTTCATATTCACTAAACTGACAACAACCTCAACAAATACACGTCTCAAATAGAGAATAGAACTGTACAACCAGCTACTGATTAACTTAAAAAAAAAAAAAAAAAAAAAACCTAACAACGAAAATAATATTCAAGAAACAAACACTTAACTTATTACATGAACCAGCAACAACTAACGCAGCTAACACACTACTATTCCGAATAATATCACAAAAGCGACTGAGATGCAAGCCAACCCACGTGGCGATAGCGTTTTTAAATGTTGCATCTCTGTCATCGTTGCCATAGCAACGGACCCAACGAGCTAGCTCGTTGAACGGACCATTTTCTAGCAGCGTTAAGGCTCGCTCCCACCTAGAGGAATCGAATCGAACCGAACAGCCGACATTTCCACTCGACCGCTCACATCTAGCGGAACACAATTGAACGGGATTCTACGGGAAACTTCAGGCCAGCAATGGACGGTCTGATAGAAGGTGTGAGGAGGCAGAAACTTACGAGAGATCGGAGAAGTTTCTGGATGCATGAAATTAACAAGAGAGCCGAAAGAAGAGTATTCAAACTTATTTGAATGCTTGTTGCGACGGTACGCCTACTTCAGTTACTGTATTGCAATTTCAACAACTATTTTAGATAGTAGAATTTGACAGAAAAGTACAATTTTACAGGAGGAAATGCTACCTCAGATGCATTGGGAGACCGTGATCATTTTTAAAATAACTTTAATGCTGCAGATTGTCCTGTGGCAGGATGAGGTAGCTTCAACATTATTTTTTTACAATTTGCTTTACGTCGCACAGGCCAAGATAGGTCTTATGGCGACGATGGGATAGGAAAGGGCTAGGACCGTGGCGTTAATTAAGGTACAGGCCGAGCATTTGCCTGGTGTGAAAAATGGGGAAACCACGGAAAACCATCTTCAGGGCTGCCGACTGGGTTTCGAACCCACTATCTCCCGAATTAAAACTCACCCCTATGCGGCCGGGTCGAGATCTTTCGGACGACCATTTGGTGGCAAATGTGTATCAGATCCAGCTGGAAAAACAGCTGTTTCTTGGATACGGTCGCGAACGTTGTTTTAATTTATTTAATTCATTATACAAGACACGGAAAAACTTACCAGCTTAATTCAAAAATATAATTTCCTCTACTACAAGACCCACGAACATTACTACAACAACGTAAAAAATAATGCCTGGGAGGAAATAAGCAAGGCTATGAAAAACCAAACTTACTGGAATATTCAATTTTTTGGTAGGTTACTGTAGTCTATATACAATTTATTTCATAATTTTTGATGACTTCATCACAAAATCATGTTACGTCGGAGTTCACATACGGTATATCAGTACGATAATCGACACCGCATCTCATATGGGATCTATATTAAAGTGTTTATTATATTTACAGTGAACGATTTCTAAGTGGCATTCCCTAGGTTTCAAACTGTCGTATATGTGTTCCTAACAAATAGTAGGCTACTGTATACTAAATTGCTCTGTTGTGGACAGTAAATATACTTCCCAGTCTTTAATTAATGTTACAGAGAGTTGGCAATGCGGTTAGGGCCGCATAGGTGTGAGTTTTCATTCGGGAGATAGTGGGTTCGAAACCCAGTCGGCAGCCCTGAAGATGGTTTTCCGTGGTTTCCCCATTTTCCACACCAGGCAAATGCTCGGCCTGTACCTTAATTAACGCCACGGTCCTAGCCCTTTCCTATCCCATCGTCGCCATAAGACCTATCTTGGCCTGTGCGACGTAAAGCAAATTGTAAAAAAATAATGTTGAAGCTACCTCATCCTGCCACAGGACACAATCTGCAGCATTAAAGTTGTTTTAAAAATGATCACGGTCTCCCAATGCATCTGAGGTAGCCTTTCCTCCTGTAAAATTGTACTTTTCTGTCAAATTCTACTATCTAAAATAGTTGTTGAAATTGCAGTACAGTAACTCTGAAGTAGGCGTACCGTCGCAACAAGCATTCAAATAAGTTTGAATACTCTTCTTTCGGCTCTCTTGTTAATTTCATGCATCCAGAAACTTCTCCGATCTCTCGTATGTTTCTGCCTCCTCACACCTACTATCAGACCGTCCATTGCTGGCCTGAAGTTTCCCGTAAAATCCTGTTCGATTGTGTTCCGCTAGATGTGAGCGGTCGAGTGGAAATTTCGGCTGTTCGGTTCGATTCGATTCCTCTAGGTGGGAGCGAGCCTTTAGTCAACTTTTTCTCGCCGGTGGCATTGAAGGCCGGTGGCGCTAAACGTCAGACTTGAACTCTCGTGGGCCCAACAATACGTTAGACGGTTAGATTGTCAAGGGATTTTGCTGAACAGTTACGTCTGTTGGCGACGCTGATTGAAAGGGGTAGAAAAAACCAAAGAGTACACCGGAGTCTTACGATTTTGTGGAATTTCTTTGAGAGAAGAGACTCCTTTGACATAAGAGAAGCAGAAAAAGAAGAATTTTTTAGACTGAGGGATGTGTTTGTGTTTCTAAACAAATTGGAGGGAGTCGAATGTGAATTTATATTTCAGTAATCAGCATGTATTCGAGATTCGCAGAAATAATAACAATGTAAACTATCATTATTACATTGAGAAAATGAGTGAGAAAACTAAGGTGTAAGTAAATTATATTTTAAAGACTAATTTTACTTTCCACATTTGTGCAAACGCATGGAGTGATTTTATATTTGAGATATATCTTACGTTTATTTTTATCTCCCATTGCGACGTAAAAATTTGAAAGGTTCAAGGAGTCTAAAGGAAATCTCCTTATATCTCAACCTAGAGTTTTAGGTTATGGCACGCTCGCTGTGGTTATCGTGATATACGGCCCTGTAAAGCGCTGTTCTGAATTTACAGTCTGTTAATGGTGCTTGTATTATTTATTTGGGACAGAGATTCATCACTACGCTGAACATTCTGAGAAGAATCATTGCTCTCGCATATGATTAGGGAAGAAATCCCTGTTGACTTAACCTAACAATTTGTTCCTTTTCCTGTTTCATTTTAGGATGACTTTTCCCAACTTTAGGATCCTTTAATCTTTTATCATCCAATCCTTGTAAACTACTTTCTTTTATTCTGTTGTCATGTTTTTGAATGATTTGGTGAGTTTTCTATCTTTTTCATAGGTTATTCCATCCCATCCTTTAAAAAAAAATATATGCTTTATTTTCATACTGTTAGAGAACATACCTAAGAGGTTATTGCATATTTGAGAGTGTACCATTGTTCAAATTATAAACTGGACATTTAGGCCTAGATGAACATACCAGGGAATAGTTAGTGTGATGTGCCATGCTGAGGTAGCATTTCATGTAGGCCTAATATTGTCATATAGCTAAAGTAATTCTCAGTCTCAACAGAAGGCTGTTTTGCTATGGGTTTTATATCTATCTCATTAGTTTGTCAATTCCAGTAGTAATTATCATTGTATGGATGTCATTACATTTCACTCATTTGTTTTGCTCCAACACATCAAAGGCTTTTGGCTAAGCGAGGATGGAGAAAAGAGCTAGTGTTAGTAAAGTTAAGGCTGTAGAGTTAAGGTAAAGCCCCAACATTTGACTGGGGTGAAAATAGGAAACCATAGAACAATTTTCAATGCTGGCGATGGTGGGATTCAAACTAAGCATATTCCAAATGCAAGCTCACAGCTACATGACCCAAATTGTGTGTCCAAGCTAGATCTTTCTGTTTGTTTGTTTGTTTGTTTGTCCAACCCTTGTCCCGTTTCTCTATGGGGTCAGGTATGAGGTGAGATGAATCTCTCTGTCAGGTTTTTATGACCGGATGCCCTTCCTGACGTCAACCTCATCAGAGGAGTTAATGAGATGAAATGAATGACGTGATATATGATAGTGGGGAGAGGGTGAAACCCGGTGCCGGCACATAGCTTACTCATGTCGAATAGCACCAAGGAGTATGCTCAAGGCTCAACGTCCCCATCCGGTGGACAAATCACCATCAGCAGCGTCATATGCCCTCACTCCATTGAACTGCGGTGAGGTTTGGAATTTCATCCAGACTTTTGGCATGCAATCTAGTGATTAGAAATTGTATACCACCATCTCCCCTACCCTGCTGGCCAACATGATGGTGACAGTTTTTTTTTTTTTTTTTTTTTTTGTTAGTGGCTTTATGTCGCACGGACACAGATAGGTCTTATGACGATGATGGGATAGGAAAGGCCTAGGAGTTGGAAGGAAGCAGCCATGGCCTTAAATAAGGTACAGCCCCAGCATTTGTCTGGTGTGAAAATGGGAAACCACAGAAAACCATCTTCAGGGCTGCTGACAGTGGGATTCAAACCCACTATCTCCCGGATGCAAGCTCACAGCCGCATGCCTCTAACCGCACGGCCAACTTGCCCGGACAATTTTTTTGACCAATGGGACTCGAACTGGTTAACCACGGTGTCACATCCTTTAGACTTCAGCGCCTTAATGATCACGGCCACTGGGCAGGCTCAGGCGAGATCTTTCTGTCATTCAAAATTACCAGTAGATCAAAGATTTCGTTAGGCTGATATATGTTATCCATCAGAATTAAGTTAAAATGCTGCATAATCATTTCTTCTTGAGAATAATGGTGTAACAATTCTTTTTGAATTTACAATGATTAAAATTCATAAAAATTGTATAATGTATAATCATTGGTGGGAATAAGGTATATGTAACTTAGGTATCTTTTACATGAGTTGATATGGTAGCTATGACGTATAATGACAAATCCTAGTCATTTATATCCAGATTCACCTCTGTAAGATGTTTCTGATGATCATAATCAGCTACTCTTCTTCCTGCAGTGGTAAAGTTGCTTCCAAGTGACTTCCATTTATATAATCATCATGTTCAGCTACTTGATTGAATGGTCAGCATAGTGGCCTTCGGCCCAGAGGGCTTCAGGTTTGATTCCCGGCCGGGTCGGAGGTTTTAATCTTAAGTGGTTAATTCCCTTCGATCAGGAACTGGGTGTTTGTGCTGTTCCCAACATTCCTACAATTCATACACCACACACAACACTATCCTCCACCACATTAACACTTATTTTCATATACATGGCAGATGCTGCCCACCCTCGTCGGAATGTCTGCCTTACAATGGCTGCACCAGGTTAGCAATAGCCACACAAAATTTATATTATTATTATAGTTCATGGTGTGGGTTACTATAGTCACGTCCTAGTTCGTGAACCATGGGTAATGGCTGAGTGGCCTAGTAAATGGTCGTGAGAGTCGGGATACCAGTTGCTATGGAATGGGAGTGGGCATCTTGGACATATTCTCATTCCTTAACCCATTAGAGGAGAGATCCTCACTTGGACTAGGCTATATGTAAGTAGGGTAGCATCCTGTTTCATGAATTTACCGAGCTCAGAACATTTTAAGCAAGCCTCGGACCTATGGGAGTAATGGAGTCCCACTCCCATTTGACAGGCGAGGGACTCTTTGGAAAGAACTTGGCGAACAAAATGGAATTCGTTGGAGAGCTATCAATATTAATGGGGCTTATGGAAGAAAGAAAATAGAACTGGCTGAGTCAGCCTAAGTGATATTTGGGTAAGGTGAGATAACGAGGAAGAGATACAAGATTATAAAGTGTACTTGAGGGGTGTTAGAAAGGGAAGGGCAGAGTATAGGGTAGGGCTGTTTATCAGGAATACCATTGCACGCAACATAGTTTCTGTTAGGCACGTAAATGAGCAAATGATGTGGGTAAATTTGGCAGTTGGAGGAATTAGGACGAGAATTGTCTCGGTGTATTCATCATTTGAGGGTGCAGATGAGGATGAGGTTGACAAGTTTTATGAAGCATTGAGTGACGTCGTAGTCAGGGTCAACAGCAAAGATAGGATAGTGCTAATGGGCGATTTCAATGCGAGAGTTGGAAATTAAACTGAAGGATATGAAAGAGTGATTGGTAAATGTAGAGAAGATATGGAAGCTAATGGGAATGGGAAGCGTTTGCTGGACTTCTGTGCTAGTATGGGTTTAGCAGTTACGAATACATTCTTCAAGCATAAGGCTAAACACATGGGAAGCTAGGGGTACCAGATCCATAATAGACTATATCTTAACTGACTTCGAATTCAGGAAGTCTGTGAGGAGTGTACAAGTTTTCTGTGGATTTTTCGATGATACAGACCACTATCTGATCTGTAATGAACTAAGTATCTCTAGGCCTAGGGTAGAGAAAGTGAAATCTGTCTGCAAATGAATAAGGGTAGAAAATCTCCAGGATGAGGAAATTAGACAGAGTACATGGATATGATTAGTGAGCGGTTTCGAACTGTAGACAGTAAGCAGGTTCAGTATATAGAAAGAGAATGGGTGGCATACAGGGATGCTGTAGTAGAAACAGCAATGGAATGCCAAGGAACAACTGTGTGTAAAGATGGGAAAAGGCGAACATCTTGGTGGAATGATGAAGTGAGAGCAGCTTGTAAACGTAAAAAGAAGGCTTATCAGAAATGGCTCCAAACAAGGGCTGAGGCAGACAGGGATTTGTATGTACTGTAGGTGAAAGAAACAGAGTGAAACAAATAGTTGTTGAATCCAAAAAGAAGTCATGGGAAGATTTTGGTAATAACGTGGAAAGGCTAGGTCAAGCAGCAGGGAAACCTTTCTGGACAGTAATAAAGAATCTTAGGAAGGGAGGGAAAAAGGAAATGAACAGTGTTTTGGGTAATTCAGGTGAACCCATAATAGATCCCAGGGAATCACTGGAGAGGTGGAGGGAATATTTTGAACATCTTCTCAATGTAAAGGGAGATCTTCCTGGTGGTGTTGCGAACAGCCAGGCTCATGGAGCGGAAGAAAATGATGTCGGTGAAATTGCGCTTGAAGTGGAAAGGATGGTAAATAAACTCCATTTGTCATAAAGCAGCAGGAATAGATGAAATTAGATCTGAAATGGTGAAGTATAGTGGGAAGGCTGGTATGAAATGGCTTCATAGATTAGTAAGATTAGCATGGAGTGTTGGTAAGGTACCTTCAGGTTGGACAAAGGCAGTAATTGCACCTATCTACAAGCAAGGGAACAGGAAGGATTGCACCAGCTATAGAGGTATCTCACAGATTAGTATACCAGGCACGGTATTCACTGGCATCTTGGAAGGGAGGGTGCGATCAGTGGTTGAGAATTTGGATGAAAACCAGTGTGGTTTCAGACCACAGGGGGGCTGTCAGGATCAGATGTTTAGTACCTGCCAGGTTATACAAAAAATGCTATGATGGGAATAGACAGCTGTGTTTATGTTTCGTAGATCTAGAGAAAGCATATGACAGGGTACGGAGGGAAAAGATGTTCGCCCTACTGGGAGACTATGGAATTAAAGGTAGATTATTAAAATCAAACAGAGGCATTTATGTTGACAATTGGGTTTCAGTGAAAATTGATGGCAGAATGAGTTCTTGGTTCAGGGTACTTTCAGGGGTTAGACAAGGCTAAAAGTTATAAAGTGGCAGGGAGGGAGGGATTCAGTTATGTGGAAATGTAGTAAGCAGTCTGACCTATGCGGACAACTTGATCTTAATGGCAGATTGTGCCGAAAGACTGCAGTCTAATATCTTGGAACTTGAAAATAGGTGCAATGAGTATGGTATGAAAATAAGCCTTTCAAAGACTAAATTGATGTCAGTAGTAAGAAATTCAACAGAATTGAATGTCAGATTGGTGATACATTTTAAGTATTTAGGTTTGTGTTCTCCCAGGATGATAATGTAACAAGTGAGATTGAATCAAGGTGTAGTAAAGCTAACACAGTGAGCTCGCAGTTGCAGTCAACAGTATTCTGTAAGAAGGAAGTCAGCTCCTGGACGAAACTATCTTTACATCGGTCTGTAAAACTTTGCTTAACGGGAGCGAAAGCTGGGTGGACTCAGAATATCTCATTCATATGTTAGAAGTAACAGACATGAACATATCAACAATGATTGCTGGTAGAAACATTGGGAACAATGGCAGGAGGGTACTGGGAATGAGGAGATAAAGGCTGACTTAGGAATGAACTCGATGGATGAAGCTGTACGCATAAACTGGCTTCGGTGGTGGGGTCATGTGAGACGAATGGAGGAGGATAGGTTATCTAGGAGTGACTGTGTAGAAATAGAGGGAGACCAAGACGATGATGGTTAGACTTAGTTTATAACGATTTAAAGATAAGAGGTATAGAAGTAAGTGAGGCCACAGCACTAGTTGCAAATAGAGGATTGTGGCGATGTTTAGTAAATTCACAGAGGCTGGCAGACTGAACGCTGAAAGGCATAACAGTCTACAATGATAATGCATGTTTAAGGTTCGATAACATTGACGCTAGAGAGGAACAAGAACTCTTGGACAATCTGGCTCCGATTTGAGATTTATTTGAAGAATTTGTTAATAACTGTAAACAGTACTACCGTGTTAGTGAAAATGTTACAGTAGATGAGAAACTTTTATCTTTTCATGGAAAGTATAAATTTAGACAATATTTGCACTCAGAATCAGCGTACACAAGCTCTTGAACTCGTTGATGGATTAGTTTTTATACAATTGCATGTGTTGATTTGTTTTATGGCTGATGATGACATTTAAATGTCAAAATTGGTCCCATGTTAAATAAATGTTGTGAATAACATCTATACAACACGTAATTAGTATTGAATAGGTTGAACCTTATAAATAACTCATCTCTGTGACAGGGGACACAGCTCAATTAACAACAGTTGCTGTAAAGTTTGTTGATCAGTTTTATGGGATATGAGCATTGAAGGTCACGACATTTATTATTCTTTTAACTTGGTGATTTGCAAGGTTGGTGAATAAGAGGTTGCTCACAGTAGGGGTTTCTGCATTCGGAAGGCTTTAGCTATGCTTGGGTTGTAACATCACTGAGAGACCCATCTTGCTGAGGAATCCCACCTACTGCCAGTCTCACTAAGAGTTTGACTCAACTTCATTGAAGTCTCGGGTTGCATATAAATATGCCTGGTCTGAGGTGTATGGTTGCTGCGTGCAATAATAGTAGGTTGGAAAACCAGGAAAGATCCCTCCAAAGGTCGCATCATATACTTCCAGTTTTCCAAATTACAGCTGTGTATCCATAAGTCATTTGCATAAGGAGTTAATTAACAATGTAAGAGGTTAGAACATTCTGTTCAGAGCATCCCCACAAAACTGGTGAACGATCTGAAAGAAATTTGTACTGAAATCAAATAGACACAAACCATCAAAAATGTGTGAATGGACTGAAAAAGACATATCGACAGCTTTCACTTTAAGGTATCCAGGGAAGGAAACTTACATTTATATGGAACAAACACTGCTTTATCCTGTACCTGAATACACCCTGAAACAATGAGCTTCAAATATCGACATGCAGAATGGAGAGAGAAACCTGGAAGATATTCTGCAAATGATGAAGGTAGCTGCTGTCTCCTATAAAGACCATGAGAAAATTGCAGTCTTCCAGTTTGACGAAATGTGCCTGAAAAGTGCTTTTGAGTTTGACCTTCTGAAGGATGAAATCATAAGCCCCAGTTCTTTGTTGCAAGCTGTGATGGTGAGAGGACTGTTCAAGAACTGGGAGCAAGTAATTTATGCTGATTTCAATAAAAAGAAGACAAAACACATACTAGACAATTTGGTTTGACGCCTTTCAGAAATGGAGTAGTGAATGTCTCTGACATGGGCGCTTGTAGAAAGCATATGGATCGATGAAACAAGAACATGGTTTTTGAACCTACAAACTTTGGAAAAAGTATATTACTTTGCAGATACCTCTTACCTCTTGAAACTAATTCGGAACTGGTTTCTCGTCACCGACTTTGAACATTTTGAAATTCAAGTTGTCTCAAAAGAACCTGTGGAAGCTCTAGTTAAGAATGGCAGCTATGAAATTGAAGCATGCCACAAAATCAATTTCAGTCATTTAAACTGGAAAGGATGAAAGCTGCAGAATTAATTTCATGCAGTGTAGTTACACTATTACAATAGTCGGGTCATTCTAAAGTCCCTAGCAAAAGTATGTATGCAGTTAAAACAACAAGAGGACATTTCAAATAAAACGTGTGGCCTTAGTAACAGCATTATCTGCAAGGGAAAAATAAATTAAGCAAGTGTTCCAGAAAGCTATTCCCATGACTTCCTCATGCTTGAAATATCTGATCTCAGAAGTTCACAATGTACATTTTAACCTACCTACTGAACGAAGACTCACTTGAGAATCTGTTTTCCCAGACCCGATCTCAAGGTGGATTATATGACCACCTTACACCGTTAAATAGTCTTCGGATGGTTATTCTAATGCTGGTAAAATAGAGAAACACAAGGACACATAAAAGTGCAGTATGCTATATATTATTTAAATTTAATTAGTAGGCCCTATACGGTGACGAAGTAATATTACGGGCAGAAAAGGAAACGTAAAATTTCTCCATTAATATTAGAAGTACTGAACCATTGTAGATTATAAAAGATGTGTAAAATATACTGTATTTACACGAATAATCCTCGCATATTTTTAAAACAAAATTTGAGGCACGAAATTGAGGTGCAGGTTTTATTTGCGTCAAGGTTGGCAACACGCACCTGGCTCCCCTAGTTTCCGATGTTGTGTGTACAGTTATACCGCAGATGGAAGAAAACTGTCCCCATATGCCATATTTAAACAGAAAATAATTCAGACTTTTATGTCTAAACTGCCTTTAATTTTTAAATAGTGTTTTACAGAGTAATTTAAATTCAAAATTTCTCTGTGTCACGATAGAATGCATCTTCCGGAACGTACAGCAGAAGCTTTCCGCTCGTCTATAGTGTGTTTCATAGTTGAAGTTCAAGTGAAATCGTAATTCTTTTGTATTCAGCGTTCTAAGGAACACCAAAATATCACGTAGCAGGCAGTGTGTGGAGAAGCGGAATTCAACAGTTGGCGAAAAAGCGGGCCTCATAATTATAATCAATTCGTATGCACCGAACAATATTGTCAATGCCGATGAAACTGCACTTTTTTTTTTTAATGCCAAGCCCAAACGGACTTGCGGTACTGTACTATGTTCCGACGGAAGTGAAAGACTTCAAATACTTTTCATGCAAGTACAAGGCATCTAAAATGCATACAGTACAGTAACCCAATGAATAAAGTACTTGCACAGGGGAGCCAGCATAGAGTTCTCCTTGCCTTTGATTAATTCTTTTTCTTTTGTTGCATGAGGTTATGTTTGCCAGTGAATTAGCCAAGTGCATTGTTTGAATCGTTGCCTACGCTATAATACAAGGCCTTGAAATGCACTCGTGGAAACGGGTTGCTTCCTAGTTCACCATTCAGCCACTAGGATCGCGGTCTTGCTCCCTTGTATTCGCATGGGCGTATATGTCAATAAGTAAAGTATATCGTAAATAAAAAGAACTGAATGTTTTTGCGAGTATTGACAGTACTTTATTTATAGAGCGGTGCTGCATTGGCTTGGATATGTCACTGAAGTTTCAAAACTTTCCTTCTGAGGGGCTTCTTATCAAGTTTCAAAACTTTCTCTCTTCTACTTGAGTGGCTCAAAGCAATGTTGTCTAACAGAGGTCTCAGAAATTTTCATAGTAGAAAAAGAGGTGGTTTGTCGGCTTTACACTTTCCACACTTAATTTCACTGTTGAACATGTCTTTCGAAAAAATAAACGTACACCTTTTAGTAACTCTCTTCTGGACAAGTACTGTGTAGCGGAAGTGACAAATTCCGTCGTTCACTGCAGAAGTGCCACAGACGATTTTCGGTATCTGAGGGCTCCTCGATCTTGAAAACGATTAAGACACAATGTTGGACTTTGTCTAGCTGGAGAACAGATATGTTCTAAACAGCCTTTACAGTCTGTTTTTTCTTTTGCCACACGAACCATAATGTCGTATTCCGCTTGGAGTCTTAGGTAGCTAAAGAAGAGCTCGATGTCATATTTCGTTAGGTTTCTCATCAATGCATAATGAAAATGTATACTTATGAGGTATTTTACGCAGGCCACAGTGGACTGGGTAGCCAAGATCTGTGCCTGATACATTTCTCTCATGATTCTTTTTTACTTTCCCTGAATGCATTTTAAGTTTCTTAATATATGACAGGAAATCATTAATTAACCAACTGAGGAATTCATCTTCAGTACTAAAAGATGCTTTTTTTTTGCTAGTGACTTTACATCGCACAGACACAGATAGGTATTATGGCGACGATGGGATAGGAAAGGCCTAGGAGTTGGACAGAAGCGGCCGTGGCCTTAATTAAGGTACAGCCCCAGCATTTGCCTGGTGTCAAAATGGGAAAACCATCTTCAGGGCGGCCGACAGTGGGATTCGAACCCACTACCTCCCTGATGCAAGCTCACAGCCGTGCGCCCCTAACCGTACGACCAACTCGCCTGGTTAAAAGATGCTCGTTTGTTCTCGTTCCTGAGTATGTCCCATGTGAGGTGTTGCAGACGTTATGCGCATTGAACAATTTAATAAAATGCTCCATAAAACAAATGGCCTACTTTAAACTGTATTTTATGCTCTCGGGACAAAACCACCTCCATACTTTACAAACCAGAGATTGTTTCAGGGTAAAATACAATATTTTTAGCTCTTCTTCCTCTTATCTTAATCTGTTTACCCTCCAGGGTTGGCTTTTCCCTCGGACTCAGTGAGGGATCCCACCTCTACCGCCTCAAGGGCAGTGTCCTGGAGCTTCAGACTTTGGGTCGGGGGATACAACTGGGGAGAATGACCAGTACCTCGCCCAGGCGGCCTCACCTGCTATGCTGAACAGGGGCCTTGTAGAGGGATGGGGAGATTGGATGGGACAGGGAAGGAAGCGGCCGTGGCCTTAAGTGAGGTACCATCCCTGCATTTGCCTGGAGGAGAAGTGGGAAACCACGGAAAACCACTTCCAGGATGGCTGAGGTGGGAATCGAACCCACCTCTACTCAGTTGACCTCCTGAGGCTGAGTGGACCCCGTTCCAGCCCTCGTACCACTTTTCAAATTTCGTGGCAGAGCCGGGAATTGAACCCGGACCTCCGGGGGTGGCAGCTAATCACGCTAACCACTACACCACAGAGATTTTTAGCTCTTGCTACATTCATTTTCGTGAAATTTGTTGGGCAGATTATTTTCCTCGTTGGTTTCCTAATTTAAGATTTCTGAGTTTGAAGACACCTCTCAAATGATTGCCGGTCACGGTAGCATAGTTTAAATAAAGTCCAGTGACAAATTTTGGGATCGCCCGATTCTTATGACATAACTCGGATCAAAACTTAGGAACAGAGGCCTACTTCGATCAGCTTGAAGTCGTATCTCATGCGTAATACTTCCTCTGTATAATGTTTCGAACATTGAACATTCACTGGAAACTTGTGAAATGAAATTCCATTACCTTTAATTTCTCGTGAATAAACCATGACTGGAACTGTGAATGCTGAACATCAGACGAATACATAATACATTCACAACCAACTCAGTTAATGAACACGTTTAAAGGCGCGAGCCTGGTAGACAGGGGGCAAGATAGCGATCCTAGTGGCCCGGCATTGAACTTCAGTGTAACCACTTCCGTAGCGTTTAACGGGCTCTATTACCAGGCCTTGTATTATAACGTAGGCAATGGTTTGAATACTGTAAATGCACCTTATTGGATACATTTTGGAATAGTTTTTTTCATACCATTTGAACATTTCAAACTGTGAATCAATGTTAATTGCTTGCGGTAATGGGTATTAGAATATGCTGTAATGCGGTGAGGTTTGGCATTTCTTAATTACAACTTTTTAGAAATCTTTTTTTAATTCATTTTGTAAAGGGCACCTGAGCCATGGCTCATATAGGTGCAATACATATCTGATATACATGTAGCAGAATTAGGAGATAACAGAGAATCTCAAATGTTTTACATGAGAATAAATGGAATGTGAGTTAAACTCATTATAGAGGTACGATATATTTAACGTATACATTTAACGTATACATATTACATAGTCAAGATATCTCAGATGTTCATAGCATCTTATGTAAATATTTTACAAGTTTCTGCTTAAATACAGTAAATGAAGCAGCCTGTCGAATATGTTCAGGAATTGAGTTATACACATGTGCTGAGTAGTACCGTACAGATTTGTTGCCATATTTAGTTGAGTTAATTAATTCAATGTGAATTTTATTGATACCTCTTGTATTGTATGAATGTATGTCAGAATTTGTCACACACAAAGTATTGAAGTGAGCCAGATTATTTATCAATTTACAGACCATCACAGCTGAAGCTTTCTGACGTAAAGCCTGAAGTGGAAGAACATTACAATGTTTGTATAGATAAGCTGTTGGTGTCAATGTAGGTAGCCATTTTTAATGCTCTCTTGTGTAGGATTTCAACAGTCTGAAATAGCTCTTTATTGCAACATGCCCAAATATGCACCATATAAAGTATATGACTTTGAATAAGAGCGTGAATAAGATTATTTATGACCTGGATTGTAGCGACTTATTTCTCAACTTCACATACTGATTTTTGTTAAGATAGGACCACTACTAACATAAATATTTGAAAATTATATTTTAGGCCTTCCCCCTAAACTACCATTTCTCTCAGCGTGAATAAGATTATTTATGGCCTAGATTGTAGCGACTTATTCCTGGACACTACATACCGATTTTCATTAAATTCTCTTCAGCCGTTTTCTCGTGATGCGTGTACATACATACAGACAGACAGAAATTACGGAAAATTAAAAAGTGCATTTCCTTGCTACTATGGACACGACTGATGCAGAAATACCATCCTTTTTAAATTCTAAGCAATGTACAGACGAGACAAAACTCTTATTTTATATATATAGATGTGGCCAGAGACGGAATATTCTCGTTGCAGCTCCAAGAAACTGACATGTAAGCCAGTCGACGAGGACAATGCACGTAAATGCCAGCCATGTCCTCCAGGCCGGATGGGAGCTCTACGGTCGCTTAACTTTAGTTATGTAGTAATTATCGATAGGACCACTTATAATATAAATATATGAGAATTGAATTTTAGGCCTTCCCCTAAACTACCATTTCACTCAGCGTGGATAAAATGATTTATAGCTTAGATTGTAGTGGCTCACCCCCCCGACTTTACATACCGTTTTTCATGAAATTCTCTTCAGCCGTTTTCTCGTGATGCGTGTACATACAGACAGACAGAAATTATGGAAAAGTAAAAAGTACATTTCCTTTATTCTGTGGACATGACCGATATAGAAATACCATTCTTTTCAAATTCTGAGCAATGTACAGACAGAACTCTTATTTTTTATATATAGACGTGGCCAGAAACGGAATATTCTCGTTGCAGCTCCAAGAAACTGACATGTAAGCCAGTCGCCGAGGACAATATACGGAAATGCCAGCCATGTCCTCCAGGCCGGATGGGAGCTCCCCGGTCGCTTGACTCGCTAGTCCCTTCCAAGAAGCACCAAAAGGTAACAATTAGGATCAACCAGGTTTGTATTACTCCCAACCTTCTTCCAACTGAAAGTCCGTGATAAGATCAGAAACTTATCTTCACATCTTGTACAGTTTGTGACATCTGACGTGTCAGCTCTGTAACACCACAGTATGTCAGACTTCGAATCCAGGAACCTGGTTTGAGTCCTGTTGGTGGAAAAAGTTTTCACTATCAGAATGTTGGCCGGCAGGATAGGATAGGTGGTGGTATATAATTTCTAATCACTAGATTGTATACCAAAAGCCTGGGTTCAGGTCTCCTCACCTTGTTAATATGGAGTGAGGGGACATGACACTGGTGATGGCTGTTCGTCTATTAGATGAGGACGTAAAACATACAGCAGGCCCCTGGAGGTTATTCAACAGGAGTAGGCTTTGTGCTGACACTGGGTTTCACCCTCTCCCTACCTCATCACCACCAGAACCTTACACACAGGTCTCCTTTGGGCTTCAACTAGAAAGACCTGCATCAGGCCTTTCCATAGGCCACATGGCATCGGTCATCAATATTAAGACCATTATACATGTAAGCCAATTGTATGCTAATCTCCTTATGATGCGTTTTATAGTAACTTACCTTTCCATTACATTTTGGCCTCTCAGTACAGAATCTATTTTTTTTGTTTATAGTGCAGGTGTCATATCTTTCATGTCTATATTTACAGTCGTCATTCTAACAATAGAAATATCTCCAGCTGCACAGCTGTCATTTTTGTTATCCTTTTCATCTATTCTCTGTGAAGGCCAAAGATAAAATACCATAGTATGGTCATTGTTTTAATTTTCTTTAAAATCTTACAAAGTTCTCTTGTATATAATCTATGTACTGTAATTTTTTACATAAATACTTACCCATGTATTTTTTAAATTTATAAATATAATATACTTTTTATCTGTTTTATTTTCAGACTGGTATGTGGTGATGTTGAAGGGAAGTTTAAAATTTTGTTTAAACGAGTTGAGTCCGTAAACCAAAAAAGTGGTCCATTCGATTTCCTCCTCTGTGTGGGTGACTTCTTTGGCTCTTCAGCAAAGAATTGGAAGCCATATCAGGATGGGATTGAAAAGGGTAAATATTACAATAGTTATAATAATGGGTCAGATTTTGATGGCCAAAAGATATTAAAAATATGTAAGCAAATATGGCCTAAAAAAATTCAAATATAACCCATAATGACAAACATGTGACCTAACAGATTGATTCATTTGTATAAAAATGTGATCTTACAGTTTAATTAATTCAAATATAACGAACATCTCGTAATTACTGGTTGCATAATTATTTCTATCATCTATCAGAAAGTTCTTTGTTCCACTTCACCTTCAGCCATAGCAAGTTATGTACCCTGAAAAGTAAAACAGAAATGTAACAATCAGTGATGAAGGACTTGGCTGTTGTCTAATCAGCAAATTATTTATAACAGTGAGAATAAAATATCCATACCAGTACCTGGCATTAGTCTCTTCTGTCAATGAAATTACACTGTGGGTATTTCAAGTTGGCAAATTGACAAAACTGGAAGCCTCTGCAGTTATCAGACAGGATGTTTTAATACCTGAAGAAGCTCCGATCGACATCGCACGGTGTTATGGAAGCAAACTTGAAGTTATTTCATTCAGGGGATAGTGTTGAAGATTGTAAATATACAGTGCTCCGCAATCTACCAGGGAGTTTAATGACTATTCATGTACAGACATATTGTTTTACAAAATTGTACAGAAACTATTTTAATCCTCCTAGTCATTACTATATATTTTTACATCCAATTAAGACTAAAGTTCACACATAAATAGACATGTTGCGACCTGGCATTGGATCATCCTCAGCAAGACATGTTTGATGTATTAAAAGACATAGCAGAGACACAAAATGAAGTATCAGTTAAAAAGTTTTTTAAAAAGCATGAGATGAAAGTTAAAAAACTGTGAAATATTGATCGTTAAAACAGTCTTGAGCTGGAAGTCTTTCTGTTTCAATGCTTTTTGTTGTCCTTTGTTGTGGATCAACTGGTGTCTATACTGTTGGCTTAGTTTTTGTGTTTCGACATGGGCTGATGTAAATAAGCATTATTGAAGTTGAACCGTCTGATATTAATCTATAAAATGGATAATACAAATCGAAACGTTGAAAAGTGGTGACTAACAGGAACAACATTTAGATTAAGTTATGAAGAATGAAAATGAACTTATGTTACGTGGCCTGCTTGTATCACCCGTGTTCTGATTATGGAGTCCAGCTCTCGACTGACTTGCTCCCGCAGTCGAAATGCAAAATATGTTGCTGCAAGAAAAATTTGAAAAAAGAAATCAAGACCATCTGCGAAATAGCTTTGAACCCCGGATTCAGCACGTATGTATGTTGGGTATTCAGCCCGAAGGCTGGTTTGATCCTCCACAGTTCCACTGAAAGCTATCAACAGATAGCCTAGGCGTCACTGAAGAGGCGTACTAGCGAAATGAGTGAGGTAGTTTCCCGTTGCTTTCCTCACCGAGCCAGCAGTTGCTACTGCACATCAGCCTGCCAAGCCCACTGAAATGCATGCACTAACCGACCCTATGAGCGATATTTTCACACCATTCATAACAGGAACTGGCTGCACAAGGAATGTTATTACTAGCATCGCTCATACCTCGGTCACTTTCATATTGTCAAAGCCAAGGATGAGACTGAGACAGGTCAATGAAAGTAACAAATTGCTCTAGCCCATACCAGAAGACATAGTGCAGTGTAAACACTACATCTCTTCAGCACAAAATTTATAAATAAGCCAAACAATAAACATATTTAACAAGCCCAGAACTGCTTTAACGAAAGAGTAAAAAACTAAACAAAAATATGCCACATTCACATTTAGCAATAATAATATAGGCCTAAACATAATCACCAACGTCCTCTGACTGGTCTGCCAGAAGCAATGAAGAGGTGATTGGACTCCCTATTGGATGTGTATTGTTTCTTTGACCAAGACTGCCATATGTGATTGTTCATTATCTATATTGTTGTTATTTAATCTGTATTTGACCCAGGGCCCTTTCGGCCCTGGGAATTCAAAATTTGTCTCTTGTCACTTCTGAGTTTGTAATTTATTAAGAAAAAATAAAGCACATGAGTGGGATAACCCTCCTTGTTGGGTCAGGTTTCCTACTCGCTGCAGCTAACGCCCGTGCTGTCTATAC
This sequence comes from Anabrus simplex, assembly GCF_040414725.1. NCBI lineage: Eukaryota > Metazoa > Arthropoda > Insecta > Orthoptera > Tettigoniidae > Anabrus > Anabrus simplex. Next base: position 120,251,465 of record NC_090269.1, read on the forward strand.
GCGCAGTAGCCGGCCATATAATAGGCCGGGGTAACGGCAGCTCAAGGTCTGTTAGTCACGGGAGGGGCCAGCAATAATAAGCCCACCATCGTCTTCATCACCAGGAGCCCTGCGTGGGTCATGGGATTGCTCCTGTTTGTCGCCAAACACATCCTTGCAGGCAAATTTTTCTGGGTTCGCCGACTCATCTCACCAGACTTCATCGCCACGCCTAGGTCCATGGGGCCATGAGGTCGCCCATTCAACATCTTCGCTGATGCCACGCCTCAGTCGATCGCCACAGTAACGCCTGCTGCCCACCAGGCTTAGGCCCAGGCGTTCCGCCAGCCAGAGTCCATTAACGCCGTCGAAGTTGCTGCAGCCATCATTGCGTCCCATTGGACCATCAAAGACTTGCATTTGACGTATCAGTTTCCTAATTTGTGTATGTTTACATAGCTCCGTGGCCCGGTACTCCCTCCAGTCCATCCGCGGAGCTGTCTTGCGTCGTTCACCTTTGTTAATTCATTTGTATGTGGATCTAATAAAAACAGCATGTGAGAGAGGGTTACCCTCTTATGGTTACCCGCCGCCTCCACTGAAAACTCGGCAGGCGTACCCTCTCGGGAAGTGGTGACTTCAGTACACGCGAGCCTCCAAACTCTATAAAAGGAGGCCTCACCCCGAGAGGGTCGTCAGTCGGCAGCCAGCGGAACCACGGGTGGCTTGCTCGTTTAAATAAAAATCTTTAATTGCATTCACAGCATTTCCATTAATGCCATAATTACATTTGAACCCTTTGCATAGTCTTCTCAAATGAGCTTCGGTAGGGAGAGGAAGTAACTCGTGCTTCAAACAATGTCTGTAACCCTTAGGGGATTTCATTTTCAAAAACGAACTATCTAATATAAATTCATTAGAATAGCGCATACCTTTTGGGCTGCTGCTATATTTTTTGAGCATTGTGTTCACAATTAATTTTTGTTTCTTGCTAAGGAACTTAAAGACTGTCTTCAGTTTCACTTGACACAGACTTAATTTGCAATCTGCTTTAATTTAGCTCTGCATGCAACTAACTTTTTTTTTTGGTTCTAATTAAATTCCTACCAAGGTTTTTGACTTGTCTCCTCAAATTTAGAGTAGTTCTATAAGCATCAACGTCACTATCAGCTACTTTACAGGTCAAACTGAGACCAGGTTCTTTTATTTTTACGTTATCGTCACTATTAAGTATTTTAGATGTCGAGGGAAAATTTAGTTCATCACATTCTAAGTTACTACTGTTAATATTGTCATTGCCAACATGTTCTTTGAGTAACTCTCGTTTTAATGGGGGTTTTGGAATTTTCAGGGACTTGCTTAAATAGGACGGTGAGTTAGGAAAAATGTGAGGGACAGCTCCTGGCTTTAAGCTCCACCTTATTGGATTTCAACTTTTTCCGCATTAATAATAATCAAGTCTACCTTCATAATAAGATCTTCCGAAAAATGACACTCACAAATCCTAGACTTACGCGTAAGCTGCATGTCTTTTCTTGGGATTGTTCTAGCCCACTGAGAGAAATACTCCTCACTTTCAGGTGGAGAGAAGAAGAAATGTTTATCTTCACCTGACCTGTAAGCAGATCGACACCCCGGCACAATGCATGATGGCATTTTCACACTCACTATATTCCAAAATATAACTTAATTATTACACAAAAAAAAAAAAATCACTCCTGCTACAAGTAAAAACGCACACACCCAGTATAAACAATGCCATCTGTTAACCCAAAGTGATCATTGTGCTGCAGTGGCAAATCCCTGCACTGTAGCCACTAGTTTTCCATTGCTGTAATGGGAAGCGAGTCAAAGTGCTCTCGCTTCCTCTTTCTATTCACTATGGTGTTACTATTAGAAAAGACTTAAACTTGTCAGAGCAAGTGGAAAATGTAGTTCAGAAATCCTGGAGATCATTACATCTTATTATGCGGAATCTCAAGAAAGCTAATTCTGGTGCCAAAGGTAAAGCTTATAAATGCTTGGTAAGACCGATTCTCGAATGTGGATCTGTGTGCTGGGATCCATACAGGGTGGGTTTAATAAATTCCCTAGAGAAAGTGCAAAGAAGAGCAATGCGTTTTGTAACCGGGAATAGGAGGAATACCATTAATTGGGAAAGTCTTTAATCTAGAAGAACTAGAGCTCGCCTGTGTGGTTTTTATAAGATCTATACGGGAAGGGCTGCCTGGAATAGTATTAGAAATAGGTTGGAACCTCCCTCATACTTATCGAGAAATGATCATAAGCATAAAATTAGGGCCAGAAACCAGCATACGGACGTGGGCAAGTTTTCCTCCATAAACAGGACCATAAGAATTGGAATAAATTACCTGCAGCAGTCTTTGATAGATTCCCTTCCAGTATCAAATCATTTAAGAAGACCATTAGTGCTAGTGTAAAGTGAAAAGTGAAAGTTGTAAATTACAGACACTGAATTTGTGATTTTCTGCTTGGTTTAGATTGTGAAATTAATAGTTTTTCTTGTGGTATTCTCTTTCCAGGGAATTGCTTGTTGTACTCATGTTGCTGTAGTTATTGTTGGGTAATTACCAATGTTTTTAACTTTACTTTATTATCATTGTAATTTTAAGCTAGTAGTAAGCTCAACCTATAGTATTGTAAGCCGCAGTGTTAAGCTCTGGAAATACTTAAGTTGTGTATGAAATTTTATACGATGATGCTGTACTTAGAATGTTAAACTAGTAGTACTTCTTGTAATATATTTTTTCCCATGGAATTGCTTGTTGTACTCCAGTTGCTGTTGTTGTCATCGTCGTTGTTGTCTTTTTTGTTGTTGTTGTTGTTGTTGGGTAGTTGTAAGTTCACTTTATCATCACTTGTAGTGTTAAGCTAGTAGTAAGCTCAACCTATAGTATCGTAAGCCGTAGTGTTAAGCACTGGAATACTTAAGTTGTGTGTGAATTTGTATATGATGATTCTGGATTTAGAATATAAACTGACTAGTATATCTTGTAATTTTTTTTTTTTTTTTTCCCCATGGAATTGCTTGTTTTACTCTTGTTGTTTGTTGGGTAATTATGTTAACTTTACTTTATTATTACACTACTGTAAGTGACCATTGCCACTGGAATATTTCTCATTTACGATGTATTTGTTAATAATAATAATAATAATAATAATAATAAAAAGTAATGGAGTGCATTCGAACAAAGTCAGGTGAAACAGGAAATATTAAATTAGGAAATGAAGTCTTAAAGGAAGTAGGTGAATATTGTTTCTTTGGGAGTAAAATAACAATGGCAGAAGTAAGGACATAAAATGCAGACTAGCGCAAGCAAAGAAGGCCTTTCTTAAGAAAAGAAATGTGCTCACTTCGAACATTGATATAGGAATTAGAATGGCGTTTTTGAAGACTTTCTTCTGGAGCGTGGCATTGTATGGAAATGAAACATAGATGATAACTAGCTCAGAAAGAAAGAAAGTAAAAGCTTTTGAAATGTGGTGTTACAGAAGAATGCTGAAGTTGAGATGGATAGATCGAATCACGAATGAACAGATACTGAATTGAATTGGTGAGAGGAGATCGATTTGGCTAAATTTGACTAGAAGAAGAGATCGAATGGTAAGACACATCTTAAGACACCCAGGACTTGTGCAGTTGGTGTTTGAAGGAAGTGTAGATGATAATAACGGTAGGGGTAGACCAAGGTATGAATATGATAAGCTGAGTACAGCAGATGTAGGATGCAGCAGTTACGTAGAAATGAAAAGGTTAGCACAGGATAAGGTGGCATGGAGAGCTGCATCAAACCAGTCTATGGACTGATGACTCAAACAACAACATGCGTTTACGGAACATTTCTGTGTTGTGTTATTTGTAAGTTATTTAATATTTTGCAGTGAGTTATGTCCTGTTTATTTAAGAAGTGAGGTATTTCCTTTATTGTCTTCTAACTCATGTAGTACTGGTAATGTCTTGGGTAGGAATCTATTGGATCTTAGTCACGATCTATGTTTGAGGTCAGGTCACCAGCAGTAAGTTCCAAGTTTATAGCAAAATTGAACTTGGCAACTTAATTTAAAAAAATGAAATTTCTGAATTCAAGCGAGTTATGGATTTTTAACAGATTAAATTGAAATACTGTAGTCTCTAATGATAAATCACAACGCAGTGTAACTCCAACATATCACTTTGGGGAATATTGCCCTATTCCAAACAACTTACAAATTCAGAAGACACTTTTTCTTGCTAGTTGCTTTACATCGCACCGACACAGATTGGTCTTATGGCGACAATGGGATAGGAAAGGCCTAGGAGTGGAAAGGAAGCAGCCGTGGCCTTAATTAAGGTACAGCCCCGGCATTTGCCTGGTGTGAAAATGGGAAACCACGGAAAACCATCTTCAGGGCTGCCGACAGTGGGATTCGAATCCACTTTCTCCCGTATGCGAGTTCACAGCCGCGCGCCCCTAACCGCATGGCCAACTTGCCCGGTCAAAAGACTCTACCAAACCTAGGAACATCATCGTGTTCCATACAACTTCCAGTACCATGAACATCGACAGGCTCATATCACACACACAAAAAAAAAAAAGTAAACTCATTTTATCCTAAGATAATTAGTGTGAAAATTGTAATGGCATTAAGTACATTGCAATCACTTTTAACTCCCAGTACCATGAACATCGACAGGCTCATTTCACACAAATTAAAAAAAAAAAAGTAAACTCATTTTATCCCAAGATAATTAGTGTGAAAATTGTAATGGCATTTAGTACATTGCAATCACTTTGATGATGTTACTGTGTGGTACCCCGTGTCCTAGGGCAGCTGTCTCTTGTGGATTTTCTCTTTTGCAGGTCTTACTCAGTAACTTTAGTTAAATTGATAATTATTTTGTAGAATTTATTGTACTTTGAGTGACGAAAACTCATCCGAGTTATGAAAGGTTGTAATGTAATCTTTATCTGACTTGATTCTTTGTAGCCATATATAAGTATGCATCATGCATTATAATCATTTACTTCTAATGCCAGGGATGATATTTTTTTTAATAAAGTAGATTTTTGAAATTTTACTTCATTATTTTTATTCTCCTCTTTGGGCCAAACCTTACCCTGTTCTTTCGTACCTGATACCCCCTCAGGTATGAGCCTCTGTTCTTTTCTTTGTGTGTGTGTTGTATTTAAGAAGCTCATTCAGTTTAGTTGTCTGGTGTGTAAAATAAGAATCATTTTTCTTTCAGTTCCTATTCCCACGTACATACTGGGTCCAAATTCTCCAGAGCAGGCCGTGCTGTATCCAGATAAAAGTGGAGATGAGATATGTCCCAATGTCAGTTACTTAGGTGAGAAAGAATGTTGGATTATATGGATTCAAAGATGAATTTACTTGTGTAGTTTTTTCACTTTCTTAAAATTCTCGAACATGTAGGGAAGGAAAATTATGCAACTTTAATTTTGAATATAAAATAAAAATGTAAATCTGTATCTTACTTAAGTTGTTATATTTACTGTAAAATGGTACAGAAATAAGTTCAAATAACGATGATGCACCAAACTGTCCGACTTCTTGGCTGAATGATCAGCGTACTGGCTTTCAGTTCAGCGGGATCAGGTTTGATTCCTGGTTAAGTTGAAGATTTTAACATATAGTTAATTCTTCTGGTTCAGGGACTGGGTGTTTGAGATCGTCTTAATACACATCTTCATCTACTGTATTTTCTGAATCCAAGAAGACCCCCACCTTTTCATCAAAAAATTAAATCAGGCTGTGTGTGAAATCATAATTTTATTTATAACAAATTTCAAATTGAATTTTAGAAAAAAATGGACACAAGTATAATGTAAATCCTACCTACTTCCCTAATCATTTTCACTAGAGGTATCTGATACTGCCTTGGAAAGTTCAGGGAATTCCTCTTTGCAGGCCCACATTCGTATTGGTATGGCCATTCGCACCTTGCGTTTTTTGCACACATATCTCTCGATGTTATGTTAGACTTCCTTAAAGCACCCTTGTTCCGGGCCACTGAATGTGTTTGATGTACAGCGGGCTTATATATTTTGTATATATATAAACATTGTGAACTTATATTGTATAGGTGGGACTTTTCTGTAATTTAACAAGCCTATTAAGGTTGACAATACGGACCAAATATGAAGTTTATAACTTGTAATATTTCTTGTTCAGTACGCATTTTTAGACTATCCTTGTCTTCACGCCAGTGCTGAACATTGGCTTTAGTTATGCCATATTTTCTTATGACTGCATAATTATTCTTTATTTCCATGTGTTTAATAAACATTAACCTAAAATTGGCATCATAATGTTGAAGCAAACCCATTAAAAATTTGCCAGCAATACCTGTTCCACGTTTCTGTACAATACGACGATCCATCATGAAAATATTCCTGTTTATAAAATTGTTACGTTTACTAAGCGTCGTGTACAACTGGCTGCCGCCAGACACACGTCTTACTTACCGGCTTCAGCTCGCTTCATTGGCTAGCGATATGTAAATAAAGACGTGGACTTTGAAGCTCAACAAGTTTTGTTTGCCGCCCTTGTGTGTTTTGCGCACATAAATCAATATTTTATCTTCGACTTCTCTAACCCTAGAGTACTAACATTATTTGGTAGTTGCCCAATACTAACATACATAAAATTTACCTTCATGTCCATATGTATGCTAAAACAATAAGCAAAATCTACATTGTTGCCAGAAGTAATATATTATTTAAGAATTACGAAGTACATTTTGCATTACGTTTTTAGTAAAGAGTAATTCAAAGGTGTTCGATGTAGGCCCTGATCGGATATGAACTATGTTCTTTCTTGGGTATTTTCCTTTGTTTGAATCAGTTGTTTTCCATATATGCCCATCCTTCACAGTCAACAAAAAACTGTTCTATAGGTTGAGAGGCTGAAGCTGAGCTGTTTGAAGTAGTCGTTTCTGTTATTCTCTTCCTAGTTCATTTTTGAGCTTTCCCTTTCGATGGCCGTTCAGTTTGCTGAATTTCAGCAGAAGCTTGTAGATCTAGATCACAGTCAAGATCATCATCGAAACTATCATCACTGGGTGAATCGTTTGGTTCGTCATTGGAGAGTATTTGTGCTCAGATTCAGTTTCTAAATGGTTGTCCTCCCTGCTTTCATCTTCATCCAGCTCGTCAAAAATATGGCACATGAACTCCTCGTTTATCCATTGTGTCCTGGAAAGCCACATGCCTAATAACTATAAAGCAACCATCCGGAATAAGCAACATACCTGCATACGACAACATCCAATTACCTGTTACATGCTAATAATATGTAAGTTTTATGTGCCAGTGAGAATGCGTCAATATTAACAATATATACAGAAAGCGCAGCGACTTACCGAAAATGAACTCTCGTGGCATTCGCTTCTCATTCATGTTTCTAAATGTCTTGATCAGTGGAAGCACTGCATGGAGGTGGTCTGTTGGGGGGTAACACGGGAAGGAGCAATGCATACACGTTAATTTTACGTATGTTAGTATTCTAGGGTTAAAGCATCCTTGGAGCAGCAAATTAAACAGCAGCCCCATGTGGGACACCAAATCTGAATTTCTGCACTTCGGCCATTGCAACGACACTAACAAGCTGCGAGAAGAGACAGATGCTTTGTACTATATCAAGATTTCACAATCCTCTTGGCATCCTCCCTCTAGTACCCATCATAGCAAAATTCCTTTTCCAGGATATGTGGTGTAGGGGCATGAACTGGGATGATGAATGTTCTTCCCATTCTTCCCCTATACTTTGCAGCAAGATGGCAAATTTGGCTTTCAAGACTCTCTCACTTGTCAATCATAACAGGCCCTTGGTGGCTAGGAATGTAGTCGAACACAAGAGGATTCCCAGATTCATGTTTTCTGTGATGCATCTGAGAGAGGTTACAGAGCGGTATACGTGAGACCACAACTCTATTACAGTATAATGTATATCTGCAAATAATCCATGCACACTTATTTTAGGAGAGAATTTAAAAAGAAAAAGAGAAAATTGGCTTTAATTTGTGTTATTATTATTATTATTACTTAATTTGTGTGCTATTTAAAAGAAATTAATCCTACATAATTATGTACTCCAAAACTGAATAAAACACATTTTAAGAAAATGTATCGTCAACTTTACATGCTGTTGGGTGGGGAACCCATATGACCAGAATTGTAATGCAGTTTACTTACCTTTACCTGATATCTGTAATTGGCTAGTTTTGTCTGTTTTAGCAGTGTTCCGGGGTTATCTGTGGAACACAGAGGTGAAAGAAGGTGCAGGCTGGAATGGGTCTATCTACGAGAGTCAAAAATTAATTTAAAACTTTAAAATAAAGGTTATATTTCTTTTCAGAAATTAAATTTTAACAAACGACATTTCAGGTACAGGTAGTTAGGTACAAAATAGAAAAAACAGGAAATACTCAGAAAAGACTAGTTACAATTTGAGCTTCAAGCTCATAATTTACCAAGGTCCCAACATCACAATTGTTGCGTTAGACAGGTAGAAAAGGAGAGATATCTCCCAAAACACAATTTTCAAGAGCACTTTGCTCCAACGGTTACAAGTTACGACCTTCCAAAGGCACCACTCAATATTACACAGTTATGTATTACATTACCAGACAAGAGCTTACATGCTCTACAAATTCAACCAAGGAGACTGTGCTCCCAACTCTTACAGCCTGATTAAGGCAACCTTTAAGTTTACATTACTGTATAGATTAGGGCTTCTTTGCTCAGTAAAATTACAATGGCACAACCTACAATTTACATGCCATATTAATTACCTTTTAGATTACACAGAGATATCTAGTACCCATACTACCGGGCCTTCGTGAAAAAGAACATTACTGGCCCAAACACAAAATGTATGGAGGCGTATACTTGTGCTCCTCGAAATCAGAAATTAAAACCCTACTTGGGCTCGTGGCCCGACGGTGCAGAGGCTAATCCCACATTACTGAGGTAACTAGAAGGACAAGTTAATTTATGATTTACAAGAGAAAAACCGTTACAAAATCGTAGTCATCTCAAGATTAATTGAAGTGGAATTCAAGAGGGTAATGCACTCTCTATCTCCGATTTACAGTTTAAGTCCTTAGGACTTACATGAAATTTTACATGAGAAAGAAGAAAGTTTACATTTTAGGAATTGACTGTTACATAGTTAAAGATTGGAACCTTCCCCTCGGGTCACCTTGCAGAGATAACTACTTAGATGGAAAAACTGTTGGCCATTACCTTAGCCACGGCCAACTCGAAGTTCCGGCCTGCTACACATGACAGTTCCATAGTGATGACGTCAGTTTTTTAGTGCAGCTATATGTAGGCACGAGTCTTGTTTACATGGTGCTTTTGTAGCACGTTGTTGTTATTTCAACGTTATTAGAGGTGTCCGTTCATGTTTAAAAGTCATAACTGTATGCAAACGCATCAGTAAAGGATGTATTTTCAGCAGTAGTATTTGTTAAATACTATATAATTCTAATTTGAGCAGCCTGATGTTAGGAAGTATTGCTAGGTTATGTGATAGGTTAAGTGTACCTACTGAGCTATTATGAATTGTCTAAAGTACTCTAAAGTTTATCATTTAATTATGATTATTACTATAATGTGTTAGTGTAGTGTATGCTCCTCTTTGCAAAATGGGGCGAACGTGTAGAGTGCCTGGATGTAGGCCTACATCCAATTACCGTTCAAATAAGGAGGTGGCTATCTTAACATTTGCGTTTCCTAGCTATAAGGAGAAGCGAGCAAAATGGATTTATACTATACACCGATCTAATTTTGAACTCAGTAAATATGCCTGTGTCTGTATTAAACATTTTTCCGAAAATCACATAATTCGAGTTGATACTGCAAAACGACCAGATGGTTCCGTTTTAACTGTGCCTAGGGTATAGCCAAAACTAACTGATGATGCTGTGCCAACTATATTTCCTGGGCAGCCGTCATACATGTCTCAACCAATACCTGCCAAATGAAAATCGCCAAAGAATGAGACAAGATATCAAATTATGAGGACATGTTGGGTAAGTTAACAACCCTAAATGTACTTGAATTTTCTACCCAAATTGATGTCAAAAATGTTTTGTTTTACAAGCTTCAAACCAAATTCATACTTGCTAAAGCTGTGCAGAGAGGGGTTGAAACAGCCTATAGGTTTTGTTTTTCAAGTTGCTGTGGAGGGCTACACTTTATTTCAGACCTTGATATCTGATTTTGAAGATGCCTTTTTGAACACCGGAAGTCGCAGGGATGTTTTTACAAACTTTTTGAAAGTGAAAGTTGAAGAAACTGGCAATTACTGTGATAAGTGTATGTGTGGTATAGAGTTCATTAGTATTGTGTCCAACATCTGCCACATTTTTGGAAACATTTTTTGTAACAATTACTCAGAAATAATTAACAACAACACTGCGCACAAACAAGCGTAAAATAATAACATTTTAGAGACAACAGTTCGCCTATTGAGCATCAAATGATTTGTTATGGAGGGCTACATGTTGATTCAGGCCTTGATATCTGATTCAAAGATGTATTTTTAAACAGTGGAAATCGTAGGGATTTTTCTTTCAATGATTTGATAATGGAAGTTGAAAAACCTGGTAATTTCTGTGACAAGTGTGGGTGTGAGCTGCAGAGTTAATGAGTGTTGTGTCGAAGATCTATCATAACATGGCAAATATTTTTCCTAATTGTCATTCATAAATAATTAATAGCATTATGTGCTCAAATAAGTGTAATATAAGGGCATTTTAGAGACAGCAATAGTTTGCCGAGTGACCATCCTACTACTTTTCAAATTGTGGAAAACTACAGATTAACTCAGACTTTGATATCTCATTCAGTGGTTATTGTAGAGGATGGTTGCCTAGTTGTACTTCCTCTTAAAACAATAATCACCACCACCACCACCATCAGTTGTTATTGTAGGGATGTTTCTTTCAATGTTTTGATAATGAAAGTTGAAAAATCTGGTAATTTCTGTGACAAGTGTGGGTGTGTGCTGCAGAGTTAATGAGTGTTATGTCCAAGATCTATCATATCATGGCACATATGTTTGCTAACTGTCATTCATAAATAATTAATAATACTATGTGCTCAAATAAGTGTAATATAATGGCATTTTAGAAACAGCAACAGTTTGCGTGTGCTGCTGAGTTAATGAGTGTTGTGACCAAGATCTGTCATATTTTGGAAAATACGTTTTTTTAACTTATTCATGTGCTCAGACAAGCATAAAAGAATTGCATTGTTTTGAAAGAAAACCATTCGCCTATCCACCATCATCGTACAGTCCAGGTAAGTAGCCTTCAGTCGAACATTTTACAATATGTGCATATATTTGTGTATTCGTATGTATACTTTTGATAGTGTTTCTTTGGTGTTTTTCGTATTTATAGGCTTATTATTGCATTTTCTTTGTCAAATTATGATAAAAAGTATCGTATCAGCAATATAGGAATTACATGCGATGACGGAGAGTGAGTACTATACACGTGACGTCACAACTGTTGGTAGCAGGCCTCTGTATATCAAGATGGCCGTGCCTTAGCTGATGTTCTGCCTGCTGAAGATGGAGGCCCGCCACCTCCTGTCTTAACACACGCACACTCAGTACGACGATGATCAGAAAGACAAGTTAACCCGAAAACGCGACAGCACCCGAGAGAAAGTTTCGAGAAGACTCTGGACTAAATCCGGACACACCCTCTCATTTTTATTGGCGGATAAAATATGTACAAGAAACGTTTGATTGGTTGAAAAATAAATACATGAAATTTCTGATTGGTTAGAAACCAACGCTGGTGGGATGAGTAAGACGTGTTGCAAACCTTGAAGTACCAAAATTAAGAAACGTCAATTCAGTTCAGAAAACCTATAAACACAAAATTTCTTCAAATCTCTAATTATTCCATTGTGCACCAGAGTGCACGACCTCTGTTTTTAAATAGAGACATCTATCATCTATCTATGGTGAAAAGTCCAACTTTCTTAAAATAGTTGTTGCAACCAGTGATATACCAAAACAAAACAAAAACATCTAGTCAGTTTAGGAAACTTTAAAATAACATATTACTCCATCATTTAGCAGTGACATCTGTTGATCATTGTCCCAACTTCCTGCACTAGCTAGCTGTTTCAAGTTTTGTATGATGGATAAAGTTCTTCAAGGCGCTTAATTTAAATGCACGGGGACGAGTTGTACCTCCTGGTACAAGCAGTATAGGAACATATTGTGCAAATGACTGTCACTACAAGATGGCGACTACTGTGTGTGAGTCTGTGATATCCGTAGTAGATAATGGTGTAAGATGCAGTGAAAAATGTGGCAAATGCAGAAGAGTAGTTAAAAATGGGATTCTGTGTCGTAAGTGTGATGAATGGTACCATTTTCGTTGTGCAAATATTGTAAATAGGACTGATATTGAAGAAAGTGAGTGGCTGTGTCCCGAGTGTAAACAAACTGAGAGTGAGGCAGAACAACAAGAAAGAGAGACTTACGAAACTATAATTAAGATTTTAGGAGTGCTACAAGAGGACTTATGCGCTCTGAAACATGAAAATGAAAGCTTAAAGGACAGAATAAAGAAACTGGAAGATAAAGAAGACATTAGAGAAGAAAGATCGCCGTGGACGGAAGTGACGCGTGGCCATTTTAGGCCTAATGTTAAACATATGGGAGAAACTACGTACAACTTAAAACCGGGAAAAAACTCTTTGCAGTGCCAAAACAGATTTCAGTTATTGCAGCAAGTTCCAGAAGAAGACACACCAAGTTTTCCAAATAATTTTAAATCCAGTGGAGGTAAGCTACAGAAGAAAACCAACCGAAAGTCAAGATCGCCAAAGATTCATCTCTACGCAGACAGTCAAGGGCGGGGTATGGCAGAAGGCATCAAGGATGAGCTGCAGAATCCAGAGACTGAGGTTTTAGGACTAATAAAACCAGGTGCCAAAACTGAAGACGTCCTCTCAAGTTGTGATCCTGTGTTAGAGAAGGACAATTATGTGGTGATTGTGAGTGGTACAAATGACATTGCTGCAAATGAAGGCGAGGAATTAATTACGACTCTCAGAGGTAAGATTTCTAAACTACCTGACTCAAAAGTAATTGTAGTAAATGTGCCACCCAGGTTTGACCTTTTAGAGGACTCATGTGTGAACAAAGCTGTACATGATGTAAATATAAAAATCAAGAGATTAAGTAAGAGTTTTAGAAATGTCTATGTAGTAGATACTTTAGGTCTTGACAGGCAAATGTTCACTAGACATGGGTTACATTTAAATGGTAATGGAAAAGCAACTCTCTGTAGACAAATTGCTACAATTATCAACAGAGATTTGCAAACTAATCTGTACTTAAGAAAACCCATACCACTAAACTGGCACATACAGGAAAACTTGCCAGAAAACCCAGACCCTTAAATCAAGATCTATGTACAAGGATCTGGGTTCCAGGGAAGTTCTCAACTCGTGAGTCAAACGTTACCCATTTGCAACAGTCAAATTTTAGGGAGGAAGGAGGTCTGAGATTGCTCTTGGTAAACTGTCAGAGTGTAGTAAATAAACAATTAAAATTCGGTACATTGATGGAATCTTATGAGACGGATGTGGTGATAGGAGTGGAATCGTGGTTGAGAGAAGGGGTGGGTAATACAGAAGTATTTCCAGAAGGGTATACAGTCTATCGTAGAGACCGAGGAGATAAAAAGGGAGGAGGGGTATTTATTCTGGTGAAGGAAACTTATTGTTCGCATGAATGGTTTACTGATGAAAGGGATGAAATATTAGGGATAAAATTAGTTTGTGATAATATGAAGGAGGTGGGAATTATAGGAACATATAGGCCTGGAAGAGAGGAAAGAGACATGGAAATATTTGAGAAAATAATAGATTATACTCATAAAAACAATAATGATACGGTAATAATTGGGGGAGATCTAAACTTGCCTGAAGTTGAATGGAATGGAGCTGCAAGTGAAGCCCATGAACAGAAACTGGCAAATAAGTTAATTTGGGAGGGAGGATTTACACAAGTAGTACAAGAACCAACTCGTCTCAATAACTTGCTAGATGTATTCTTGGTTAAACCATGGGAAATTGTTGATAAAACTGAGGTAATTGAAGGAATAGGTGACCATAAGGCTGTAATAATGGATGTAGGACTTGTACCAAAAATGCTTAATAAGAGGGTCACAAAAGACAAGAAGTTATACAGAAAAACTAAAGTTGATGAATTTGGGACTTACCTTAAATCACAATTCAGTTGTTGGATAAGTGATGGGAATAATGTGGATACACTTTGGGCTAAATTTAAAGGAATCATTTGGGAAGGAGAGAAGAGATTTGTACCTGTTAAGAAGGGTAAAATGACCTCAGACCCTGTTTATTACACAAGGGAAATAAGAAAATTAAAAAGAAAATGTAGAATAGTAAACAGGAAAATCAAAGAAGGTAGGGAGAGTAGAGAAAGTAGAAAACAGCTAATGAGGGAACTGAATAGAGTGAAAAAGGAAGCAAAAGAGAATTATATGAATGGCATTCTTCAAGAGGGTAATGACCACAAAGGGAAATGGAAAAAGCTGTATTCATATATTAGGAATCAAAAAGGAAAAGGAATCCAAATTCCTACAATGGTGGGAGAAGGGGGTGAACACTATTTAACAGATACTGAGAAAGCAAACCTCTTTAGTAGGGAATTCCGAGATTCAGTAGAAGATTGTCAGGACTTGGAAACCGTAACAGAAGATAGAGAGGGAGAGACACAGAGGGAAACAAGAAGCTTCTCATTCACAAATGAAGATATTTTCAGAGAAATCCAACTGCTTCAGCAAGGAAAAGCAGCAGGAAGTGATCAAATTACTGGAGAGGTATTAAAGACAATGGGGTGGTATATAGTGCCTTATTTAAAATTTCTCTTTGACTATGTCATAAATAATAGTGTGATACCAAAGGAATGGAAAGAATCTAAAATAATACCAATTTATAAAGGAAAGGGTGATAAAAGGAAACCAGAGAACTACAGACCAATCAGCCTGACCAGTATAGTTTGTAAAATACTGGAGAGTTTAATAGCAAAGTACATCAGAGGGATATGTGATGATAAAAATTGGTTCATGAGGAGCCAGTATGGATTTAGAAAGAAATTTTCTTGCGAGGCACAACTGGTGGGATTTCAGCAGGACATATCAGATCAGTTAGATTCAGGAGGCCAGTTAGATTGCATAGCCATAGATCTTTCCAAAGCCTTTGATAGAGTGGAACATGGAATATTATTAAAGAAATTGGAGGGAATAGGATTGGATGTAAGGGTTATACGTTGGATAAGAACATTTCTAAATTCAAGGGTTCAGAAAGTCAAAGTAGGAAATAATATATCACAGGAAGAGAAAGTCTGGAAGGGAATTGCACAGGGTAGTATAATCGGTCCGTTACTTTTCTTAATATACGCAAATGATTTAGGGAACAATATAACATCGAAAATAAGATTGTATGCAGATGACATAATTGTTTATAGGGAAATAAATAACATTGAGGATTGTTCAGAATTACAAAGGGACCTTGACAGTATCCAAGAATAGGTTGAAGAAAATAATATGAAGATTAATGGAGGCAAATCAACTGTTACAACATTTACAAACAGGAGCTTTAAAACTGAATTTGAATATACTTTGGATGAGGTAGTTATCCCAAAAGATGGCAAGTGCAAATACTTAGGTGTGAGATTTGAAAGTAATTTAAATTGGAAGGGTCATGTTGATGACATTGTTGGGAAAGCATACAGATCGTTACATGTCATAATGAGACTACTTAAAGGATGCAACAAAGAATTAAAAGAAAAAAGTTACTTAAGTATGGTTCGTCCATTATTGGAATATGCAAACAGTGTTTGGGATCCTCACCAAGAATACCTAATAAAAGAACTAGATGGTGTGCAGAGGAAAGCAGCAAGGTTTGTAACAGGGGATTTCAGGAGAAAGAGTAGTGTATCAGAAATGTTAAAGGAACTTGGGTGGGAAACTTTATGTAAGAGAAGGGAGAAAACTAGACTTATAGGATTATATAGAGCCTATACAGGAGAAGAAGCATGGGGAGATATCCGTGAGAGGCTTCGGTTGGAAAATAATTATATTGGTAGAACTGACCACAAGTACAAAATTAGAAGGAATTTTAGCAGAAGCGATTGGGGTAAATTTTCTTTCATTGGGAAGGGCGTGAAGGAGTGGAACAGTTTACCAGGGGTAGTGTTTGATCCTTTTCCAAAATCTGTACAGATATTCAAGAAGAGAATAAACAACAACAGAGATAATAAATGAAATGTTAGAGGGCATTCGACCAGTGCAGGATATTGTAAATAATAAATGTGTGTGATTAAATTAATTCCATCCCCTGGTCTAAGGAGTTTGGACAGCCCAAGTAGGGGACTGCCTGTAGGGGTGAAGTACGGTGGGGACTTCGAGGGCCCTGGGACCGCTACGGTAGCTGTGAAGGCCCTTCAGGAACTCTGAAAAGTGGTGGCGAAAGGGGCTCTGGTTAAGACGCAGCAGGTCGTTATGCTACTTAGGTTCCAAAATGGGTAAAATATAAATATGTAAATAAATTCAGTGTTAATTTTAATCTTACACCAGTTGTATAGTATTATTAGAAGTAATTTCACATACCGTACTGTATATGAGTTGACTATGTTTGTAAGATATTATAAGTAGAATTTTGTAAACAATATAAATTTATTAAGGATGATGTGTGTGTTTAATAGAAAAAAATTATTAGCGTAAATTGTATAATATTGTATTCTAGGAACATTTTCTTCGTCTCCTGTTAATTTAAAATTTAGTGCTTGACAATAATGTATTTTAGTGTACCATTTGCCACCGAGGTAGACACCTCATTTGCAAATAAAGAGATTTTGATTGATTTGAAATGCCTTATGGTTACTATTTGGCTTTTGAAGTTGCGTTGTTGTTTTTTTCAACAGTTGCGAGTACACCTTTCTGTGATGTACTTTCTTTCTGCTGTGCAGTTTGCAGTATACTCTGCAGTTTCTGCATCTTTGATAAACCTAAGCATTTCTTTAGCTGTGAATGAGCGATTACAAGAACTTGTAGCCATACTTTATATATGGTTTACAATTTACTTTTAACGTGCTACAGAATGATAGTTCATGGAAGATCTATGCACTCGTGCCTTCTAAAGGGGAAAGACCCCTCCCCCATCATTGTGTTTTCATGGTGCCGAATTCACCGTTGCAGAACTATCTGGCCTAAGACGGAACCTCGGCTGAAGGAGACACTCAAACTCATACATGCCAATGACTATAATACTGCTGATCTTGTCATTCACTTTATTGGTGAGAGTGGATTAATCAAGAGCATAAAAATTTCAAATGTTCTTTTCAGCTTAATAAAATATTTTTTGTTTTATTTTCTAGTTCATTTTCAAATTCCTCCAATGAATAAATACATTTTATTTTAATTTTCATCTCCATTTAGTTAGTTCAGAGAAGATGAATACTTAGTTGTATTTCCTTGTATAAAAATCGCCACCAATCATCTGGTGCCATCTTGTGCAACACCTTCCAGTAAGAACTGCGTTTTGAGGCCTCCCAGCATATTCCCAGGGGTTTCACTTCTACCAGGTGAGTTGGCCGTGCAGTTAGGTGCATGCAGCTGTGAATTTGCGTCTGGGAGATAGCGGGTTCGAACCCCACTGTCGGCAGTCCTGAAGATGGTTTTCTGTGGTTTCCCATTTTATCAGCAGGCAAATGCTGGGACTGTACCTTAATTAAGGTCACAGCTGCTTCCTTCCCACTCCTAGGCCTTTCCTATCCTATCGTCGCCATAAGACCGATCTATGTTGGTGCGACATAAAGCAAATTGTGAAAAGATTCACTTCCAGATAATTGAGATGCACCAGCAAGTGGTAACGGTCAGTACCTGGATAACTCCCGTCGATGCCTTAAAAAACAGTTCTTCTTGCATGTAATGGCTTGGATTCTATGTTTCATCCGTAATGCAAGATATGCATAGAAACTCACTGACCATATGACCACACGCGAATTGGAGGCTGCAAGACTGTATTGGGTCCAAATGGCCCAGCAAGAAAGTTTTACTGCCAAGTACAACACTCTGAGTGAGAAAACAGAACTCCCAGGAAGATCTAAGATTAAACACTTCAGCCCCTTCCTATGACTTCCTCATACGATTGGGAGGACACCTCTAGTATGCAGAATGAACACCACCGGAATAGTGTTCTCGACAGTACCCATTAATTTGTGAAACTTCTGATACAGCAGACCCATATCCGCTCACATCATGTGGGAGTTAGGATTGTCTTTTCAGACTTATGCAAGGAACTTTGGGTCATCAAGGCAAGACAATCACTCAAGAAGGTAATATTCACAAATGCCTGCCATGCAGAATCGCCAAGACTGAGGTTCTGAAATGGAAGCTCCTTTGCCAGCTGCTTGTGTGCAACTCACGCAGCCATTTGCTATCACATGCACATGCTTTGTATTAAGGTAGGGAGCCAACCACAGAAATCTTACATTGTCCTCTTCACATGCACTACAACAAGAGCTCTTGATGTTCTGCACCTTGAACTGGCATCAAGACATAACCACGGAAAAGTTCCTGATGGCATTTAGATAGTTCTCTGGTAGAATTAGAGTACCACATACCATCTACTCTGACATTGCGAAAGTGTTCCAGGCAGCTTATAAGGAACTAGCCATTTTTGCTTGATTGTTCACTAGTCAACATATGAACCAGCACTTCACTTGCCTTTAGGTCTCCTGGAAATTCACTTGATGGGAAGGGTAATGGGAAACAATGGTTGAAATGATCAAACGATGCTTGAGAAAACTGTTGGGAAAGTTGCAGGTTGATGAAGAGATACTAACAATCCTATTGGTGGAAATAAAAGCTGCCCTCAATTCGCGACCTGTTATTCAAGAGAGCTCTGAGACACTGACACCATGCTACTTTTAAATAGTGAATGACTGATGACTGCCCACTGGCCCAAATTTCAATATCCGCAAAGACAAAAGCTGCGAGATGACTTAAGAGATTAAAGGAATATATTCTTGAACTTAGGAGTTACCATGAAGTCCAGCGCTCGAAAGGAAGATTGACCGAGTGCAGAGTAAGAAACGTCCTTCAAGACAACCTGAGGCCAAGGCACATGTGGCGGAGAGCTTGCATCATTGAGAGAAGACCTGGACATGATGGGAATGTGCAGACTCTCATCCTATGGGCAGCTGACGGGACCATCATCAACATGCCCATACAACTGGTCATCCCACTCGAGACTGACCAGGGTGGGGAGGATGTTGAGGAATGTGATTAGACCTTGCCTTGACTTCTAGCAGGGTATCTGAGAACTATTCCAGTACTCACATACTTATCTCAGTAATATATGTATTGAGTGTTAATGTTGTTTGTAAAAGGCAAAATATAAGTATGGAATTCGTGCTTGGTGTGTTGTGCTTTATCCCCTGCAGGGTGTAATTAAATGTGCAGAGATTTCATGTCCTACCCATCCTGTGCTTACCTGTTACATGGACATTCGCCGGGCCAACCACCTAGGTAGAGGCTAAGGCTCGTAGAGGAAACCAACGATGACATTTATGCCTGAAACTTTTGACTGTTTGACATGGTTCCCAAAGTGGCACAGAAAAGAAAGTAAGTGTAATACAGGCTGTGATTCACCTTGTTGTACGAGGCAACTAGGTGATCCCGCATTTCATGAAAGACAGTTCGTAGATGGGTGCAAAATTATCAATGTTCTGGGATTTCTGGCCGAAAAGCACGGAGTAGTAGAAGGAAAATTTCAACATCATGATAGGACGCCAGATTAGTGGCAGAGGTTGAAAAGAATCACTTTTATAACGCTGCTGCTTTGAAGGCAGTTGTTAATTTTCCTGGTCATGACCAGACCTTAAGAAATCATTTAAGGTTTGCCAATTAAAGATCTCGATATGCCATTCCTAGGGAAGTTTATGAGGGGGAGCATATAGAAGAGCAAGGTTCGAAGAGCAATCTTTTATGTTGAAGTCACATTTTCGACTATAAAGGAAGGACCTGCTTTTGTATTTCTTCCTCCTGGCACCCCATTTCGACCACAGGAATGGCGCCATTCGTGACCGTAGTAGTACATAAGGGTCTATGTCATTTTATTACAAAGATTTATTTCTCAGAATCTCATATTAAAGAATAATATGGAATAAATGTGAGCAATGCAAAATTCACAGTTGTACAATAATCATTTTTAACAAAAACTAAGATGTGTGATTTAAACAAGAATGTAAATTGAAATGTATGAAAATAACTATTATCAACAAAATATCAACATCAGCCTGCTGCTTCAGAACAAAAATGTTGGTCTGAAAAAAAGAAGTTTAAATTAACATGTAACATTATAAATTAGTTATTTCCACTCACATTAATTTACTTGGAAATATTAAAATACAACAATTTGTCTTTAAGGATTGCTATTTATGTTACAGAGGTCTTATGACTACTATGGGATAGAACGGGGCTAGGACTAGGAAGGAAGCGACCATAGCCTTAATTAAGGCACAGCCCCAACATTTGCCTGGTTTGAAAATGGGGAAACTTTGGAAAACAATCTTATGGGCTGCCAACAGTAGGGTCTGAACGTACCATTCCCTAAATGCAAGCTCCCAGCTAAGTGACACAAACCATGCAGCCAACTCACTTAGTCCTTTATGGGTTGAACCTGTGCTTCAGTACCTGGGCACTCGGACAAAACTGGAAGGGACATGATGGCGGAATGGACAGGAGGAAGGTACCAAAGCAAACTATACAGTTGCCCAGTAGGAGGAAAGATTCATTGGACATCCGATGATAAGAGGGACCAAAACCGTAATGGGCCACGTGGTCTGATACTTGGCTGGAGGGTGATGATTCAAATGCACTGGAACAACTCTTTTCTTTGTTTGCAGCTATATTTTTAAATTTTGAATCTCACAAGAATACCTTTGCTAGCAAGGCGTAGACACTTCGCTGTGTCTTCTGGTATAGACTGGAACAAATATGTTTCTTTCATTAAGTCTTGTCTCAGTCTCACCTTCACTTTGAGAAAATGAGTGTCTGAGGTATGAGCAATTCTAGTAATATAACTCCTTATGCAGCCAGTCCCTGTTATGAATGTTGTGAAAATGTCACGTGTAAGATTGGTTGGCATGCGTATTTCTGTTGGCTTGACAGACTAATATGCATTAGCAACTTCTGGCTCGGCGAGGAAAGCAACAGGAAGCTACCTCACTCCTCATTTCCCAAGTATGCCTCTTCAATGATGCCTAGGCCATCTACGATGGCTGATCTGTTGAGGATCCAACCAGCCTTCAGGGTGACTACTCAACATACATACATACATACATACATACAATAGCCCGCCTGTTGACCATGATTGTTGCATGGTGGTGGTGATAATTGTTTTAAGAGGAAGTACAACTAGGCAACCATCCTCTATTAACAGTAATCAGAGAGAAAATATTGAAGGGGTCTGACACTTCCAAAGATGATGGTGTCAGCTAAAGAAAGATGAGGGCCACGAAGTGCGTGAAAGTGAAAAACTCCCTAGACCTCAACACCTAATACCGTCAGGGTCAGGTTGACCAAGGGAGGTCCGATAGGATAGATGAAAGTGAGGAGCCTGGCACAAGTAAGTGGAAGCAATGCCAGAACTCAGCTAAGAATCCCATGGTCGCCAACCCATGCCACCAAGAGCCTCAGAGCCCCTTTTAGTCGCGTCTTATGACAGACAGGGGATACCGTGGATGTTATTCTCTCTCCCCCTTCTACATGGAGACCATGATCGTTAAAGCGGTCTATATGGTCTGACAGCTTGTTTAGCTGGTTCGAGTTTCGTTGGTCGAAAAAATTTCATCATCAGATAGTTAAGTCGCCTGGGTAGAAGAGACGGTGGTATACAATTTCTTTGGCATGCAATGTAGTGATTAGAAACCTTTCTGCATTGTTCATATTGAGTGAAGGCTTGTGACGCTGTTGATGGCAATTCGTCCATCAGATGGGGATGTGAAGCTTTGAGCAGACCCCTTGATGTTATTCGGCCAGGAGTAGGCTATGTGCTAACACTGGGTTTTTACCCTCTTCCTACCTTGTTACCATCATCATCCCACATCCAGATGTGCAAGTCACCCATGGGAATCAAATAAAGACCTGCACCAGTTGAACTGGACATGTCCTTGGACACTCCTGGCACTATAAGCCGTATGACAGATGAGTAATAAAATCTCACATGAACACAGAATATAAATGGGATGGATGGCTATTTTTCTTTAATGACCTTAATGGGTGTTTATTGTAAAGTTGATTTAGGCATACCTGAGTTCTGTACCTCCATCTAAATCTATCACTCTCTCCCCTCCCAGGGGTCATAATCCCCTCACCAATTTAGGAACCACTGCCATACATTCTCAGATAAAACAATATCAATGCTTTGTAGAGTTTAAATTTCCTCTTCATCATCATCATCAATGTCCCACTCCAGTCGCCCGGGTGTGGTTGACAAGTTTTCTCCACTCCTTTCTGTCCTTCCACTTTTCTTGCTCCATTACTTCCGCCATATCTAATCCAGCTTCTCTAATGTCCTTCCAAATCTGATCCATCCACCTTCTTCTTGGTCTTCCAACTGGTCTTTTTCCCTTAACTTCTCTTTCCAATTCCCTTCTTGCTACCCATTCTTTTCCCATTCTTTTTACATCTCCCAACCATCTCTGTCTTGCTTTCTGTATGTTCTGTACTAACGGTTCTATATTTAGCTCTTCTCTGATTTTAATATTTTGAATTCTATCTCTTGTCTTTTTAACTGATGTTCCTAAAAAAATTTCCTCTTATGGAATAGTAATTCCTTTTCCAAAATTGACTGCTATTTTCACTGTTCTATCAATTCTGTTGTCTGTCTTCTGTGCTCTCACTGATAATTGATTGATAACATGTTAGATCTTGCTAAATAAATAAAACTTTTGAGGTACCCTGCAGCTTAACGAT